>NC_090314.1:58889758-59221758 GCF_039906515.1 Pseudorca crassidens | reverse complement strand
CAAATATTTTGAATTATTTGGGCTATTTTCCAGAATTTCATTGTATCCGTAGGCTTTTTGCTGTTCCCAGTCAGGCAGCCCCATCACTCAGATTGGGGAGAAAAGGAAACCAAAATTAATGATAAAGATGTTATTGTATATACATAAGTCAGAGAATCATCTAAAGAACAATAACTGTGGGGATTCCCTGGTGGCGCAGTGGTTGGGAGTCCGCCTGCCGATGCAGGGGACGTGGGTTCGTGCCCCGGTCCGGGAAGATCCCACATGCCACGGAGCGGCTGGGCCCGTGAGCCATGGCCGCTGAGCCTGCACATCCGGAGTCTGTGCTCTGCAACGGGAGAGGCCACAACAGTGAGAGGCCCGCGCACCAGAAAAAAAAAAAAAAAAGGAAGTGTGAATTGGTACAAGCTCTACAGAGGGCAACTGGGGACTTTCTATAAAAATGGAAAATTCAAAAAAAAAAATGGAAAATTCACAAACCATTGTATAATCCTACTCTCAGGAATTTCTACTAAAGACATGTTCACATGGACCCAACTGTACACAGTAGATATTCTCCCTTCCGATGTGACACAAACTGGTCATTAGTTAATTTTAATGGTGGACAAAGGGTTGAATCTCCCTTCCCCAAATAATTTTAATTTCAAGCAAATAAATGTGCGTTAACTTGCCCGTCCTACGACGTTAACACAGAAGCCATTTTAGTGCATCTAGGTCAACGGATCAAGTCTGGCTTCATCTACATTGCAAAAACCATACCCATAATACTTTATTTACAATCTTCAGATCTGGCTTCTTTAAAGTGGTGTCAGGACTTAAAGATGTGGGAAGAAATCTGAAAACAGAAGCGTTCTCCATTTTTCTGATCGTTGCCCCGTCTTTGACAGCTGTCTCTGCTCTGCCTTATTTGACAGAAATTTGGTGATTCAATGCAAACCTATTCAAAGTGGTTGACTGAACTTTCATCAAAACTCCTTTTCCTTTTTCACCCTCATATTTCATCAATTTGTGTAATATTTGGTTACATCAAATGATTGCAACAAATACAACTGGCATAAATAGCTGCATTTAACAACTGACTCTGGGGGAGCTGAAGACAGGGCAGGATCTCACCAGCTGGTATTCAAAGTGTTACAGGTAACAAACACAGAGCGTCTGTTAATCAAGCAACTCCATTAAGTCAAGTTCAACAACAATAAAAAACGTCTATTTAACGGACCAGGATAGTCACTGCATCACTGTTTATAAGAGGAAAGCATGGGAAGCAACCTAAATGTCCCTCAACAGGGGACTGGTTTTAAAAGTTACAGGGCCTCCACTTGATGGAATACTATGCAGTAGTTAAAAAAAACAAGACCAAAACCCAAAAAACCAAGATGGCTCATTTAGATGTGCCGATATAGAACCCTTCTCTAAGAGCTGATGAAATCAGGGCGTAAAGCAGTTTCGACACATTTATACTTGGGTGCTAAGAGAGACATAGGGCACTTTGGCCTCTGGGGAAATGAAATAGGTAACAGGTAGACAGGAGTGAGAGAGAGACTCACTTTTCACTGAGCATTCTTTCTGTACCTTTTGACTGGCGAGCCATGGGCATACAGTTTTATCTTTTTCAAACAAGAGCCAGGGTACTCTCCACCCGTCTCAATAAAGATTCCCGATAACGGGAAAGAAGACACTACATGGGGAAGGCTGAGAAGTGGCAGGTCACTGAGAAAAAAGAGCCCTGTGGCCTGCCCCACTGCTGGGCCCGAACTCCCAGATGGATTTGGGAATCAAAGAGCAGGGATCTCCAGACCCTCGTTCCCGGGTGGAGCTCGGGGCAGGCAGCGCGCTCCAGAGAGGAGGCAGCTGGGGGCGTCCAGACAGAGAACTCGAGACAGCCTCACCGTTTTCTTTTGACCCAAGGTGGCCCTGGAATAGTGGAATAATCCTGGGAGCCTCAAAGCCACGCTGAGATGGGGGAACTGGGGGCAAGCCTAATAAGTTTCCACCATCCAGGTTGGGGAGCACAGCGAAAACCAGCCTTTGCTGGGCTTCCGTGGTGGCGCAGTGGTTGAGAGTCCACCTGCCGATGCAGGGGACACGGGTTCGTGCCCCGGTCCGGGAAGATCCCACATGCTGCGGAGTGGCTGGGCCCGTGAGCCATGGCCACTGAGCCTGCGTGTCTGGAGCCTGTGCTCCGCAATGGGAGAGGCCACAACAGTGAGAGGCCCGCATACCGCAAAAAAAAAAAAAAAAAAACAGCCTTTGCACCCATGCCTCCCCCATGGAGGAGAAAGGCCTTGGAGAGGTCCACAAAGCAGAAGAACAAACCCAGCCACCCCCAACCCCATGACAGGCAGAGAGGCAGCCTAGACACCTGAAGACGCTTGGTACTGCATATGGGCCAAATCCGGCCCACTGCCCATTTTTTGTAAATAAAGTTTTATTGAAACCCAGCCATGCCCATTCATTTATGTATTGCCTAGGGCTGTTCTCACACTACAGTGGTGGAACTGAGTAGTCACCACAGGGACCATATGGCCCACAAAGCTGAAAATATTTACCATCTGGCCCTTTACAGGAAAAAAACATTGCTGACCCCTGGTCCAGGGAACACAGAATAACTCAGCAATGACCATGGGGGCCAAAGAGGACCTAGATCAGATGCCTGTGGTCCTCAGCCCCTGAAACGATGTGCCAGGCTGGGGAGTGGGGATGAGGGTGGGGAAAAACTCTAAATTCACAAGGACTGAGTTTTTGCCATCCCAAGAGAATGAGAGCTTGGAGAGAGATATTAGGTACATGGGGTTTGTGGACCGAGAATGGCCCTTACAGGGCTGCAGTTAACATGTAATCATGATCCCCAAGAAAGTGGTTTCATGTTGGATCAGGCCAACATAAACCAGGACTTTGATGAGGACCTAGGGGCAAACTGATGGAAGCTAGAAAATGTCCAGGCCCATCACCGTTAAATGACCTCAGTGGACGTTATTTGCAATGTTACTTGCTAATTATACAGTCAGCTGGGACAGCACTTCTTAAAAACTCAAACACAAGACTCCTTTTCAGGACTTCCCTGGTGGCGCAGTGGTTAAGAATCCGCCTGCCAATGCAGGGGACACGGGTTCGAGCCCTGGTCCAGGAAGATCCCACATGCTGTGGAGCAACTAAGCCCCTGCGCCGCAACTACTGCGCCTGCATGCTACAACTACTGAGCCTGCGCTCTAGAGCCTGTGAGCCACAACTACTGAGCCCGCGTGCCACAACTACCGAAGCCTGTGCGCCTAGAGCCCGTGCTCCGCAACAAGAGAAGCCACCGTAATGAGAAGCCCGCGCACAGCAATGAAGAGTAGCCCCCACTCGCCGCAACTAGAGAAAGCCCGCGCACAGCAGTGAAGACCCAATGCAGCCAAAAATAAGACTCCTTTTCTCTGGGAGTAAGCTTAGGCACATTGAATCCAAAAAGCTTCCCAGGGGCCTGGGTTTTATTCGGGGAGGCAGCAGTTCTCAAAGTGGGGTCACTGTGAGACCCGGGCCAGCCTCAGCAAAAGCCCAGGGACTCATTAGAAATGCAAATTCTCAGGCCCCGTTCCAGACCTCCTGAACCCTCACCCTCTTGGGGGGTGGGCCCAGCAATCCAGGGGATTCACGAGCTAAGGTGTGAGAACCACTGCAGTCGGGCAAAGCCTTCTACCGAAGCCAAGAAAAGGACCGTCACACCGCATCTGGCAGCCAGTCCCTTGTGCCACGAAGTATTCCATCAGGCCCTGAGTCATCCACCATTTCCCCCGGAAACAGAAGGCTAAATGAATAAGGAGGAAGGCCACGTGTTCATACGCAATGTTACCAATGTCCCAAGTCTATTCATTTACTTCTAAAGCTAATGATTCCGCTAACCAGTAACTGGCGAATTGTGTGCAGCAGCAATAACCCTCTTCTAGGATCCATCTTCTCTGGTTAGGAAACAAAGAAGTCACTCCGCCTAACAATTTAGCCTGCCCTGATTTAGTTCCTCAGAGCGCTAGGTGGCCCAGCCTACGGCCGGCTGGGCACAAGGTCATTAACTCATCGGGGGCTGCAAATCACCCATGAGTGTGCCCACTCAGCGTGGCACCAGGTACAAGGCAATGAGCTGCTTGGCCTGAAGTGGTCGGGGAAGGAGAGCCCTTAACAGGCTGGGCAGAAAGAGCTGGAGGCACCTGGAGGGGATCAAGTTACACCGTCGCTCTCTGAGTGTCCGCCCACAGCTCCACTGGCAAGGCTGGTTGCTGTGCCCCACAACGTCAAGCGGTGCTCATCTGAGATGTTCATTTGTTTGTTTGTTTGTTTGTTTGCGGTACGCGGGCCTCTCACTGTTGTGGCCTCTCCCGTTGCAGAGCACAGGCTCCGGATGCGCAGGCTCAGCGGCCATGGCTCACAGGCCCAGCCGCTCCGCGGCATGTGGGATCCTCCCGGACCGGGGCACGAACCCGTGTCCCCTGCATTGGCAGGCGGACTCTCAACCACTGCGCCACCAGGGAGGCCCTGAGATGTTCATTTCCATCCAAACCCTTGACTAGCGTGGAGGCCCAATTTCATTTCTCCCCTATTAATGCCAATGTCTGCCGTTTTAATATGGCATGTATTAAACCCCCCGTTATATGTACCCTACCTCCCTGTTATGGGCTCAACTGTGTCCCCCGAAAAGATGCTCTAGTCCTGACCCTCAGTACCCGTGAATGTGACCTGATTTGGAAATGGTGTCTTTGCAGATGATCACGTTGAGATGCGATCATTCGGGTGGGCCCTAATCCAACGTGACTATGTCCTTATTAAAAGGGGAAATTTGGATAAAGGGACAGAGACGCACAGAAGCCAAAGAACTACCTGGAGCTTTCAGGAACACGGCTCTGCCAACACCTTGGACCCAGCCGTGTAGCCTCCAGAACTGACGTGATAAATTTCTGTTGTTTCAAGCACTCAGTGTGTGGCACTTTGTCACAGCGGCCCTAGGAAATCAATACCCTCTCCAGGGAGACCCTGGTTCCCCACAAGGCAGGAGGGCACTGGGAGCTGCCTCTAAAAGCGGGACCTACCAGTCTCTGCACAACCTACAGGGAGAGATGCTGAGGCAGAGATTCAAACCACAGCTGGGGAGCCGGACTAGCTGTGCGGGTTCCCACACCTGGCTGTGCATCCGAAGCCCCCGGTGAAGCTTCTTAGAAATACAGATGTCTGAGCCCTACCCCAGGCCTCCTAAATCAGAATATCAAAGGGTCAGGTATGAGAAGCCGCCCGCCGAGCACTGGCCCACAGACTCTTCCAGGGCCCCTCCAACCACTGGACTCCATCACTGCTACACAGCTATATCCTCCACCACCGGCCGCTCCGAGCGGGCCCCAGGGACCAGCAACACCAGCCTCACCTGGGAGCCTGTAAGACATTCAGAATCCCGGGCCCACCCCGGACCCACCAAATCAGAATCTTGCGTGTTAGCGAGATTCCCTAGGTGAATGGTGTACACCTTCAGGTGTGAAAAGCACTTGCAGATGCTCGAGGAAAGGATCAACAAATGAGAATTAAGAGGCAGCACTGCAGAGTCGTCAACGGCATGGACACTGCAGCTGCACTCCTTCGCGGCACTACTCTGGGACTCAAGCCTTTGATCTGGAAAACAGGGATGATGCAGTCAGTACCTGCCTCATGGGACGGAAGACAAAGAGTTAATACACAGGGGCTTCCCTGGTGGCGCAGCGGCTGAGAGTCCGCCTGCCGATGCAGGGGACGCAGTTTCGTGCCCCGGTCCGGGAAGATCCCACATGCCGCGGAGCGGCTGGGCCCGTGAGCCATGGCCGCTGAGCCTGCGCGTCCGGAGCCTGTGCTCCACAACAGGAGAGGGCACAGCAGTGACAGGCCCGCGTACCGAAAAAAAAAAAATTAATAGAGTTAATACACAGGCACGGCTTAGAACAGCACCTAGCACACAGTAAGCACTCAATAAGTGCTACTTAGCCCCCAAAAAACTAAGGGATGCCCTAGTTACTGTCTCCACCTACAATGACTACAGTCTTTTATACAAGAAGGGGGAGAATAAAAGGATAGGATATTACGGAGCTCTGCAGAGACCCAAAGTTCTCTCTCATTAAGTATTTACCAGAGGGACTTGGGTAAAGTATATTCAACTTGATTGAATGGGCACTTAGCAAAGACTCTGATTTGCGCCAAACAGAACAGAATGAACAATTCAGCCCACGATCCACTGAAGAACTCAGTGAGAGGAATCTACTGCTCCCCATGATAAACTGAGCCGTATTAAAAATGCTCCCCATGCCCTGAAAAAGGAACAAGAATGGGCTGTTACAGGAACATGTGGGTTGCATTAGATTTCTACGGAAAATCTCTGAAAAAGAAAAAGAATTTTTTTTTCTTTGAGTGAAGACAAAGTTCTGAACCAGAATACTCTCTCCAGGTCCTTCCCCATTTCCCAACTTTATGAAATTTACAGAGAAAGGTGACATTCTGAAGTCAAGCAGAGGGACTTCCCTGGTGGCACACTGGTTAAAAATCTGCCTGCCAATGCAGGGGACACGGGTTCGAGCCCTGGTCCGGGAAGATTCCACATGCCACGGAGCAACTAAGCCCATGTGCCCCAACTGCTGAAGCCTGTGTGCCACAACTACTGAAGCCCGCGAGCCGCAACTACTGAAGCCCGCGAGCCACAACTACTGAAGCCTGCGTGCCACAAATACTGAAGCCTGTGTGCCTAGAGCCCGTGCTCCGCAACAAGAGAAACCACCGCAGTGAGAAGCCCGCGCACCACAATGAAGAGTAGCCCCCACTCAGCAACAAAGACCCAACGCAGCCCAAAAAAGAAAAAAAAAATGAAGTCAAGCAGAAAGGGTATCTCTCAACCACTCGCCCATCCAAAAAATGACATCTTTTAAAAATAAACAGCGGGGGTGGGCGGGGGGGGTGGCGGGGTGGGGGACAGACTGTTTCTTCCAAGGTTCTTGTCCTGGACCCTAGAGGAGCAAAGCCTAGTTTACATTACATTTGAGCCACAGCATGGATGGTTTTTAAAGTGTCCATAAACCAGAAAAGAGATACACATAAAAGATGGTAACTGGTTTCTATTTTTTTTCTTTGTTTGTTAGCTGAGTAGATCTAAAACAAACGAAAAAATTCCCAGGCTTGCGTTTTAAATAGCCAAGTGTTCCTTTTGCAAGTATAGCTATCTTTCATTTTATGAAATCAAAAGTTTTGTTTTTTAAAGTTAACTATAAATAGTTGATTTCTTTTAGGAGGAAGGTTCTATTTTACCACTGTTTACCACTTTTTAAAACAGAGGTGCCGAGCTTTTGCACAGCAAAGGAAACCATCTACAAAACAAAAAGACAACCTACTGAAAATATTTACAAATGGTATGACTGATAAGGGATTAACAGCCAACATATAAACAGCTCATACAACTCAACATCAAAAACAAACAAACAAACAACCCTATTTTAAAAATGGGCAGAAGAACTGAATAGACATTTTTCCAAAGAGGAAATGCAGATGGGCAACAGGCACATGAAAAGATGCTCAACATCGTTAATTATCAGGGAAATACAAATCAAAACCACAATGAGATATCACCTCACACCTGTAAGAATGGTTTGTCAGACAGAACACAAACAGAAATGTTGGTGAGAATGCGGAGAAAAGGGACCCCTCGTGCACTGCTGGTGGGAATGTAAGTTGCTGCAGCCGCTACGGAGAACAGTGTGGAGGTTTCTCAGAAAAACTAAAAATAGAACTACCATATGACGCAGCAATTCCACTCCTGGGTATATATCTAACACTAATCTGAAAAGATGCATGCCCCCCAATGTTCACAGCAGCATTATTTACAATTGTGAAGATATGGAAGCAACCTAAGTGTCCATCAACAGATGAAAGGATAAAGATGTGGTATATATAAATATATATACAATGGCATACTACTCAGCCATAATAAAAGAATGAAATTTTGCCATGTGCAGCAACATGGACGGACCTGAAGGGCATTATGCTAAGTGAAGTAAGTCAGAGAAAGACAAATACTGTATGATATCACTTATATGTGGAATCTAAAAAATACAACAAACTAGTGAATATAACAAAAAAGAAACAGATTCACAGATATAGAGAACAAGCTAGTGGTTACCAGTCGGGAGAGGGAAGAGGGGAGGGGCAGTATAGGGGTAGGGGATCAACAGGTACAAGCTATTATGTATAAAAGAAGCTACAAGGATATATTGTACAACACGGGGAATACAGCCAATATTTTATAAGTGGAATATAACCTTTAAATACTGTGAATCACTACATTGTACATCTGTATTTTATATAATATTGTACAGTAACTATACTTCAATTAAAAAAACAGAGGTGCCAAATATGAAAAGAAATTTCTCCCCCAGTAAATTAAATTGAAAAGCCTGGATAGGAAAAGAGTCAACAAGAAAGTCAAATAACCCTATTAAAATATGGGCAAAGGACTTGAATAGACATTTCTCCAAAGATGCTACACAAATGGCCAACTTACAAAAAGATGCTCAACATCACTAATCATAAGAGAAATTAAAAAACACAATGATATATCATCTCACGCCAATGAGGATGGCTACTATCAAAGAAGGAAGGAAGGAAGGAGGGAGGGAGGGAGGGAGGGAGGAGGGAGGGAGGGAACATCACGAAAGAAAAGGAGAGAAGGGAAGGGAAGGGAAGAGAAAACAACAGAAGAGAACAAGTTTTGTTGAGAATGTGGAGAATTCGGAACGCTTGTGCCCTGTTGGTGAGATTGTAAAACGGTGCAGCTGCTATGGTAAACAATATGGGGTTTCCTCAAAAAATTAAAAACAGAAACTACCGTACGATCCAGCAAGCCCACTCTTGGGTTTCCAAAGAATTGAAAGCAGAATCTCGGTGAGACGTTTACAAACTCATGTTCATAGCAGCACTACTCACAATAGCCAAGAGGTGGAAGCAATCCACTCATCAACAGATGGATGGGTAACTAAACGTGCCACACACACACAGACACACGCACACACACACACACACACAGACACACACACATATACACACACGCACACACAGTGGGATATTATTCAGCCTTAAAAAGGAAGGAAATTCGGACACATGCTACAACATGGATGAACCTTGAGGACATACTAGGTGAAATGAGCCTCTCATAGGGACTTCCCTGGTGGCGCAGTGCTTAAGAATCTGCCTGCCAGGGCTTCCCTGGTGGTACAGTGGTTGAGAGTCCGCCTGCCGATGCAGAGGACACAGGTTCGTGCCCCGGTCCGGGAAGATCCCACGTGCCGCGGAGCGGCTGGGCCCGTGAGCCATGGCAGCTGAGCCTGCGTGTCCGGAGCCTGTGCTCCGCAACGGGAGAGGCCACAACAGTGACAGGCCCGCGTACCGCAAAAAAAAAAAAATATATATATATATATAATCCGCCTGCCAATGCAGGGGACATGGGTTCGAGCCCTGGTCCGGGAAGATCCCACATGCTGCGGAGCAACTAAGCCCGTGCACCACAACTACTGAGCCGGTACTCTGGAGCCTGCGAGCCACAACTACTGAGCCCACGCACCTAGATCCCGTGTTCTGCAACGTGAGAAGCCAACACAATGAGAAGCCAGTGCACCGCAGTGAAGAGTAGCCCCCTCTCAGCACAACTAGAGAAAGCCCGCACACAGCAACGAAGACCCAACGCAGACAAAAATAAATAAATAAACGAGTTTATTGAAAAAAAAAAAAAAGCCTGTCATAAGAGGACAAATACTATATGATTCCACTGATATGAGGTATCTACAGTAGTCAAGTTCATAGAAACAGAAAGTAGGATGATGGTTACCAGGGAACCACTACGGGGGTGGGAGGAAACGGGCGACTGGTGCTCGATGGGTATAGAGCTTTCGATCTGCAAGATGAGCAGGTTCTGGAGGTCTGTTTCACAACAACGTGCACATACCTGAGGCTACTGGATTGTACACTAGAAACAGTTAAGTGGTAAATTTTATGTTGTGTGTTGTTTACCACAACACACAAAAAGAAAAACGAAACAATACTCGTCAGCAATATGTGCTGCGTGTTCCCCCGACCTTCTTTCTTCGTGGTCATAGGTGTGTAGTGGTATTTCCCTGTTGTCCTAATTTGAAATTCCCTAATGACAGTAGATATTGAGCACTGTTCCACACACTTATTTGCCATCTGTTCACCATCTTGGCCAACTTGTCTGTTCACATCTTTTACCTATTCGTAAATTGGATTTGTTTATTTCTTTATGGTTTGGTTTTAAGGTTTATTTGTATATTTTAGATATAAGTCCAATATCAAACATTTGTTTTACCAGTATTTCCTTCCAGTCTCTTGGCGTATCTTTTCATTCTCTTAACAATGTCTTTCACAGAGCAGAAGATTTAAGTTTAATGAAGTCCAACATCAATTGGAAAAAAAAAAGAAAAAACACCAACAACAAAAGGAAACAGTCAGCCATCCTCCTTAAATGCTAGAGGCTGGAGTTCCACAGCACAGCCAGATCCTGGTTGCATCTTAAACTGTTTTCTTTACTCTGGTATCTCCTTTCCTCTAATGGCTTATTACTTTTATTTGCAATGAAATGATTTTCCCATGATAACAATGAATAATGAGCAGTGGTCCAAGTGTCTCTTAAATTGCTTGGAGCAACTATCATGCCTTAAAACATGATTAACAGCAAGGTTATAAATATTCCATTCATGTCATTCTGTTTACACCACCCCAAGATAGGTCTTAAGGATAGAGATTACCTTTAAACAATGCAGTCTGGTGTCTTTGTTTTTATCTTTTAATAGAATTTTAATAGAATTCTAAAAGAGCATCTTCCGTTCTAAGAAATTAGCATTGTGGTTGGGAAGTATGTTAACTTATACTGACAATCTGTCATGCACCCTCATCTCCTATAGTTTACCAAGCCAGGCTCTGAGTGAAGACAGCTTTTCTTATTCTACTGTTTCAAGATGTAGACTTTTGCATTGATGAAGAGAAAAATAAGTTCTCGCCTTGAAAATTAAACACAGTCCACTGCAGCAGAGTATCCATCAGTATTTGAGTCCTGGGCTATTGTTCTTCCAAAGATGGTCTTCGCGTATGGATATCACAAAACTCAGTTATTTGGGGTCATTACTGTCACCTAGGATAAAATGAATGTTCTTGTAAGAGGCTCTCCAGTCATCAATTTTCTCTTCTGGCGAGAAGGCATCCTAAATTACAGAGCATAAAAATGGATAACGCTGCACATACTATCGGACTATTTGCGGATGATGCTGTAAATGGCTTATCTATCTCATTATATGAAAGGCATAACATCACAAACATTCCATGTCAGGAGCAAGCATTAGGCTGAGAACTTAATTAACAAAATAAGAATTGGTGATGTGGACTGCCCTTGTGTCCTGCCTGGTTTTCAAGTTAGAACGTTGGAATTCAAACCAGTGCAGTACCTCGATGACCACGAAGAATCAATTCTTACCTCCAGTTACAGACCCAAAGACTGTCACATTTTGACAACTTGATTCTCAGTAGTTATCAAAATTAGCAATGTAACAACAGTCGCTACGAAATGACCAGGAAGAAAAAAAAAACAGGTGCGGTTCAAGTATAATGGTGTAAATACGTTCAAGGTAGGCATTTCCTTTTAATTTTAGGATTTTATAATAATTATCTCCCTTCCCCAACATACAGACACACACACACACACACCAAAATCTTACAGATTTTTTAATAGCCTATATACAAAAATTTAAGAGTACTTTAATTCTATGACTGTCCAAGGCTAGGGACCATTACTAAAAAATGTGGAAGATGTTTTGGTAACCATCACATGAAAACACAAACTCCACTGATCCACTGTCAAACACAATTTTCTTCCTTCATTTTGATGTCATTTATTTTTATTATTTACAATTTTATCTATAGTTTTTAAGACTCCTCCTTAAGGAACTATTTCAGAGATGAACAGACAATAACAAGATCAAAATCCATGCACCTCCCACCTACAGTTAATAAAGCTTAGCCTTTTACGATCGTTGATTCAGATTTTTTTAAATAAAATGTTGCAGAAAGAATTGAAGTTCCTCTCTCCTCCTACCACTTAGAGATACTAAATAACTGGAAAAGCTCATGGGTACCCTTCTTAGCCATGTTTTTACATTTTTCATAGACAAGCTTATATATATATATATTTTTTCGCGGTATGCGGGCCTCTCACTGCTGTGGCCTCTCCCGTTGCGGAGCACAGGCTCCGGACATGCAGGCTCAGCAGCCATGGCTCACGGGCCCAGCCGCTCCGCGGCATGTGGGATCCTCCCGGACCGGGGCACGAACCCGCGTCCCCTGCATCGGCAGGCGGACTCTCAACCACTGCGCCACCAGGGAAGCCCCCTATAATTTTATATATAAAATATTTGTATATAAAATAGGTAATTTACTTGACACAATTTCAAAATTTAAATCGTATTTTACTACGTGCAGCATTCTGCGACTTACGTCTGGTTTCTGCTAAACGTTGCACATTTATCCATGCTGATTTATAGATCTAGCTCACGTATTTTAACTGCTGTTTAGCACACCGTTTATGAATTTATCACAATTTAATTAGCCACTCATCTGATGACTGGTATTTTATTTCCAATTTTTCACCATTACAAGAAGTGCTGCAATGGAACATTCCTACACCTGGCTCCTTGCGTACATTTGCAAGAATGTTTAGAGGGCACATCCCTGAAATTGGAATTGCTTGGTCACAGGATACATGCATCTTCAGTTTTACTAGATATTTCCAAATTACTCACCCAGATGGCTGAATTAATTTGCACTCCCACCAACCGTGCACGCAGGTTCCCATTTGCCCAAATCCTGTTAAATAGTATTATCAGCTTTTTTTTCAGTTTTTGTCACATGTAATGGGTGAGAATTTAAACTGTATCTCCCCAATTACTAGTGACGTTGAACATCTTTTCACCTATCTGTTGGGCCTTTAGGGTTTCCTCCTCTGAAATTCCTAATCAAATAATTTGTTCATTTTTTATTGAGTATGGTTTGCCCTTTTCTCACTGATTTGTGGGAGCTCTTTATGTATTCTAGACACCAATACTTTGTGTCAGTTATATGCATTGCAAACATCTCACAGACTTTGGCGTGGCTTTAACTTTATGGTGTCTTGTGTCAGAGAGAAGCTTTTTGTTTGTTTGTTGATGTCAGCAAATTTTAAAATGCTTCTGCTCTATCGTTAGCTGGCTACTCATTAGAATCACCTGACGGGCTTTTGAAACCACCGAGGCCTGAAACTAAGCAGTAGTGACAGAAGCAGATCAGTGACGGCCTGGGATTAGATTGGGGGTGGGGGGCTAACTGCAAAGGGCTACAAGGGAATTTCGGGGTGCTGAAATCGGCAGTTTGGTTGTGGTGAAGACCACACGAGCGTATGCACGAGCAAACCACACAACATACGGAGCCAACAGCCATCCCTACCAATACCTACGTTCTCCTCTTCTTTCTGGACGCAGAGGTAGATTTTATGTGATCCAGCCTGCCCACCTCTCTTGAATTCATCTCTCACCGCTGTCACGCTCTCTGCCACAGGCTGAGTGATGCGTCCCAGTTTTTATCCCTCCCCGCGTCCTTGCCATGGCCTTACTGTGTGCATCGCGTATTTCCCCACCCCTTGACTTTGGGCTTGGTCATGTGACTTGCCTTCCACGCAAGCAGACGGGCATGTGACTAAGAACTGACCAGGAGAAACGGAGCAGGTGAAGTGAGCACCACACCAGGCCTGACCCATAACCACTGAACTCCGCCGCTCCGTAAACAGCTCCTCTGCTTGCTGTGTTCACTTTTGGAGGAAAGGCACCCAATCCACTAGGTGTCCCCAGCCAAAAATAAGGATCAATCTAGATTCTTGCCTTCCTTTACTCCCACGTCCAGCTGATTACAAAATCCAACTATTTCCTCTAAACATTGTTTTTAGGTCTACCCATTTCTTTCTAAAGTGCTACCCTAATTCCTAACCTCTTCCTTTCTCACCTGGCTTACTGTCATAGCCTGAGTCTAGACCAACATCCTCCACTCTGCCCTCCATTACCCCAGAGCCCTCCTTCTAAAACCCACATCTGAAGAAGTCATGCCCTTGCCCCCAAACCTTCATTCTCACCATTGCCTACAGAAGAAAAGCCAAACTTTTCGTAGACTACGATATGCCAACCCTGCCTACCTGTCCTGGCCCCGTCTCTCTCTACCACCAGGATCTGTCTCTCTGTGGCAGGTGCACTCACGGGCGCCAGTTCTTTACTTCTCTTTGCATCCATGCTCGTCTGGTCCTATCATGGGCATGGTTTATATATGGCTACTTTATTAGCTTCCTAGGGCTGCCATAACACATAACCACCAACTGGGGGGCTTAAAACAACAGGAATTTATTCTCTCACAGTTCTGGAGCCCAGAAGTCTGAAAGCAAGGTGTCAGCAGGGCTGTGCTCCTACTGACACCTGTAGAGGAAAGCAGCCTTCCTTACTTCTTCCAGTTTCTGGTGGTTCTGGCAATCCTTGGCATTCCTTGGCTTGTGGTGGCAGAACTCCAATCCCTGCCCCCTCTTCATGTGGCCTTCTTCTCTCTGTCTGTTTCCCCTACGTCTCTTCTCCCCCCTCCTATAAAGACACTAGTCATACGGGCTTTAGGGCCTACCTAGTCCCGTATGACCTCTTCTTAACTCATGACACCTGCAAAGACCCTCTTTCCAAGTAAAGTCACATTCTGAGGTTCCAGGAAACAAATGGATTTGGGGTGATCGCTATTCATCCCAGAACAACCACCCTCAACCTTGGATCCTGCCATGTGCCTTGCTTAGTCAATAATACATGGATGGAAGTATTCGGGTGTCAGTTCTGGGCCTCAGCCCGAACAGGCCTTGTTTGCTTCTGCTCTTCCTTTCATGGCTCTGCCCTCGCTAGAAGAAAAATGTGCCCTGGCCCGAGGCCGATGACAAGAAGACACTTGGAGCAGACTCACCACGCCCATCTGCAGTCCTGCAGCTTAGAGCAGTCAAGATTGGCTGACCTCCAGCTGAGCCACAGAGGCATGAGTGAGCCCAGCTGACCCACAGAGGCATGAGTGAGCCCAGCTGACATCGGCAGAGTTGTCCCAGCCAGTTGACAGGCAGCTGGGAAATCAATCCTTACTGACTGTGGTGTGTCACTGAGATCTTAGGGTTGTTTGTTAGGCAGCAATGGCTAACGAATACACATGCTTTGTACCACCACAACAATGAACTAGTCAACCTGCTGTAGTGCATCTTTGGATATATTGTTCCCTTTGTCTGAAATGTATACCCCACCACCTCCTGTCAAGGCCATCTACCTGACAAATTCCAACTTAACCTTTAAGTCTAAACTCAAGCACCAACTTCAGGAAGCCTTCCCCAGGTAGACTGAGTCACGATTTATCAGGGCTCTCATCTTATACTCTTCCACTATAGCAATTACTGCTCTGCCATTGCTTGTTTATCTAATTATAGGGCTTTTGATCCCTGGGACTAGCAAAATGACCGGTACCAAAGTTTGGCACTACATGAATCAAAGAAAAATAGACCTGGAGGGGACAGGGCAGTAGCGGGTAAGGAGGAAAAGGGAAGAAGAGTCTCAGCCTAGGACAGAAGACTGCAAAGGTCTACAAAAGTGTGCAGGTCCAGATGCCCATCGCAGTGTGATTCTGACACATGCAGCTGCTTCGGGGGTACTCCTCGTGGTAATAAAAACTCATCCAGTCACCAAGCCACAGAACAGAATGGGAAAGGGAAGCAAAAGTCTGGGGGTGGGGGGCGGTCCCTGCTGAAACATCTCAGTGAAGATGCAAGAAAAGCCAGACCACGTAGGATGCCAGAGAGATGGAATGGAGCTGATGCTATCTTCTGTGACGATAACCACAGAGAAGTGATTAAAAGAGAAAAGCAGCCAGCACACACACAGACACTTACAAATATTTCATCATGCCTGAATCCACAACTTGTGCAAATAAGAAACATAACCAAAAAGTCATCCCCAGCTGTTTCCACATTTCTTGGTATAACTCATATTTATTAAAGGCCTACTGTAAGCTGCCCAGGCTATGTGTTAGGTACTCTATAGGCATTCATTTTATTTAATCCTCATGGCCACCCTCTCAGGTAGGACTATATCCATTTTACAGATAAGGATACCAGGGCTCAGAGAGGTTAAGTAACTGCCCCAAGACACACAGCCCTGCGAATCCAGGGCAACTTGATCCAATGTCCATGCGTGTTCCAGTACGACACGTTGCCTCTAAAGAAGCTTTAACGCAACCGAGAAATGTGGACTTGGGTGGGGAACATGGGGGTGTTAGAAAGAATGATGGTACACTCTAATGATACGTCGCTACATAATGCCATTATGGAATGCCGTTAAATAGTATATCGTCAGGTAACATATCATTACATTCTAGTGTATCATCATATAACGTAAATAACCCAGCACTAGCCCCAAGTGTAATGCCAACCTCAAACTCCATCAGCACGTGAACCCAGCACAAGCTCGCACTTCCCCGGGCTCGTTACCTGCCAGTGCTGCCCTAAATCGTTCCTGCCATTGAACCGGAGGAACCTTGGGCATCACCAAGGAGCCAGTCTGCTGGGACTCCTCCAACTGCCACCCACTGTACCATATGGAAACTCGATACGCAAGCCCTTCTAGCAAAACGGGGACGGGTGAGCAGAGTCGGGATCAGGGTGTCAGACAAAGCAGGCGGTTATTTTTACGACAGCTGTCAGGAGAATAAGAGGAGGAGAAAGGCAGGGATAACAGTGCAAATGCCCCCAAAGGAGGCTGCGGGGCCCCTGGGATTGAGGAAGCGAGGAACACAGCCTCACCCAGACTTCACACATCAGCATCCCAGGGAACAGGTATCCGAGGCTGCCCACACGCTTCCCTTCGTGATGGAATTTAGGGGAGAGCGGAAAGCAGTGGCAGGCATCCCTTTAATTCTGTCCTCTTCTGCTTCCCGAGAGAGAGAGTCCAGATGGGATAACTGATCGATAAGGAAACTGTGAAATCAAATTCATATTTTATGGCAAGGCAAGAAAAATTTAAACATAAAAAAATTTCCTCTGCCCTTTGGCCTTGTCTCTCCCCACCACTGTGCATCCACCAAACCACCCCCATCGCAGAAATACCTGCTCAACCATGAAGGGCAACATTCTCCTAGTGTTAACAAGACAGCTCCTTAAAAGATAACATTCTTTCTTAATCTCGTAAGAGGTCACAGGACCCACCACAATGACACTCAGATCTGGATTGTGTAAACTGTCAATGATACGTCATTTAATGGTTTTGATGAACCTCGGGGCAGAACAGGAACAAAGATGCAGATGTAGAGAATGGACTTGAGGACATGGGGAGAGGGAAGGGTAAGCTGGGACGAAGTGAGAGAGTGGCACTGACATATACACACTACCAAATGTAAAACAGATAGTGGGAAGCAGCTGCATCGCACAGGGAGATCAGCTCGGTGCTTTGTGACCCCTAGAGGGGTGGGATAGGGAGGGTGGGAGGGAGACGCAAGAGGGAGGGGATATGGGGATATATGTATACATATAGCTGATTCACTTTGTTATACAGCAGAAACTAACACAACACTGTAGTAAAACAATTATACTCCAATAAAGATGTTAAAAAAATTTTTTTAATAGTAATACGTCATTTAATGTACAGCCCTCTGTCTCAAAACACTTAATGTAACTGTGCCTTGACTTCTAAGGGGTGGAACAATTCTCGGAGCTTTGTGAGATGCCGTTCCCAGGTTATAATCCTCATTTAGGCTCAAATAACATTTCCCATTTCTATCTTAGATGGACTGATTAATTTCTCAACAACAAAACACATAAACAAACAGGAAGTATCCCACCAAAATGCCTCTGGCATCTAAAACAAGGGTACAGAGGCCCCCGGGATAGCATTCCACGACTAACACTGATGCTACCCAAATGTCTCAGTGGTTCGGGGTATCGGTCAGGATGGGCTGTGTTTTGCTGCAATAACAAACTACCCTACTCTTCTACACGCAGGGGCTCTGCTCATTCCAGCCACCCAGGGACCCAGGGACAGAGGCTCCTCCTCAACACACGCATCTGCCATCATCACCTGGGCACCCCTGGGCTTTGCTACTTAGTGAGACGGGTCCTTATGCATCTAGATCATTCGTATCACACAAGTGAGCCTCAGTTTCCTCATCTGTAAAATAAAATTAACAATAGCACTGACCCCACAGGACTATGCATGTAATGTGCCTGCCCACGGTGTATGCTCCACGACTGTGAGTTACTCTTATGACATTTCCCACACAGAGAAAAACAACAACAGGAAAAGATACAGAAAGCGAATGTTCCAAGACACGAATTATAGTTGCTCCCATGCAGTGGGATTAAAAGTAGATTTTTCTTATGTCTTCGAACTTTTCTATTCTCCAGGCTTTTTTTTTTTTTACAATTAACACACATAATTTTAACCATCAAGAAAAAAGGGCCAGGTATAAATGCACGTAACATGACACCACTAAAGCCAAGTTTAAAAAGTAACTGGCCTTAAAGGACCTTGCGAATCAAGAGTCTACAAACTACAGCCCGTGGCCCAAATGCAGCCAGTGCCCTGTTTTTGTACGGCCTATGAGCTACAGATGTTTTTCACATTTTTAAAAGGTTGTAAGGAAGGAAAAGGAAACGAAACGAGAAAGGCAACAGAAACCATAAGAGGTCTGCAAAGCCCAGAATACATACTTTCTGGTCCTTTTCCGAAAAAGTTTTTTGACCCTGTTTTAGCTCATCTGACCACCTGATTCGTCACAAAGCCAACCTTCTCCCCTCTACTTTACTTAGAATTGTTTGTTTTTAAAAAATGCCATATGCACATACACACATACGTAAATACACGCAATACATACAATTCTCCTTTTCATTCAACGATCCCACACTTAGGAAGTGTTTATTGTGTTGGGAGGTGTTAGAGGGGCCACAGCATCTAGCCTGGTGCAGGCACTGATGTAGGTTGGAGGATGCAGTGAGGAATGAAGTCCCAGGATCGAACACACACTCACTCCTTCCTCACGTCAGAACAAATCACGTTCTGAGCCCCCTTCTCCATGCCAGGCTCCGCGGCAGGTGCTGGGGATTCCGGGCAAACAAGACTGACCAAGCCACTGCCCCCAAGGAGCTGCCGGCCCACCAGGGAAGCAGCTGCCAGGCAGGGGCTCGGCGGGGAGAGCTACAGAGATGCAGGGGCACCTCGCCCAGATCGGAGCTCCGGGAAAGCTTCTGGAGGAAGGGATGCCTTTGTCCTAACCTGAAGGGGAACCAGGAGGAGTTGGCCAGGTGACGGCTGAAGGAGGAAAGTGGTTCCCGGCAGAGGGAGACCGCGAGGAAAGGCTCAGGATGACGAAGGGCACGTGTGTCCTGAGAGCCCGTTGCAGCAGCTGGTGGCTGGTTCAAGTGGCGGAGAACCGGCCTGAGCTGAAGCTAAGGAGGTAAGGAGGCGCCTGGAGGAGAGCCCAGAAGAAAGTCCGTGTTAAATAAAAAAGAAAAAAGACAAAAAGGCTTGGACCCACTGGGGAGATCGCAAAGGATTTGGGATGGCGAGTGAATGGTCAGAAATGTTTTTTTTTTTTAATTTATTTTGGTTGCACCAGGCAGGCTCCTTAGTTGTGGCATGTGAACTCTTAGTTGTGGCACGCATGTGGGATCTAGTTCCCTGACCAGGGACTGAACCCGCGTCCCCTGCATTGGAAGGTGAATTCTTAACCATGCACCACCAGGGAAGTCCCAGAAATGTATTTCTAATAAGGTTACTCTGGCTGTTTCCATTGTAACCTTGCTGAGAAAAGGCACTTAAAACGGAAGCTAGCCTGAAGCTACAGCCAAACAGAACTGCCCTGCCCCCGACCAGCTCCCTCCAGACCTCCCCTCCCTCTGGCCCTGTTAACTGCCCAACTGTCCTCCTGGCCACTCCTTATTCAGAGCTGAGCTTCAGAGAGCTTTGCATCTGTTACTCCAGCAAACTGTGGGTCATCTGAGCTGCCAGCCAGGCTGCCCACCTGGACTGACCTGATCTAACCACTGGTGAAGTGGAGCTCGTGATACATACCCCCAAAGGATGGAGAATTAGGGCGTTCCAACAAATCCTGTGCCCCACATTCACAGCGGCACTGTTCACAATAGCCAAAAGGTGGAAACAACACAAATGCCCATGAACGGAGGAATGGAAAAGCAGACGACGGCACATCCATACAATGGGACAGTGTTCGGACGTAAAAAGGAATGAAGTTCTGACCCAGGTTACAACGTGGATGAACCTTGAAAACATTACGCTGAGTCAGAGAAACCAGACACAAAAGGTCACACGCTGTATGACCGCATTTATATGAAATAGCCAAAGTGGGTAAATCCATGGAAACAGAAAGCAGGTTAGTGGTTGCCAGGGGTTGGGGACGAGGGAGGGAGCGGGGGGAGCGGCTGCCTAATGGGGTGGGGGCTTCCTTTTGGGGGAATGGAAATGCTTCGGAACTAGACAGCAATGCTGGTTACACAAAACTGTAAGGTGCCACATGGCACTGAATTGTTCACCTAAAAATGGTTAATTTTAGGAGTTCCCTGGTGGCCTAGTGGTTAGGATTCCGGGCTTTCCCTGCCGTGGCCCAGGGTTCAATCCCTGGTCAGGGAACATCCCACAAGTCGTGAGGTGCAACCAAAAATAAATAAATAAAAATAAAAAATAAAATGGTTAATTTTATGTTATGTGAATTTCACGTCAATTAAAAAACTAATTCTTTGTATAGTTGGTTTACACGATTGTGTTAGTTTCGGGTACACAGCAAAGTCATTCAGTTATACATACACATACGTATGTTTTTTCACATTCTTTTCCATTATGGTTTATTACCAGATACTGAATATAGTTAGTTCCCTGTGCTATACAGGAGGTCCTTGTTTACCTAATTGAAATAGAGTAGTTTGTATCTGCTAATCCCAAACTCCTAATTTATCCCTCCCCCACCCGCTTTCCCCTTTGGTAACAAGTTCATTTTCTATGTCTGTGAGTCTGTCTTTGTTTCATAAATAAGTTCATTTGTGTCATAAAAAGATACATTTTTAAGGAGACCATGAGACACAGAGGACTGTGGGTCCCCCACACCCCAAGGTCTCTGTCTGCGCCCCTCACACACTACAGCTTTCCAGACTCCCCCAGCGCACCTTCCTGGACTGTTCTGTGATTCCCTCACTTTGGTGAGCGCCAAAAGTCCCCTAGGGACCTACTTTAAAATGCAGATGCCTCGGCTGCCTCCCAAGAGCGTAGAAGTCATTGAGTCTGGGGTGGGCCCAGGCACCTGCATTTTTGAAGCCCCCCACCCCCACCCCCGCAGGGGATTCTGGTGCACTCTGAAGTTTGCAACCCATAGAACCAGGTCAGTTCCCCCCTTTCGTCTTGAGACTGTACCTTCATCACCTGCAGGAAGCCCTTCTCTCCCTCTTTACTGAGTCCTTTGCAATAAATCGTGAGACTGGCTGCCAATGGAAAGAGAAAGGTACTTGAATTGCAGTAAACCATCCAAAAACCATCACTTGAATCAAAGCAAGTTGTAAGTGGCCTTCAGTTCCTGGTCACCAACCTCGGCTGAACATCAGAGCCTCTGGGCGGATGTTTTCATGTCGATACCTAGGGTCCACCTGGGACACAATGACTCAGAGCCTCCAGAGGGAGGCCCAGGCATCAGTATTTTTCTAAAGCACCGAAGGCAACTTCCCAGCTCCTTCCCACCCCATCCCCACCCTCATTCCTTCTAACACACTTCCTGGTGGAATTGCTAGGAAAATGTTGACTCTAAACAGCAGTGTAAGTCTTCAGAGTCTTAGGCAAACGTAATTAGCAAAGCAAATAAAGCGTGAACAAGAATATAACAGATTCAAATCAGATTAAGTTTTTCTATTCAACTCTCTGTGCCTCGTGTCTATAGTGCCTCAAAGGTGGCCACTTGCCAAGGAGCGTGGCTCTGCCTCCAGAAAATAACTCATGGCTGTAAAGCGCTTTCAACTTTGAGGCTCTAAGGAGTTTTCATACCAACGATCTCACCTGATCTTCCCAACGTCTCCATTCACTCATTCATCAGATACCTCCTGGAGACCTACGATGCCCAGGTATTGTCGGGGTCACAGGGGAGACCAGAGCAGACCTGTCCCTGCCTTCAGGACACAAGTGACCAGGTCCACCGGTGATGACGGCACAGGGAAGAGACAGGGCAAGATGGGGGAGGTGCCAAGTGGAACCAAGACCTGGGGTTGCCAGGGAAGCTTTCTGCTGAAGGAACGCACAAAGTGCGCCCTGCAGGGTAACTAGGAGAGAGTGTGCGAACGCTGGAGGGACAGTGCTCTGAGCTGGGCACCATGCCAGCGTGTTGGTAATGGTCTACTGGCTTTTGCATTACGTTCAGAACTCCCCGTCTCGCTCAGGTCGAGGCAAGGTGAGTCCTCCTATTGCTAACCCAGGCATCTGCAAAAGGGAGGCTCTGAAGGGGATTGGCTGGGATTCTGGAGACATGTGTGCTTCTGAGACACGGGGCTGAAGACCCCTTGCCCTCCTGCCGGTCCTAGGGCACAGGACAAAAGGAACCGCAGGCGTGGAGCTCACAGAGCATCTTCAGAGGGCGTTTCCGTTTCCTACCGTCCTTGACATGCCTTCTGTCATTTATCCCTGGGGCTCGTTATGGGGACATCGAGCTAAAGCTAAACAACGTTTTAGCTTTTGCAGGGGCTTTTTTTTTTTTTTTTTTTTTTGCGTTATGTGGGCCTCTCACTGTCGTGGCCTCTCTCGTTGCGGAGCACAGGCTCCGGACGTGCTGGCCCAGCGGCCATGGCTCACGGGCCCAGCCACTCCGCGGCATGTGGGATCTTCCCGGACCGGGGCACGAACCCGTGTCCCCTGCATCGGCAGGTGGACTCTCAACCACTGCGCCACCAGGGAAGCCCTTGCAGGGGCTTTAATCCAACTCCTTCCTCTCAAAGAACTGGCCAATCCGACATCTACATCCCCAAACTTCACCCCTTCTTTTCTTCTTTGATACCAGAACTCTAACTCCTCTGGGGTTATGATTCCCCAGCCTTGAGGTGAGCCGTCTACACTATCACCAGCACCACCACAATCTGAGAGAAGACGGACAGGACAGGCGTGGCCAGGACCTGCTCTATCGGGCACTGATGCGCTAGCCACCTAGAGAGGGGGGTACACCTGTGAGCCGACAGCCGCGCCCCACCCCCCCTCGGGAGGAAGGAATTATGATGAAACGCACACCCAATTCCTTTAGCCAGCCAGCCTCATCAATCATCTTTGCCTCCGTCATCTTTGCCAACCAGCCACTGGTTCAATAAATTTCCATGGTGGCCTCTAGATATTTCTTATAATCTTGCCGCCTGGCTCAACACAGGGCAAGAGAATACAAGTATTCAGTCAGCACTTTACAGCCTAAACTATGAAAAGGTGCTCTAAGCATGGAGAAGGAAGTCCAAGTCTTAGAAGGTCCCAACCATGCCTATCTGCGTTCCAGAATCCCCACCGCTCTATTAAAATAACAAGGGTCATTCAGTGCTTGGGGAGGTCCCTTCAGCAAGCCAGCCTGTGCTGAATGGCCGCTTCGTGTGCACTGTGTGTGCATGTGCGCGCACACATGCATGTCTTCATGCCAGACCCAGTGAAGGTACCTGGGGAATACACAGCACCCACAGAGGTCGGTTTCCAAGCTCTGACTGGGCCCTCTCAGATGCTCTGTGCCATCCGTTGCAAAGCCACAGATATTTTTCCTGTAGCCTCAACTAGCCAGGACTGGGTACGCAGCTAACACACCCAGGCATACACAAGGGTAGAACAGCAGCCCCCCACCCCCGCCCGCCTTAGAAATCAAAGGGAGCAAGTGGAGAGGAAGGGAGTTTGTGATACGCGTTCCCAGCAGGTACATGCGCAGAGCAAGGCGTCCACAGGACGGTTAACCCACGGCTTTCTCTGAGAATCAGCAAGCACGCCACACTGGGAGCCTGCCTCAACCCCCTTCTGAGCCCCTCTGCATGCCAACGGGACCAAAACCGACACCCGAGCACCTTCCTAAAAGCCACAGGAGGCAGCAGGATGCATGGAAAGGCAAAAGAAGCAACCTCGGCCACGGCTTCCACGTGCACCTTGGAAATGGGTGCCTGGGGTCCAGGGGGACCTGAACGCCAGCTCTCTACAAACACCTCATTGTGAAGGGCCTGCGGCATCAGTGGGCCAAGAGCCCCCCAGTACGATAAAATAAACTGGCTTTCACAAAAGATTCAAAACGCTCCTTTGTTGGCGACTCATCTGAACGACAAGGTTTTGGCAACGCTCCCCAGCCCAGGACTCACCAGCCACGGCTTCCAATGCCAGCAAGCTCGCGGCTTTGCTCCATTAGAAACTGAAGTATTCATTAGCGTCGTGTTTTCATTAGCGAGCTCTGCCCACTCAGCGTGCCCGTTCAAGTCCCAGCCTGCTCTTGGTCAGAACACCCGGTGCCCGAACTGAGGGCCTCCATACATCCACAGGGTGAGCTATCTCTCAATCTTAGTACCATAAATATCAAAAGAAACGGAGAGGATGCTGTTATGTGCTGAATTGCTCCCCGCAACCCCGCAAACTCAAATGCTGAAGCCCTAACCCCCAGGACCTCAGAATGTGGCTGGATTTGCAGGTGGGGTCTCCAAAGAGGTGATGAAGTTAAAAGGAGGCCCTTAGGCTGGGCCCTAATCCAATCTGACTGCTGCCCTTATCAGGAGTGGGAATCTGGACACACAGAGTGACACCAGGGATGCCCACAGAGAGGAAAGACCACGTGAGGACATGGTTAGAAGGAGGCACCTGACAACACCTTGACCTTGGACTTCTAGCTTCCAGAACTGTGAGGAAATACAGTTCTGTTGTTTCAGCCACCCAGTCTGTGGTGGTTTGTGATGGCAGACCTAGAAAATGAGGACAGATGGGTATACAGTTAAGCAAAAGGGCTGTCTGCAAAACCTCATCCCTCTTCCACCTGGTTTCCCAGACGATGGGGCCGCCCAATCCACCCCCGCGCCCAGCCTCCTCTGATGACACGGTCACGTCCCCACGCTGGAGGAACCCGGTGATTCAGCTGGACGGAGACTCTCTCCAGGCCAGCTGAAATGTCAACCGTCCATCAACCCCATGATGCACCTTAGAGCATCAAATAGAAGTGCAGATCTCAAACCACAGCAAAGCAAAAGAAAGGAGATGTTAAAACGGAGGCAGGGAGCCGGTGTTCACTGTGAAGCTGGCTGGGCTTATCCGATAATATCAGAATTATGCTGTGGACTCGACAGGTGGGTGCCACCGCGATTTCTCCTTCTGTAAGCGATTCTTGCCACCCCCAGCCCCAATCTCCTCTGCCAGGTATTCGTTCGTAACGTAGCAGAATCAGAATCCCAGCGCTAAAGGCGGGAAGGATCTATGAGGAGGAGGAGGACATGCATCGCCCCTGAGGCGGAAAGTAACCACCTGGTACTTCCAAACAGTTGTCACACCTGGCCCCTCAGGGCGACTCCAGTGGCCAGAAATCGACACCAGCAACAGTTAGGCGCATATTAAAGGCATGCGCACATCCTTCTCGTCTAAGTTTTTAGCGGAGGCATCTTCTTTGCCATCACAGCGAAAACCAAGAGAAACTGAACAGGATTGGGACACAGATACAAGAAGGAGGGCACTGAGGAGAAGGTCGCACCCCTAGCGCCTGCTGCCCCTGAGCACGTTTGGGCGGGGCCGTCCGCTGCGATGCCCCGCCCGAGGGTCTCGGGCAGACTCAGACACCACTACCTTCCCTCCCCCTGCAGTCCTTGGGCAGTCTCTTTGGATGTCAAATCCCAAGAGAGGGAGGGGAGGGGGCGGGGAACACACATCTCCCAGAGAGAAGGTTGCCAAGATGCAAAGCAAAGCTGGAAAAGCAAGTGTCAACAACACAGCCAAGACGTTACCACTTGTTTTTCAGGAGACACACAACAAAATGACATTTTCCAGAGAGACATATATTCATAAGCAAAAGCACAGAGCAATCTAACTGCTCAGTGACAGGGAAATGGTCCGGTGAACTACACTAAGATGGAAGGATGCGGTATATGTACTAAAATGACTGTAGATAAAAATCGTTTCGAATTTTAAAAATAACACATAAGAGAACGCACAGACGGTTCCAACTGTGTGAAATGTATGCATGCACGTTCATAAGCAAAGAGAAGGGAAGTCTAAATAAATGAGTCAGGATTCACGGAGCTATAGAGTTGACTTAAAGCATACTTGAACAGCACAAGCATAGGGGACAGTGTTTATATTTCAATATTTATAGGACACAACATAATTCGTTTTCTTAAAGAAAAAAGAAAAGAAAGAGAAAAGAGAAAAATCTAGAAGGATACCCACTAAACTGATGACAACGGTTGACTGGTTTGGGAAGAGTACGGAAACAGGGGCGCCTCTTACCCCGGTCAGACTGCTTTAACAAATTACCATCGACTGGGTGGCTTATACACAGCAGAAATTTATTTCTGGCAATTCTGAAGGCTGAGAAATCCAAGGTCAAAGTGCCAGCAGATTCAGTGTCTGGAGAGAGCCCACGTCCTGGTTCACAAACAGTGTGTACGTGTCCCGATGTGGCAGAATGGGAAGGGGGCTCTGAAGGCTCCTTTATCAGGGCACTAATCCCATTCGTGAGGGCTCCACCCTCATGACCTGGTCACCTTCAAAAGGCCCCACCTCCAAATACCACTGCATTGGAATTTTGAGAGGACACAGTCTACAGCAAGAAAGGAGTGTCACACGTTAAAGTTTGTTTAATTTTTATAATGAGATTTTTGTGCTGTGTTGATGTAATACTAATATGACTAAAAAGAAAGACACAGGGCCATGGCGACACACATCCACCCTCTTCCTCCTCTCCCCTCTACCCACCAGTAGAAAATCACAGCTTTAAACTAAAGGTGAAGTCTTCCCACCCACTGCCATCCTTAACTTTATATAGAAGCAAACTGCAAAGGTCATAAAAATGTCAGTATCTCCAAACAGCTGTTCAAGGTCCATTCCCCTTCTCCCTAGAACCGTCCAAGGGGAGTGCTGGGCTCAGGCTGGCCCAAGCCGCATTCGCCATCAGCGTCCTCCTGTCAGGCCTCTTCCCAGCCTTGGCGGACTGCACCTTCCTCGCCTACCCCGCCTCTCTCGCCCTCTCATTAAGATATCATTTGGCAAAGCCTCTGTAAAACCCTGTCAGCTCATTTCCCATTAACAGTTACCACGTGAGCCTTTTCTACTCCATCCCCAGATAAATACATGAAAATAAATACCCTTTCAGGGAGCGATTTGACGCATCCGAAGTTAACACAGCTACAGTGGGCTCAACCTGACAGGCTGTTATGAGTAAAACCCTTTTCATGAGCAATATGGCGCTCCGGCTCCAAAAGGGGCACAAATACATCGGAAAGGCTGAATGACGGAAATGGAGTTGGAGAACAGGGCCGGTTGTTAACCATTTCCTTCCCACCCACCCAGAGTCTTGCCACCCTGAACGTGTAAGTATAACCAGGGTGGACATCTCCGACGTGGGCAGGCGGTGGCACCTGTGCTTGGACGGTCACGAGTCAATGTCAGAATCGCTCAAACCACACGTCTGTGCTGAGTGGACTCCTGCACTGGCTCACTTCTGCAGGTAAAATAAGGCAGAGACTGACTCACTTCCTCTCACCCCGTCAAACTCCAGGCACGGTCCTCCCAGAGGACAGGAAGGAGGCCACGGGGTTTTCTGCAGGCAGGTCCACCTTTCCCCTGGGGCCTGCTCTGCAGGACGAGCCCCTCCAGCACCGGTGCAGCCAAAGCCTTTTGCTCTCACCACTTCGTCCTCTCCCTGGGCCACGTGCTGAGCGGTGGGGCTCTGTCATAAGGTGGAGTGAACAGGAAACTGAAAAGATCTGTCTGAATTGACCCACAGAACTCCTGGTTCCTGAACTGCAGTCGTAGCAAGCATTCTGAAAGCAAATTCCAGCCCCCGCTTTCTCCCCGACAGAGGACTGCGTGCCCCTTGGCTGCTCAGCCAGCCACACGGACTCAAGATCAAAACCCATTGACTTCACCCACCGCTCCCCAGCCAGGCCTCATTCTCTGTGCATTCTACCCAAGACTTTCGCCTGGGATCTCCTCTATATTCAAAGCATATAGTAGAACAAACAGGAAGCAAAAGGTTAAAAAAAAAAAAAAGGACAGCTGCACAGAACAAACTGGCCGAATGACTATTTACACTGCCCAGAGAAAGCTGCTACCTTCGGGCAGCTGGTCAAATACACCTGGCCCCACTCCCTGGCCCCAGTATCAGGGAACGGTGACCCTTCACGATTGCAAAGAGCCCTCTGCAAGACACTGCCTTAGAAGCCCAGGTGGGCCCAGGTGGGAAGGGCAGAATGAGACCAGCAGAGGCTGTGCACAGCAGCTGAGCCAGCCCCCTGTCTGCTGTTCAGGAGTTAAGGCCCCTGGCTGCCAGATTTTCCTGCCAGGGCAAGTAGAATATACCCCAGCAGAAAGTTTACAGATAACCAGGGCGGACTTGAGGACAGAATATGGCAATCCATACTGAGGACCTCTCAAAGCTATTAGCAAGCAGATGTTCCTTGACAACAAGGAAGCGAAGGGCCCAGGGGGCAGAAACTGACACGGTCGTTCATGCTCTCGATGAACAAGAATGACACACCTCTGAGACAACATCACAGCTGTCCAACCAACCATCACATCCAGCTGTTTGGGCCAGAGGCTGGCCATTCTGGAACATGAGTAATCAGTTTCTCACGAGTGTCTGGGCCACGTTCCAATGGAGAGGAAGGCAGGTGGGCCGGGGAAAGGATGTGAGCCTACCTCCTGGGGTACATGCCCAGACGACTCCAGTGAGCCCGACCTGACCCTGCCCACAGCGACCCAGCAGAGAAACTCAGCTCCTCGACACGGTCCCCCCCGTGCCTCCCCCCACCCTGGGTGAACAGAGGATTCAAGCACCAGCTCAGGTCTCTCAGGGGCCTTCTGCCCACCTCGGGGACTTGCTGGGACACTGCATCTGCTAAGGTGACTTGTGCCCGCACTG
Source organism: Pseudorca crassidens (assembly GCF_039906515.1). Taxonomy (NCBI): domain Eukaryota; kingdom Metazoa; phylum Chordata; class Mammalia; order Artiodactyla; family Delphinidae; genus Pseudorca; species Pseudorca crassidens. The sequence goes on along the minus strand of NC_090314.1, from coordinate 59,192,544 downwards.
GGTCCTACTGACGTCCACCCTTCAGCCGACCCGGTTTTAGCCGATGGCGCTGGGTCATGATCTCATGGCCTGGCCTCAGCTCTCTCTGCTCAGTGACCACAGCCAGACTTCAGGCTGTCGTTCATTTTGTGCTTCTCTGTAAGCAAGTACATGCTCATCCCCCAAACCCAACCCACCAGCACTATTTAGGGCAAAAAGAATAAAAAAGCTAAATCGCCGGCACACCCCAATTCTGGCGCCTTTTTCGATTTTTTCAGTTTTCACTCGGCAGCCCCTAAAGGGAGTTATTCTCAAGTCGTAAGAAGGAAAAGTGGGGAGAAGGGACACATAACCGGTTCATGGCAGAAGTGAGCGCAGCCCAAGGCCCTACTGCCTGGTCTCCCCACCTCGCCCTCCTATGAATAAGCCCTTGTGGATACGACGCTTTGTCGACGGTCTTATGTTGCAGATGGATGTGCTGTCATCTCCCTGGTGACATCATAAGCTCTCTAAGCGTCAGGACCACCGTCACGGGCACTCCCTTCCCCCAGTGTCTAGGTCCACTCATATAGACAGTGCTGTACCACACGACGTCAGCAGTACTCTATATTTATAATGAGATCTGATATTTAAAATCTGAATGTATCAGAATGTAACTAAGGAGATGATGAGTCAGACTACCAAGAGCTTATTTTCTTTTAGGCATTAAGTCACAATTCCGTTCCTCCAGGTAAAAGACCTAAATGGTGTGAAATATCTATTTCGATATCGCTGGCTACTTCACACAGACACGAGCTGGCATGTCAGGTTTGAACAGGAGTAAATCTATGGCCCAGAGCTAGACACAACCTGACACAAGAGCCCAAAGCAGAGTGGTACTCACCCGGTGAGGCATGAGGAGGTCAGCCAGGTAGACAAACGCAGCTCCGAGGGTGAAGCCGACAGCCACGGGGAAAAAGGCCAAGGCACCAAAGCCACCAGAGGACGTAGCCATCTCCACCGCTGGGGCCAGGAGCGACCAATAGGAAGCGGCCAGCATGACCTGCAAAACCACGATAAGCAGCAAACCATTAAACCATCCCCTGAAGGCCTTCCAAGTGGGGACTTCTCTCGCTCTCTATGGCCCAAACTGAACCCCACAGTGTCACCTGGGTTAGGCCTTTAATCCTTGGTGGTAGGTACTATCCCAAAGCACAAAGCCACCATGAGAATTCTAATGTTGTTAAGAACTCAACTTGGGGTAGGATGGAGTTGACCTTGGGAAGAGGGAGTCTAGTTTGCTGTTATCTAGCCTCTAATTCACTGGTTCTCAACCATTGCCGGAGACATCTGGCAATGTCTGGAGACATTTTTGGTTGTCACAAGTAGGGCTGGAGGTGAGGGGGAGGTTACTAGCAGCATCTAATGAGCAGAGGCCAGAGAAGCTGGTAAATGTCTCACAACGCACATCACAGCCGCTGACAGCAAAGAATTATCTGGTCCCAAAGGTGAGCAGCACTGTTGAGAAATTCTGTGCTAACTGAATACTAACAGGACCAGACTGCTCACTACTTCGTGAGCTCCACTGCCTTGGACGTGAGACAGCTCTAATTACTACAAAGTTCTTCCTTAAGTAGAGCTGAAATCTGTCTCCCTTCGGTTTTTACCTCTTTGCACCACATCTGCTCTCCAGAGCACTAAAGGAAGGTGTCTGTCCCCTGTGATATGTGACAGCCCTTGAAATATCTGAAGACAACCAGTGAGACTACGTCAACTCTGTCTCATCAATTTTCTCATCTCTAAAAAGGAAAGGGAACTTATATTTACTGATCACCTGCTATTTCCAGGGACCAAACCTTCACATCTGATATTTTATCCATCCCAACAGCTTTGGGAGGAAGAAGTTGTTTTCTATTGCTATTTGTAGATAAAGAAATTGAATCTCAAAGTAATAAGATCATTTGCTCAAGGTCACAGAGCCAGGAAGTGGCAGATCCAGGGAACTGAGCAAAGTGGGACCATCATCACCTCAATGAGGGGGAAAAACAAAAGGGAAAAGGGAGAACTGAAGCTGGACTCAAATCTCGGGGAGGTCAATTTGATCAAAGGTTCTCCGACATTTAGTGAATTCAACACTCATCCACAGTTGTTTACTCTTACAGACACCATGACATCTTGGCTAGAGCACACCCACTACCCACTGTAACCGTATGACAGTCAGCACTAACGTATAAAATGCTGAATGGGTTTCTAAAATTAACTACGCCTTGCCTATAAAATAAATCTGCATCATCCGTCTCCGAAATAACAGAGTGACGCAACCAGTTATTGCAAATGCAACGCTAAAAAACAAAGCTGTGCAAAAAGAAATGATTTCTCTTCTTTGACGCATCGTCTACACACAGTCACCGGTTTGGCACTGGACTCTCCCAGCAAAAGTCCTAGCGCCACCTGTAGAAAACTGCACCTGCCTCAGAGACTCCCAGAAACAATGAAAACGGCTCATCAGTTCAGTTCCATGGGACCACCAAAGGAAGCCTGTGGGAGCCTTCTCTATGCCAGGGGCTGACCCATCCCTTTACTGGACTTTGTCTCACTTGTTTTAGAATTCAACAACAGTCTGTAATTGCCATTCACGGTAAGCTCCCACCACGGATGACCAGCACAGAGGCACAGGCATGTCCAGCAACCTCTACCCCTGCATGTTTCAGGGCCTCCCATTTAGACCATATCACCAGTAAGGCCACTCACCTCATCTTCCAGTCCCTCCCCACATCCCATCCTTGTCAATGTCACTTGGGGTACTTCCCCAGCCTTGGATCCCCATCGCCTTCTCAACACCAAGTCCAAGCTCTTCTGTCAAAGCTCCTTTCCATCCCTATGCATCACTGGGTACCAATCCTTTTTCTGTCCCCTGCACGTGAGCAATATACAATATTCTCATGGACAAGATGCAAGGTGAGGTAGAAGGGATGTGCCGCTCAAGGGAGGGTTTGCCAGAATCTGGGATGCTTGAAATGGAAAGGCATCCCAGACGATTCAGGTGGGTCCCCTCCTTGAGAATCAGTGATCCTTTATCCTTCCAGTCAAATCCAGAACCCAACTGAATTTCTTTCATTTCTTTTCCTCACCAGGCTCCCTGTCTCCCACATAAACTGGAACATGACCAAGGATCGATCTTGAAATGAGATTGGGTTGCCTGGGCACTTCCCTGGCAGTCCAGCGGTTACGACTCCACGCTTTGACTGCCGAGGGCGCAGGTTCGATCCCTGGTCACGGAACTAAGATCCCGCAAGCTACATGGCACGGCCAAAAAAGAAAAAGAGAGAGAGAGAGAAAAGAGGTTGGGCTGCCTGTCTGAAATGACAATAGGGCCCCCGAAAAAGTTTATTTAAAGGGCATATGTGGGGACTTCCCTGTTGGCACAGTGGCTGAGAATCGCCTGCCAATACAGGGGACACGGGTTCGGGCCCTGGTCTGGGAAGATCCCACATGCAGCGGAACAACTAAGCCCGTGCGCCACAAGTACTGAGCTTGTGCTCTAGAGCCCGTGCTCCACCACAAGAGAAGCCACTGCAATTAGAAACCCACGCACCGCAACGAAGGGCAGCCCCCACTCGCCGCAACCAGAGAAAGCCCTCACGCAGCAATGAAGACCCAACGCAGCCAAAAATAAATAAATAAAATCAATTTATTAAAATTAATAAATTAATTAAATAAAGGGCATATGTGGCAGACAAAATAATGACTTTTTCCCCAAAGAGGACCACATCGTAATCCCTAAAACCTGTGGCTACGTCACCTTACATGGCAAGAGGGACTCTGCAGCTGTGGCTAAGGATTTTGAGATGAGGTGATCCTGGATCTGGGTGGGGCCAGTGTCATCACAAGGAATCTTCTGAGAAAGGGAGATGGGTCAGCATCAGAGAGAAGATGTGATGATAAAAGCAGAGGTCGCAGTCAGAAAGGAGAAGCTAGAAGAGGCTTTGCCGCTGGCCTGAAGATGGAGGAAAGGTTATGAACCAAAGAAGGGTGGTGAGCTCTAGAAGCCAAAGAAGGCAAAGAAACAGAGTCTTCCCAAGAGCCTCCAGCAGGGACACAGCCCTGTTGCCAGCCTGATTTTATCCCAGTTAAAACCAGTTTGGACTTCTAACCTCCAGTACTGTCAGATGATACATCTGAGTCGTTTAAGCCGCTACACCTGTGGCACTTTGTTACCGCAGCAACACAGCACAGAAAGGCATACGTTACTTTTTTTTTTTTTTTTTAGAGCAGTTTTAGGTTCACAGCAAAACTGAGCAGGAAATACAGGGAATACCCATATGCTCCCTGTACCACATATGCACAACCTCTCCACTGCTGACATCCTACACCAGTGGTACGTTTGTTACAATCAGTGAACTTACACTGACACCTCATTATCATCCAAAGCCCACAGTTTACATTAGAGATCACTCTTAGTGCTGTACATTCTATGAGTTTGTACAAATACATAATGACATGTATCTACTATTCTGGTATCACAACTAGTAGTTTCACTGCCCTAAAAATCCTCTGTGTTCCAACCTTTTCTTCTCTTTCTGCCCCCCTGCAACCCCTGGCAACCACTAATCTTTTTACTGTCTCCATAGTTTTGCCTTTTCCAAAATGCCTTATAGTTGAAATTATACAGTATTGCAGCCTTTTCAGACTGGCTTCTTTCACTTAGTCATATACATTTAAGATCCTTCCAAGTCTTTTTGTGGCTTTACAGTTCTTTTTAGGTCTGAATAATAGTCTGGACGGACCACGGTTTATTTATCTATTCACCTACCATAGGACATCTTGGCTGCCTCCAAGTTTTGGCAATTATGAATAAAACTGCTATAAATATCGTGTGCAGATTTTTGTGTGGACGTAACTCTTCAGTTCATCTGGGTAAATACCAAGGAGTGTGACTGCTGGATTGTATGATAAACCTTTTTTTTTTTTTTTAATAATCCCCCAACATAGGTGACTTCCCTGAAACTGTCAACACTAAGGAAGCTCCTTTACATGTTGGGCATTTTTTAAAAATCTGGATGTAGTGACATATTAACTAGCTGATACAGAAGCAGGAAGTAGTATATCTGATTAACCTTCAATTACCCCTAAGAAGCAGGGCCTGGAGGGGACAGTCTAGCAAAGAGGAGGTGGTAATCACTGGGCCCAAGACTTCACGGAATGAACTCAAAACACAAGTCACTGCCAACCAGTCTTTATGACTCCAGACGGTAGATACCAAAAGTCCTCCTGCAGCTGCAGCCCTGCTTATAAAGGCAAACTGGGCTGGCAGTGTGACAGGGAAGAACAAATCTGACTCTAGATTGGATCTGTTTCCTTTTCTTTAACCTTTGTATTCTATTGCTTTTTTTTTTAATAGATTTTCATTGGAGTATAATTGCTTCACAATACTGTGTTAGTTTCTGTTGCACAACAAAGCGAATCAGCCATGTGCACACACATGTCCCCATATCCCCTCCCTCTTGCGTCTCCCTCCCACCGTCCCTATCCCACCCCTCTAGGTGGTCACAAAGCACCGAGCCGATCTCCCTGTGCTATGCGGCTGCTTCCCACCAGCCAACTACTTTACATTGGTAGTGTATGTATGTCGATGCTACTCTCATTTCGCCCCGGCTTCGCCCTCCCACCCCATGTCCTCAAGTCCATTTTCTATGTCTATCGCTTTATTCCTGCTGAATGGATAAAGATGTGGCACATATATACAGTGGAATATTACTCAGCCATAAAAGCAAATGAAATTGAGTTTTTCGTAGTGAGGTGGATGGACCTAGAGTCTTGTCATACGGAGTGAAGTCAGAAAAGGAAAAACAAATACCATATGCTAACACATATATACGGGATCTAAAAAAAAGAAAAAGAAAAATATATTCTATTGCATTTGCTACAAGTGAAGAATGTTGCCCATAGCTTGAAATATACAGGATAGTCCATTCTCAGGACTCTAACACTTTTCCATTCATATAGAGATAAAAAGTTGCAGAACAGAGAATAACATCTGTCTTAAGGGAGGCTTGTAGGGACATCATGACCTGACCTACTGTGGACAGCTGCAAGAACAAAGGATTCTGACACCAAGAAGTTGGCCACAACCAATCACACCCCCACCCCTTTTAGTATAAAAGAAGCCTCAATTCTAACTAGGGTAAGATGGTTCTTGGGGACATGAGTCCACCATTTTCTCAGTCTGACGGCTTTCTGAATAAAGACACTGTTCCTTGCCCCAGCACCTCGTCTCTCGACGTACTGGCCTGTCGTGCCGTGAGCAGTACGAGCTTGGACTCGGCAGCAGCAGCACCAGACCTAAAGATATGAGACGTAAACGTGAGAAACTGGCCATCGTCCCTCCCCCTTCCTGCCTCTGTCTACAAAAGGAACGCATAATCAGGTTCCCGCGCACGTGACAGGGGCCTCGCTGCACCCCAAAGTCCTTTTTGCTTCTTTATTCCCCAAAAGAAAATGTAACGCCCAATCAATCAAATGAGCCATGGGAAAGCTTGTGTTGGGGCCCATCCTCCAGCTAAATGTCGCTAAGACCAAAGCAGCCCAATTTTTTGCTCAGTAATCAAAGATGCTGAAGGGAGTGAGCATTTCAATAACAGCTCCTGAAAAAAAGAGCTGAGAAAAAAAAAAAATTGGGGCTTCCCTGGTGGCGCAGTGGTTGAGAGTCCGCCTGCCGATGCAGGGGACACGGGTTCGTGCCCCAGTCCAGGAAGATCCCACGTGCCACGGAGTGGCTGGGCCCGTGAGCCATGGCCGCTGAGCCTGCACGTCCAGAGCCTGTGCTCTGCAACGGGAGAGGCCACAATAGTGAGAGGCCTGCGTACCCCAAAAAAAAAAAAAAAAAAAGAGCTAAGGAGGAAATAAACAAAACATGGATTGAATGTCTAACTTCGGTCACTGGCTGCTTTGGTTGGTCTACCGCAGGACTCAGAAATCTGAAGGTTGGACAGAGACGGTCTCAGGCCAGCTGGTGTTTGAGAAGCCGTGTGTGCTCCTCAATTCTCCCCAGGCCCAAGGCTGAACCCCACCTCGGCTCTCTTCTTTTTCATGTGCTTCCCATGGCATCTCAGCCACTGTCACGCCTTCAATGTCCATCTCTACGGATGGGCAAGCGAATGAATGAACGGCTTGAGTTAATCAAAAGAATTGATCTTGGACTTGTTCCTAATTGCCACAAGATGGAAACAGCCCAGATGTCCATCAACAGATGAATGGAGAGACAGAATATTCCATGTGATGGAATATTTTTCAGCCATGAAGATGTGAAGGACTGAGACATGCTACAACACGGATGAACCTTGGAAACATGCTAAGTGGAAAAAGCCAGACACAAAAGGTCACATAGGATTCTATTGCTATGAAATGTCCACAGACAGAAAATAGATTAGTGATTGACAGGGGCTGGTGGGAGCAGTTCCTAATGGATCCAAGGTCTCCTGTGGGGGGAAGGAAAATATTTGGAAGTGGGGCTTCCCTGGTGGCCCGTGGGTTAAACTCCGCGCTCCCTCCGCAGGGGCATGGGTCTGATACCTGGTCGGGGAACTAAGATCCCACATGCCACGCGGTGTAGCCTATATATATATATATATATATATATATATATATATATATATATATTTGGAACTGGGTAGAAGTGATGGTCGCACAACACTGTGAATGTACTAACTGTCGCTGGATCTCATACTGTAAAATGGTTAATGCTATGTGAATTTTAACGTAATTTTTAAAAGTTGAGCTTGGCCTACCCACCCGTTAGAACCCTATCTTGGGGGCTTCCCTGGTGGCGCAGTGGTTGAGAGTCCGCCTGCCGATGCAGGGGACGCGGGTTCGTGCCCCGGTCCGGGAAGATCCCACGGAGCGGCTGGGCCCGTGAGCCATGGCCGCTGAGCCTGCGCGTCCGGAGCCTGTGCTCCGCAACGGGAGAGGCCACAACAGTGAGAGGCCCGCATAACGCAAAAAAAAAAAGAACCCTATCTTGTACCACTGCCCCCATCCCCGGCTGTGTGCCGAACCCTCCAGCCCCCCCTGCCTTGGCCCAGGCACTCCCACCTGTGAAAATGCCAAAACGTCAAGACCCATCTCTCATGCCCTTTCTTCCAAGCATCCTACACCCTTCGCCTGAGTCCACGTATATCATGGATGGGAACGTGCAGGATTTAGAATCAGGTCCGAGTTTGGATCCTGGCTCTGCCACTTACTAGTTGGGGAGCCCTAGACAAATAACCTAAGCTCTCTGCAGCTCAGTTTCGAGAAAACTAAACATGGGGGCAACAAACCATTTAACAAGGTTGTCTTAAGAATTATATGGGGCAACGCGTATACCGCAGCAATCCAATTCCTGGCAGGAAGTACGTGTTGAAGCCGTGCTGTGCTGGACTCTTCCCTCCCCCCGAGCATGCCTTCACCCAGCAGGCTCGCACCCTCCTCCCCGCCTCACCCTCTCCCCCTCTTCTAGGATCAGGGCTGTGCTACGAGCAGCTCTGCATGCTGGTCCCACCCATCTGAGTGGTCCTGAACGGAGCAGCTGTTCACTCTTTGTGGCCCAGATGAGTGCTCTGTTATCCTTGCTAAGGAAAGGGAGCGATGGGGGCGGAGAAATTGGAAGAAGGCATAATCAGGAAGTGATTCAACACTCACTTTTTAGTCTATTACCTAATTTTAAAGTGATTTCACCTTCCAAATCAAGTACTGTATAGGCTCATACTCAAATGCCTCCACTCCTCTGACAAACACGGGATGAGTGATTGTTTAAAATAATGGAGTTTTTCTCAGGCATGGAAAGAAGTTGATAGAACTTCCAGAGCTTCACGGACACTCCACTGAATAGTCTACTGACATAATCACACTCTTACAGAGTTGAAAGGGATTTTAGGAGGCTCTACCTAGACCAAAGGCTTCATTTAACAGATGGAAAAACCGAGACCCAAGGGGATTCAGTGGCTTCCCCAGAGCCGCAAAGCAAGCTCATGACATCCAAAGCTGACTACACCACCCCGGATCAACTTAGTGCCATCCTTCGGCCCTACGCTGACCCAGAGACTTCTAAGAAATCCTAAGAGCTGCAGAATAAAGACAAGGTTTAAGCTGCTGTCTTCCTTATCATCAGGCAAAGCATCCCGGAACCACAGGCCGGGATGAATCAGCCTTAGCAATAACCAAATGTCATCAATCCCATGGACATTCTCCACCATTGTGATAGGAGGTAGTCCAAGAAAACCCAGCACTAAGGAAATATTTGGCGACCAGTAAACAGCGGTAACGATCTTGTTAAACACGGCCCTCTGCGAGATACATCAGACCTTACAAACCTAAACCCATTAATAGCCCCTAACTGCCTTAGGGGTAGGGAAACAAGTAATTATGTAGCTAAAACTATGATTCCCTCCTAGCCGCTCAGCTAAAGCTGGGGTTTCAAAACAAAGCCAAAGTTTATTATAATGTGAGCCTAGGGCTCTGAACTGAAGGCAAACCTTCCCCTCTTGCAGACAGCACCTTAAAATAAGAACACTCTAACGCAATATGTATCCTGGATTGGATCCTGGGAGTAGAAGAAGAGCATTAGTGGGAAGACTGGTGAAATCCAAGTAAAGTCTTGGGATCAGGTAGTAGTAACGTACCAATGTTAATTTCTTAGCTTTGACAAAATGTGCTGTAGTCACGTAAAATGCTCACATTAGGGGAAACTGGATAAAGGGTATACGAAAACTCCCCGTACTATTTGTGCAACTTTTCTGAAAATCTAAAATACTTGCAAAATCAAAGAGTTTATTAAAAATCAATAGTAATAGATACTGAGGGACTTCCCTGGTGGCGCAGTGGTTAAGAATCCGCCTGCCAATGCAGGGGACACAGGTTCGAGCCCTGGTCCGGGAAGATCCCACATGCTGTGGAGCAACTAAGCCCGTGCGCCACAACTACTGAGCCTGTGCTCTAGAGCCCGCGAGCCACAACTACTGAGCCCATGTGCCACAACTACTGAAGCCCACGCACCTAGAGCCCATGCTCCGCAACAAGAGAAGCCACTGCAATGAGAAGTCCGCGCACCACAAGGAAGAGTAGCCCCCGCTCATCGCAACTAGAGAAAGCCCGCGCACAGCAACGAAGACCCAATGCAGCCAGAAATAAATAAATAAATAAATTTATTAAAATAAAAAGTTACTGAGGCCTAAGAGAAGATTGAGGGGGACCATTCCAGCTGAGAAGCGTGAACCGTGCACGCAAAGACTTGAAACCAAGAGAGCCCAGAGTTTGCTTTCTGGGGTCAGCGAAGCACTTGACCTGGGGCCACGCTATTCCCGGTAGTCAGAGGGGACAGCGTGCCTTACATGCTTCACTTCCTTGAGACCTACAGCCTCCTCTCTGTGGTTTAGAGAAGGTGAGTCACTCTCCCAAGGGCACCCAGCTGGAAGTGACAGAGCTGGGATTTGAAACCCAGGCCATGCCCTTAATCCTGAAGCTGTGTACATGTTTCAAATCCTTTAAAAACATCACAGCAAGATCCTTTTTGACCCACCTCCTAGAGTAATGGAAATAAAAACAAAAATAAACAAATGGGACCTAATGAAACTTCAAAGCTTTTGCCTAGCAAAGGAAACTATAAACAAGACGAAAAGACAACCCTCAGAATGCGAGAAAATATTTGCAAACGATCAATGGACAAAGGATTAATCTCCAAAATATATAAACAGCTCATGCAGCTCAATATTAAAGAAACAAACCCAATCAAAAAACAGGCGGAAGACCTAAATAGACATTTCTCCAAAGAAGACATACAGATGGCCAAGAAGCACATGAAAAGCTGCTCAACATCACTCATTATTAGAGAAATGCAAATCAAAACTACAATGAGTATCACCTCACACTGGTCAGAATGGCCATCATCAGAAAATCTGCAAACAACAAATGCTGGAGAGGGTGTGGAGAAAAGGGAACCCTCTTGCACTGTTGGTGGGAAGGTAAATTGATACAGCCATTATGGAGAACAGTATGGAGGTTCCTTACAAAACTAAAAATAGAATTACCATATGACCCAGCAATCCCACTCCTGGGCATATACCCAGAGAAAACCATAATTCAAAAAGACACATGCACCCCAATGATCATTGCAGCACTATTTACAATAGCCAGGTCATGGAAGCAACCTAAATGCCCATCAACAGACGAATGGATAAAGAAGATTTGGCACATATATACAATGGAATATTACTCAGCCATAAAAAGGAATGAAATTGGGTCATTTGTAGAGACGTGGATGGACCTACAGACTGTCATACAGAGTAAAGTAAGTCAGAAAAACGAATATCATATATTAACGCATATATGTGGAACCTAGAAAAATGGTACAGATGAACCGGTTTGCAAGGCAGAAATAGAAACACAGATGTAGAGAATAAACGTATGGACACCAAGGGGCAGGGGGGTGGGGGGCGGGATAACTTGGGAGATTGGGATTGATATATATACACTGATGTGTATAAAATAGATAACTAATAAGAACCTGCTGTATAAAATAAATAAATAAAATAAAATTCAAAAAAATTAAAAAATAAAAGCAATATCCAACAACAGCAACAAAAAGAAATATCTTTAGGGCGTGTCACAGAGTTTTGCTTTTTTGAAAAAAAAAATATTTTAAGTGCGAATTAATGTAAGTATTTTGATTTTAAGTAGGTAAAAAAAAAATTTAGACAAAATGACCCCCAAATCATAGTAGTATTGGGAGATGATGTTCCAGGGATTTCTCCATGACCATGCAGACCAGGCCTTCTAAGCTAAGAACATGTTTGATAAGCAAACATGCTTTGTGAGCTAGAGATAATATATCCTAGAAAGATTTGGAGATGAAAACTTCTCTCCTAACACATTTGCTTGTACTCCAGCATAATAACCTACAAACTCCTTACCCGCTCCCTTGGAAGAGAATTCCTTAATGAATAAGATCTCCCTCTGGAGGAAGGGACAGGCAGCTGTACTAGCAGGTCCCATGTAAAACTGATCTGCCAGTTTTGCGTTTCGTCTCCTGTAGTGCAACCCCTGCATGCACAGGTAAACTACTGACTCTCATCCTATGGCCCTTTAGCAACTGGGGGGAACTGCTTCATCTGCCGATTTTGCTGAGAGTAATAAATGGTCCATTCCTCTGAAAAAATAAATAAAAACAATAATGCTCAGAATATCACCTACTCAGTACATCTAATCAGAGAGTAGTTCCCCTCTAAGTATAATGTTCAATGTCGACTATGTTTAACTAGCAGTATTTGCTGTGCTAATGTGTCAATCCTAGTGCATTTCTGAATGTCACAAAACGTAACTTGTAGAACTTCTAGTTAAACACGGCTGATGGAACACAAGCTGCTCGCTCCCAAATAGGGTGAGAGTAAAGGATGAGGAAGAATTCAACCACAAAGACAAAAGGGCTGAGAGGAGACGGCAGTCATGGGGTTTTGGAAGCTAAAAGAGGGAGCAGGTAATGACTGACTGACCGCCCCCCCCCCCCCGCCCGCAAGAAGGCTGACACCTAAGCCCAGTGGAAGCAAGGGGGTTCACCCCACAGAACCCCAGAACAGCGCAGGGATGGAAGGCCCTGGAGCCACTGGAAATGGGCCAATAAAGAGGACTGGTGGAAAGCCTGCATCAGAAGCCATGGCACCCCAAGATTCTTCCTGTATCCCATGCGGCCAAGCAACCATGGCACCAGGCACTCATGGACCCCCGCCAGCCAAGGGGTGGGTACCACACTGAGAACAGGAGGAGAAAGGGAAAGTCTACATGCTGAATGGGAGGGCCCAGCATACTCCGATCTCAGCCCAGCCTCTTCCCCAGCCCATCCACCCTGACCCCCTGGGGGCTGCTCCCCCCAGAGCTCATGTTCCCTATACTCCTTGCGCAGGTGTCCCCACGTCAGGCTCTGCTTCTGGGGAAGCTATAGACTTACCTCCCTGACGCCCCTTCTCAGGAAGATACTCAAGGATGTGTTTGCTCCATGGTGTGAGGGAGTAAAACAAGAAAGTCGATGACAGGGGAGAGGAATGAAGGGCATCCCCAGGTTGGTGGTAAAAAAAGGATGTCAAAGCGACAGTTCAACAGGCTCGGAGAACTAGACCCCAGACGGAAAGAGGGGCTGGAGAGCTCCGGGAAAGAGCAGGTTCAAACCCTATAGGTTTGAATGTGTGCAGGGGATATTTTTCACTTCTCAGTGGGAGACTGGCGGCCGGTTAATGACAGGCCCAAGAAACTAGGCAAAGGGAGAGAAGGAGACCGTCACTAACTCTGGAAAACACCAAAATTGCACGGGAAAGGCAATGAGTGGGTACCATTTACAGTCTTAACGATGTAAGCTATTGTTTATTACTAACCAATGTACTTCTCTGTGTGGTCAAATATATACGACAGAAAACTTGCCATTTTAAAGCCTAGACAATTCAGTGGCGTTAATTACATTCACAAAGGTGTGCAACCGTCAGCACTTGTTCCAAACCCTTTCCAGCCCAAACAAAAACTCCGTAACCCGTAACCCTGTGAAGCCGTAAGTGCCCGTCTGCCCTCCCTCCAGCCACTGGTAACCTCTAACCTACTCTCGGTCTCTATGAATTTGCCTATTCTAGACACTTCATATCTGGGGAATCCTACAGGATTTGTCCCTTTGTGTCTGGCTTATTTCACTTAGCATAATGCTTTCGGGATTCATCCACACTGTCAGAATTTCATTCCGTTTTAAGGCTGAACAATGTGCCATTTTTAAGCTGTGACTATCGGACGACTGAACTAACCTAAAAAATATAATGTACCTGCAGTGTAGGATGCAGGTGGGGATAAGAGAACCAGATCCTCATCTTCCACGCCAAGAAATCACGGGAGATGTTTAAAGCTGAAAAAGTCAAGAAACGTCAGAGTAGGGCCTCCCTGGTGGCGCAGTGTCTGGGAGTCCGCCTGCCGATGCAGGGGATGCGGGTTCGTGCCCCAGTCCGGGAAGATCCCACATGCTGCGGAGCGGCTGGGCCCGTGAGCCATGGCCGCTGAGCCTGCGCGTCCGGAGCCTGTGCTCCGCGACGGGAGAGGCCACAACAGTGAGAGGCCCGCGTACCACAAAAAAAAAAAAGAAAAAAAAAAGAAACGTCAGAGTAGCATGCAGTTGAGCAATGTAGAGGCAAAAAAGTGAAGAAACAGCTAAAATGGCTGTTCACACTATCCCTAAGTAGGAATCGGGGTGGGGAAGGTCGGCAGACCTCTTTATGACAAGTCCCGTAAAGCAATCTGACTTGTTGAACGATACGTGCATATATCCTAGGGAGAAACTTTCTTTAATAAATTGATAATACGATTTTAAAATATGTAAATATATAAGTAAATGTTATAAATAAATGTATATGATTTCTTTTAATGTTTTAACCATAGAAGACCCTGAATTCACAGTGAAAACCCAATGCCGGAAAAAGATCCTATGGACAAAAACTGAATTTTCAGACGTGTTTCTGCATGATAATGAGACACCCGTCTGGACTGCGTGTTTTTGTTGAAGGCTCCTAAATCGCAGCCTTGACACCAAAAGGCCAAATGGGACTTTTGGAGGAGGAGACATTTAAAATCAGCAATCAACCATACACGAATAAAATTTAAAACTTGTTTTAATGTTAAAAAAAAAAAAAAAGCAGCAGACATTTGCAAGCTCTTTCTCAAGTTGCCTGAGAGTAAAAGCCCCATTCCCCTTCCATAGTTCCCCAAACCTAGCAAAACTCCTATGGTTCTTTGTCTCAAAATATCATGCAAAATGCCACCGGGATCCCTATTTTATAATGCTATTAATTTCCCTCTGGTATCAGGGGTACCGGCATAGAATAATCAAAAACGATCAGCTAAACACCTAGCCCGCAGCAGGCAAACCTTTCCATTTCTGCTTAAGTGCTCATGTGAGATAATTTCAGCTCTGGAGATATACATGCATTTGTGAAGAGTTTCTTAAGGGCTACATCAGAGTAGTCTGGCGTGATGCGTGCACTTAAGCATTTCTTGTATGACAGTAATGACAGCTTAAAGACTGGAAGAAAATCCAAGCTACAAAGCAAAATTTCCCTCTTAATAAAAAAGGGGCAGGAAATTATTGCACAAAGATTATGGGCAACACACTGAATATCAGTA
Source organism: Pseudorca crassidens (assembly GCF_039906515.1). Lineage (NCBI taxonomy): Eukaryota > Metazoa > Chordata > Mammalia > Artiodactyla > Delphinidae > Pseudorca > Pseudorca crassidens. The sequence goes on along the minus strand of NC_090314.1, from coordinate 59,177,409 downwards.
TCAGCTGTTCAATGAGTACACGCTGCTAAAGAAGGTACACATGGAAGTCTACAGAAGACAGAAAGAGTTCAGAAATAACAGCACCCAACTCTGAGCCCGCCACAGACTAGGTCCTTCTTAAATGTTTGCCGAAGCACATGAGCATGGACTCTACCCCAAGAAGGCCACTGCATAAATAAGGAACGGGCACAAACTTGCAATTCATATAAATCAAGGCAACAATCGCTCCGAAAGTACGGAAGCCAGTAATGCCTCTAAGTTCTGTCTCCATATCAGATGTTAAATTAATTTTTAAAAGTCAATCGACAAGTACCTAATCAGTGACTATTCCATGACCAACATTATGCTAGACCCTAGGGGGCTGGTAGGGAGGAAGAAAGGATACAGAGGCTGATCTGAGTCCTGCCTTTGAGGAACTGGCTGTGTCCCACAATGAGAGAGGCAACAGATGACGTCTGAAAGGCATCAAGAGTGACAAATGAAGAGAGCCTGCTGTCATTCCAAGAAAGGAGATGACAACGTTGTTAAAAAATAAAACACCAAAGAAAATGTGGTGAAGGGCTCTTGAAAGTTGGACATGGTTTGGAAAGGAAAATAAAGGTGTGACCCTCTAGTTGGGAAGATCCGTGCGAGCAGTCCAGGAGGCAAGCTTGCCAAAGCTTACGCTGTGGGCACTGCAGGGTGATCCACCTGGCAGGGGTACCATGAGATAGTTGGGTATAATAAGAAGCCTGGAAGAATGGCTTGGCCTCAAGGCAGTGAGTGGGCTGTTTCCTGCTCTGGTTCCACAGTAGAATCGCCTGGAGTTTTCCAACTACTGGTAACCTCTAATCCACCCTCTGTCTCTATAAGTTTGCCAGGGCCCCTCTACAACTACTGGAACAGACTCTCCTGGATGGGAAAGCAACAGCCCAGGTGCCGGGCTACTGACATGATCTAGACAGGAGACAGTGAAGGCCGGACCAAAATGGAAGCAGAGGGATGGGGAGGAAAGGGGAAACCAGCATGCGACCCTCCAGAATGGGGCCGCCCACATCCATTCAGTATCAAGTCACCCATAGAAGCCAATGCTGGGTGGCCACATAAGTTCCGCACCGACTCAGCTCTCCGATGCAGCATGGCAATTCTTAGTCATGACTCAAGCCTGAATCCGATTCATAGGGGGGCTCTATCTGTAACTAATCTCTTATCAAAAAGCCCTCATAACATACCAGCTTCATATAATTTTACAAAATGAAGCCTAAAAGCTCAAAATTGTAATCATTTACATTCAGCCTCAATGATAGCTATTAATTGAGGCAGACTCACTTGAGTGACCTAAGTCTTGCTAGCTACAACCTACCCGGTGAAAATGATGCGCAGGGGCGTGGCCTACCAGTTTGCATGTGCTCTCCAAACTAGGAAAGAGCACTTGAGCTTAAAAAAAACAAAAAAAAAAAAAAAAAACAAAAGTCTACCCTATGACCCAGTAATTCCTCTCCTAGAGACCTGCTCCAAGAGAAATGAAAACATACGTCCACACAAAGACTTACCCAGGACTGTTCACAGTAGCTTTACTCAGAGCCTAAACCTGGAAAGAACCCAAATGGCCATCCACAGCAGAACGGACTAACCCACTAGAGTCCATTTATAAAATGAAATATTATAAGCAATATCTTTAGCAATAAAAAGAGAAGAACTACGGATATCATAACGACACAGAGGAGACTCAAACTCATTACGCTGAGTGCAAGAAGCCTGTATAAACACACACACACACACACAGCCCTACGCTGTGTGATTCCTTTAAAGCCCAAGTATAGGCAAAACCCATTTATGGTGATAGAAATTACGAAGTGGTTGCCTGAGGAGAGGCGGAACTGACTTAGGTAACAGAAGTTCTTTCTGAGGTGACAAAAATGTTTTGGATCCCATTTTGGGTGGTGGGTAAACAGATGTATACAATTGTCAAAACCCTTTGGGCTGACGCTTGAAGATCTGGGCATATTATTACATGTAAATTGTATTCATTTTTTTTTAACTCTTAGGAAGGCTGCCCCAGATTCCAATGAGCCATATTTGCACCACAGATAGTACACTGTGCATCCAGGTTCCAGGGTCTACCCTAAAGTGGTTCCTCTGGGGATAGGCTTGGGTCATCCCACACCATCACCAAGCACCTGCAAGGCCCAGGCCCGGAGCTGAGAGTCAGGCCATTCTTAAACCCTAAGTGCCAGCAGTGTTAGAAAAATCTGTCAATCATACCGCAGAGGATCTCCCAGCATCCGTTCTCAGAGACCACAGGTCTCCACTGGTGAGGTCCTACACTGTAGTTAAGTGCCTTAAAGGTAGGACGACCACCCAAGACATATCTGGCCTTGGAATTTACCAACCAACAACCTAATTCTAACTTCCTCTGCCAAAAGCAGAGGGAAAAAGAGCTGAAAAAGAGTTAGCCATCAATACATATATACAATGGAATATTACTCAGCCATAAAAAAGAATGAAATAATGCCATCTGCAGCAACATGGGTGGAACTAGAGATTATCATACTAAGTGAAGTAAGTCAGAGACAGAAAGACAAATATCGTATGCTATCACTCATATGTGGAATCTAATTTTAAAAAATGATACAAACGAACTTATTTACAAAACAGAAACAGACTTACAGATATTGAAAACAAACCTGTGGTTACCAAAGGGGAAACATGGGGGGGAGGGATAAATCAGGCACCTGGGATGAACATACACACGCTGCTATATGTAAGATAGATAACGAACAAGGACCTACTGTACAGCACAGGGAACTCAATTCAATATTCTGTGTTAACCTATATGAGAAAAGAATCTGAAAAATAATGAATATATGTGTATGTATAACTGAATCACTTTGCTGTACACCCGAAACTAACACAACATTGTAAATCAACTAGAATCCAATAAAATTTTAAAAAATAATAATAAAAAATAAAAAAAAGAGCTAGCCATCGAGCTCAGTCTTGCTCCAAATCTAAGTTCCCAAGTGGAACTCAACTCAACAAACATTTACTAAGTAACTACAGTGTGTAAGATGCCCACCTAGACTGGAGCGCCTACCAGCAATGACCTTAGTTACATTTAAAATGAGACCAGGATGCTCCAAAGTCAAATAATATTTAGACCTTTTGCTTGTGTTCGCCATGCCTCTTGCACAGACCCGCCGCTGTGAATAACAGAGAGGTGTAAGCATGTATTAGTCCTTTCAAGGCACATTCAGACAAACTAGATGTGGGAGGACTCCCAGAATCTCTCAGCCTGCCAAAATCATTAACTCCGTGTAGACTAAAAAAAAAAAAAACGGGGGGGGTGGGTGGTGGTGTCCTTATCAAATCTCTTCACCAGCTGGTCACCAAGAGAGTGAGAACGTGATGCTGCCCAAAGCAACCTCTCCGTGGCACCCAGCCACCCACCCATCAGCACCCTCTTGACTTTGGCCTGTTGATGGACAACTGCACCAGCTGGTCAAGCCTCCTCACCCCAACACCACCACTCACTCACGCTGATCCAATCTGCTCCAGATCTGGCTGGGATGCAAGATCCGCGAGCACGTGAAGGAGAAGAGAAGAGTGAGCCATCTGGCTCCATGGAGAGAAAACTCCAAGGTCTAAGCTGCTTCGCTGATCCCCCTCCAGAGAGGGGACAAGCCACCAAACCACCGGCTCTGGGGCTTCCCTCCTGGCTCGAAAGAAATCGTCAGGGAGGCTTAGGGACGGGATCTTCAAGGTCAAGAAGGAAAGATGCCGCCCCTCGTTCCAAACGAAATCACACTTTGTTTTCGCCACACGTGAAAACCTGGGTTGTCGAATGGGATGCAGGAGGCTGCCATCAGTACCGTGGCTGTGATCCTGGGAGATGGAGGGCAACAGGTCCAGAGTAATGGGGCAGAATCTCAAGAAGGGACTGGGTGGAGGATGAAAAAAAAAAAAAATCCCACCTAGGGCTGCCTGATTTAGCAAATAAAAATACAGGATGCCCAGTTACATCTGAATTTCAGATAAACAATGAATTTTCCTTTTTTTTTAAGTTTTTGGCCGCACAGCATGAGGGATTCTAGTTCCCCGACCAGGGATGGAACCCACGCCCCTTGCATTGGAAGCGCGAAGTCTTAACCAGTGGACCACCAGGGAAGTCCCACAATGAACCTTTTTTTTATTTGAGTGAAAGAAGCCTGTATATAAACACACACACACACACACACACACAGCCCTACGCTGTGTGATTCCTTTAAAGCCCAAGTATAGGCAAAACCCATTTATGGTGATAGAAATCACAGGCTTATACTAAAAACTATTTATCTGAAATTCCAGTTTAGCTGACCATCCTATATTTTATCTGGTAACCCTGGCTAGCCCCACCAGCAATTCTGGGGCAGATCTTCCATCTTTTTTTTTTTTTGTCTCTCTCTCTCTATGAAAAGCAATACTGCGTAGTGGATAGAAGGCAGAACCCTGGAGTCGGACTACCTGATTCAAATTCAAGGTCTACCACGTCAAGCTCCCAGCTGGGAGACCGTCAGTAAATCTCTCCAGGGCTCCTATTTCTTCATATGGAAAATGGAAATAATAGTGACACTTAGAAATAAAATGGGATTGATAACAACAACATTTACATAAAGACTGAGTGTATGCCAGGAACTTTCTTAAATCCTCCTAACATTAAGAGTCAGGTACTATTATTATCTCTACTTCAGAGATGGGGAAACTGAGGCACAGAGAGGTTACATCATTCACAGTCGTTACTAACAACAGTAAGCAGCAGAGCCAAGATGCAATCCCAGCCAGTGTGGCTCTGGAGTCCCTGATCATAACACTGTCCCCAAGGTGGTGCTTATCTCCTAGAGCTGTTTTAAGGATTAAATGCAATAAAGCATCTAAAACACTTAGCACAAAAAGTGCCCGGGCTTCCCTGGTGGCACAGTGGTTGAGAGTCCACCTGCCGATGCAGGGGATGCGGGTTCGTGCCCCGGTCTGGGAAGATCCCACATGCCGCGGAGCGGCTGGGCCCGTGAGCCATGGCCGCTGAGCCTGCGCGTCCAGAGCCTGTGCTCCGCAACGGGAGGGGCCACAACAGTGAGAGGCCCGCATACCGCAAATAAAAAAATAAAAAAGTGGCCTATGATAAGAGCCAATGACTGAAGAAAATAACCAAACAGGAAAAATGGAGGCTCTCAGAGGGAACCCAGGGGATTCAGGGAGACAACATCTGTTAAGAGAAAAACCTATCATTACTATCATTGAGCTATGGATGCAGGGACTATATCCATGAAAAAGCACAGGACACTGGAGAAAAACAAAAAACCAAAAACAGGAGAACAAGAAATCGTTTTCAGAAATGGAAACTCTGAAGACAACAACAAAAAAAAAATTTGCTCTTTTTATGGCGTTAAAGTCGATGAAACTCCCCACCATGCAGAATAAAACAGCCAAGGTTTTACAAGAAACCGGGAGAAAGGAGAGGAAAATGAGCAGCTCGGTCCAGGAAGTCCAATAGCCAACCAATAAGACTAATAAACAGAGACTAGAGGACCAGCGGGGGGAAGCTATTAAAGGAACATCATATAGCATTTACCAGAACTAAAAGACGCTGGCTTCCAAATCGAGAAACTGCAGAATAAATTTACTCACAAAAATGGGGGAGAAAATTTCTCAAGAAACAGACAAAAGTGATTACTTCTAGAAAAGAGGACGGGGCCGTGGGCAGGGGCGGGGAGTGGAGGGACTACTGTTTGTTTCTTTCTAAGCCTTTTATTAACATTTACTCATTCTACATGGATGCATCTATTACTCTGATAAAAATAAACAATGGTTCCAAAAATTGAGCCCCACTTATGTGTCCAAAAAGTCATTAGTGAAAAATACCACAGTTATGTGTGCAGTGTAATGTGCTTCAATTATCCCTCAATAAAGATGAAAACAAACATTATGGTCAATTTGTGTAATGGAGTACCATGCAACCCCCAAAATAACAAGACAAAGTTCAAGGTTTATTGTGAAAGAACACTTTTTAAGCATTCTGTATGACATGATCCCATTTTTAAAATTATGTGTGAACAAAGAAAGTACAGAAGAGTCTGTTGCTGAGAGGAGGGATTCGGAGGCGTCTCCTGGGGATGAATAAGAGGGACGTTTAGTAACACCGAGAACCACAGAGTGGAGGAAAACTCTTCCAAAACCATAAGACCCAAGTTCACTGATTTATATCAATCCCAAGCTCCTCATGTGTCCTCCACCATTTCCCTTGACATGACATAAGAATGATCAACAGGCAATGGACATTTGCAATGTGCCAATCACTGTGCTAAGTGCTTCAAACACATGTATTCATTTCATCTGCATAGCAACCCTATGACGGAGACAATACTATGATCTCCACTTAACAGATGGGGAAACGGAGGCTTACTAAGCCTAAGTAACTAGCCCAAGCTCACACAACTCGTAAGTTGAGAAATCTGGACCAAACCCAAGCCAGGTGACTCCAGGGCTCATTGTAACACCAGAGCACATGTCTGCTAAGGAAAAGGCTTTACCTCTCGGTGCCCAGGGCCTCCCGCCTGAGCTCAACCCACACGGCTGATGGTTTGCGACATTTCCTGGCATGACTACATCCTGAGAATTTCATTATAATTAAATCGTGGGGAAATTTTCAAAGTGCTTCAGAGATGTAATGAGTTTACATTCAATTAGTTTCTTCCTTCATTGGAAGAAACAGAAAGACCGATTTCCTTACAGACTCAGCAGGGAGGGTTTCTCACTGCCTATTTGGAGATTTCATTCTGAGATTCCAGGAACCTAAATCAGTGCACACAGAGTATCTGGAGAAATTGGGCTGGGCCTGTAGGCAGCCAACCCCAAAGAAAATCTCAAACGCACGTGCCGCACTCATTTAACACTTATCTCAAAAGTACCGTCTACAAGGGACCAAGTCTCAACAGTGAAAATGACAGCCTCTGCCTTCTAGGCACTTCTACTTTGGGAAGGAAGAAGAATGAACAAGCAATTAGCATCTAGAGACAGGTGCAATACAGAGTAAGTACAAAGAGCTACAGATGCTTGTCAAGGGGTATTAAATCCCATCTTGGAGGGGGCTGAGAGATTATAGTAGAGAAAATGAGATGTCAATTTCCCTAAGGAGGAAACTTTCAATGGCAAGGATCTGGAAGAGACCAGGCTCCCAGAGGGACAGAGCAGGCAAATCCTCAGGGCTTTCAGAACCAGGTCCATAATGAGAAAGACAAGGTGGAGTGAATGATAGGCAAACTCTCCCTGGAACAGTTGGCAACAATTTACTTCCAACTCAACTTGCACAGTGCCAGGCGCATTCCTGTTCCAAGCCAGTTAGTTGTATGCTGGCTCTCACTAGCAGGGAGGGGCTCTCCCTCTCCAGAGACTACATGAGGTAAGTTCGCACTTAGGGTGATCCACATTGACTCATGAAATGGGGGTACAAAAATATTCAGGCACACTAAGGCTCTCAAAGGAAGCACAAATCTATGGGGCGGGGCGGTTAGGACTTATCCTTCTTCTTGCATCCATCCATCCATCCATCTCCATCCATCCAAATCCATCCATCCATTGATCCATCTATCCATCCATCCATTCACGTATCTACCCATCTATATCCATCCATCCATCTCCATCCATCTATATCCATCCATCCATCCATTCAACCATCCATCTATCCATCCATCCATCTCCATCCATTACCCATCCACCCATCCATCTGGGCATTTGTTTGTTCGCTACATCAAAAAAAAAAATATTGAGAGCCTCCCATATGTCAGGAATACTTCCTTCGTCTCTTTACTGATTTGCTCTTTTTAAAATTGCAGTGGGTTTCCCTGGTGGCGCAGTGGTTAAGAATCCGCCTGCCGATGCAGGGGACACGGGTTCAAGCCCTGGTCCGGGAAGATCCCACATGCCACGGAGCAACTAAGCCCATGCGCCACAACTGCTGAGCCTGTGCTCTAGAGCCTGTGAGCCACAACTACTGAAGCCCATGCGCCTAGAGCTCCGCAACAAGAGAAGCCACCACAATGAGACGCCCACGCACCGCAATGAAGAGTAGCCCCCACTCGCCGCAACTAGAGAAAGCCCGTGCGCAGCAACTAAGACCCAACGCAGCCAAAAATAAATAAATAAATTTATTTATTTTAAAAAATAATAATAATAAAATAAAATTGCACTAGCATGACTCCCACCCCTGCCAGGGCACTCTCTATCCTCCTCCTTTCCTTTATTCTCCATCACATGTAGCTCTGTCAGACATACTGTATGTTTCATTGTAGAGTTTCTTTATCACGTGACTCTCTCTCCTAGAGTGACAGTCCCAGGAGGGCAGGAAGTTTTGTTTGCTCTGTTAGCTGTTTTATTTCCAGTGCCTAAAACAGTCCCTGGCATGCCCTGGGCTGGGGCGAGGGGGCAGGAGGACCACTGAAGGCTCCCTTTTTTCCCCTTCTGCCCTAAGCATCCCATGCACAGGTCAGACAAAGGAGTCCAGCATGGAACACGGCACACTCTTCATCTATTATATGCAAATAATAAAACCTACAAGCGACAGGATTACTGGGAGGGTCAGATGAAGTAATGGATGGGAAAGGGCTTCGAAAATTATGAAGCAAAACACTAATGTCATATAATAGTATTTGGGACTCATGAGCCTATAAGAGCCAAGTGTCCCCTGAAGTGCACACATGGACACGCCCCTCCCCATGGATTTATTTATGCATAATTACAAAGTGTTGTGCACATTCAAATCGGTAAAATCTATTTAAAGGTTATGCATAGGCAATGACTTCTGTGCCCCTTCCTCCTGCCTTAAATACGATACTAATCCGTTTTCCCCTGGTTTATACATTTAACAGATACATATTCTTTCCACCCTCCTGGAGAACTCACTCACTTAGCCCCAGGGCTGTCGTGGTTGATTTCTTCACAGAAGACCAGAAACAGCTTCAGAAACAGAAAGGTTTCCAAAGAAATGAAATGCTATAGCAAAGAAAATAAGAAAGAAAGACAAAGAAAAGAAAATCTGTGTACAGGTAAGATGAAGGATTCCCTTCCCTTGCTTGTCAGTTGCATGATTCTGGAGCAGCTGAATCTCCATCAGGCCTGATGGTTCTGTTCCCTTCACTATGTGCAAGTCCAGGAGGGTATCAGCTCCTGGCCTCGAGCCAAAGTCAGATGTGGGATTGAAAGCCAGGGCACCCTGACAGCAAAGATCAGCTTCCACCGGCAAGCTATTAAAATGTTTGTCTCCCTGGGATTTCGTTCTCTCTTTGCTCCAGAGAGCACAGAAGCATTAAACAGTCATGACTGGATTTTTCCTCCCACCATGTTCTCGAGGTAGGAGGGGAAGGACCTCAGTCTCGGTGGAGCCGTGACACGCCTGCCTGGAGGTTACAGGACTTGCCACTGATCATGGGGCTCCTAAGCAGCTCCGCTAGAAATGCACCCCAGGCCTTAGGACTCCCTGTCCTAGCCCAAACACTCTCTTAACACTCCCTTTACCACTGCGTCGTCGGCTCAGAGCTCTGCTTCCTGGCCTCAGATGCCTCAAGAGGGGCTCCTGTCCCCCAGGGAAGACATCACTCTGAGGTCCAATTCCTCAGGCTGGGAGGCATCAGGAGGGAGTGGGGAGGGAGGCCCTACCTCCATCCCACATCCGACCCTGGACCCTGAGTCCGACAAACCTCTCCAGGCCGTGGGAAAGGCGGCCAGCAAGGACGCTCAGTCCATGACCGTGGCTCCTCTGAGCTCCACGTTTCTCACCACCCTCGTGGGGGGGCCGGGGGGGGCAATGAGAGGAGTAAAATCCACAGTTCGGCACCACCCAATGCGCTGCCCACACACCTGCCCGAGACACACCGGGACGGGCTTTCTCTCCATCTCTCCTGCCCTCAGCAAAAGGCTCTTTACAACCATAACTTACGGCCACCAAATGAGGCGGGGACTCCCCTGCAAAGAGGGAAGAAGACTGCTTCCTGAATTTGAAAGGAAATGTGGGGGGCTTCCCTGGTGGCGCAGTGGTTGAGAGTCCGCCTGCCGTTGCGGGGGGCACGGGTTCATGCCCCAGTCTGGAAAGATCCCACGTGCCGCGGAGCGGCTGGGCCCGTGAGCCATGGCCGCTGAGCCTGCGCGTCCGGAGCCTGTTCTCCGCAACGGGAGACGCCACAACAGTGAGAGGCCCGCGTAACGCAAAAAAAAAAAAAAAAAAAGGGAAATTTGGGGACTCAAAAAAAAAAAAATCAAGGTTATACAGGTGCAGGATGATGAAACCAAGAAATGCTGAAGCATATGGGATATACAAAAGCAGTGTTTGACCCACGTCTCTTCCAAATCCACGGCCCGGACACACCCACTCTCAAGAAGCCAAGCGTCTCCCCACAGAATGATTCCAGGGAGATTATACTACTGTTAGTCACAGAAGGCCACCTCACTCAATACTGAGCTAATTCTTGCCTCTAGAACAATGTAGCCCTTGTACTGAGAAAAACTGAGCCGGAGCCCTTTCCTCCCAGGAGGCCAGAGCACCTATGACTCATCCGTCTCAAAAAGGTTTTGCTTCTCTGTTGCTTGCAGAAAAGAAATTAAGCTTCACTGGCTCTTCGAATTTCTTCCTCGGGTGTTTAACAAACCGAATGGAAACACAGAAAGCCAGCACTCTGTCTCACTGGGTGGGAAGTCCAGAGGGAAGCTAAGAGGCAGGTGGAAAAACAAGACAAAGAGAGTTCCGGTGAAGCGGTCCAGTGACCGCTGGAAATGGCAACAACGAAGGCACTAGGCAACAGAACAGGAAGACTGGTTCTGGAAGGGTAGACTGTCAACAGGTCTCCCCTCTGCAAGGGAAGGGGGGAGATGGCAGAGCAGAGCCGTGATGCTTTGCTGGCTCCCCCCGCTGAGAACGAGAGTATTTCCCAAGCCCCTGAATCTGGTGGGGCCTGGCAACTTGCTTTGGCCAATAAAACGTGGAGGAGTGACTGTGTGTAGAGTCCAGGCCTCCAGAGGCCTGGCAGTTTCTACCTGCACGTTCTTGAACTCTTCCACTGCCCTGTAAGGAAGCCTGGACTAAGCTACTGACCCATGAGGTGGACAGACCTCATGTGTGGACAGAGGGCCAGAAAACTAACTGGTAGCATGAAGGCCCTAGACTGTGGGTGAGGCCCTCTTATACCCTCCAGCCTAGCTGAGATGCCTAGCTGCCAGAGAGATGCCTGCAGCCTCACGAGTGACCCCAGGCGAGCCCAGAAGAACCACCCAGCTGAGTGCAGCCAACCCAGAATCGTAAGGAATAATGGAATGTTGTTGACTTAAGTCACGACATCCTGGGGTGGTTTCTAACCAAGCCGAGGAACGTGGGGGGCACATCTGCTGTGTGCTGGCTACTCAACACCCATCGCCCCCGCGTTGGCGACAGTACCTCAGTTTCGCTTTGGAGAAATCATCTCTGCTCCCCCCCCCCATTATTAGTCATGATTAGTCTTTGCTTTTTATCTAATGCAGGGGAGAGGGCACATGCCCAGCCCTGGCCACAGGGCACATGCCACATCCCCATGGGAACAGGGGTTAGCATTCAGGGATGAACACATAACCCAAGTCAGGTCAGTTGCTCGCTGCCCATGAAACTCAACTCCAAGAGGTGTGAAAGAAAGACCTCGCTCATCTGGACGCTGAGCCTGAGAGGATGTGAACAGACTATTGAAAATGGAGCCACACAGAGAAAAGCAGTGCCAGGAGATGGAGAAAAGCAGGTCCCAGTGATGGCCTTTGATCCAGAATGTAGCAGATTCTGAGGTCAGTTCTATGCCTGGACTTTTTTTTTTTTTTTTTTTTGGGCTGAGTTGGGTCTTCATTGCTGCAAACGGGCTTTCTCTAGTTGCGGCGAGCGGGGGCTACTCTTCATTGCAGTGCGCGGGCTTCTCATTGCGGTGGCTTCTCTTGTTGCGAAGCACAGGCTCTAGGCACGCGGGCTCAGTAGTTGTGGTGCATGGGCTTAGTTGCTCCACGGCATGTGGTATCTTCCCGGACCAGGGCTTGAACCCATGTCCCCTGCATTGGCAGGTGGATTCTTAACCACTGCACCACCAGGGAAGTCCCCATGCCTGGACATTTTAACTGCATGGACCAATACATGTCTTTTCTTCCTTATGCCAGATTGAGTTAGGTTTTTGTCATTTGTGACCCACACCCACCCCGCCAAGGCCCTGCCTGGTGCAAAGAGACGGAGGGACTTATTTTTTTACTGTGTACCCTGTACTACTTGAATTTCTTACCAAGTTCGTGTATTACTCCTCCATTTCGAAAGAAATTAAAGAAAGAAATAACACAACCCATTTTCTAAAAGAGCATATAGAAAATGTACACAGAGAAGGTAAATCAATGATATCTTAGGGCTCAAAGCTCTCTCTGCACTAGGCTGTATGGCCGAGAGTGCTAACTGCCTGCTCAAGTTTCCATTGTTCTCTCTCCTTCAGTAACAGAATCCCAGTGTAAAGACCATGTATCCTAGCCTTCTTTGCAGCTAGATGCGGTCTTACGAATAAGTTCTGGCCAATGAGCTGTAAATGGGGCTGTCGTGCATGCAAGACCTGCAAGGAACCTCCCTCCCTCCTGCCGTTTTGCTGCCTGGAAGGCAGATGTGATGGCCTGAGCTCTAGCAGCTACCTTGGGCCAGAAAGAGAAAGGCTCCCATCTGGGGCAAAGCAGCGAACAAAAAAGGAGTCTAGATCCCTGGTGACTCCATGGAACTATGCTCCCAGCCACGGTCTCTGGGTTTCTTCTACATCAGAGGAGTCTTTCTTATTTAAGTCACTATTTTGCGGTCTCAGTTACTCTCAGTCAAACCTAATCCTGACGGATACAGATCACTAAAAACAAAGTGAGCAGCAGGAAGCACCACCAGCAGTACAACTACCTGCAGGGGGCTGGTTGCCATGGAGACCATCCCAACACACAGACTCCAAAGTACAAACCCACTCAAATGAGAAAAGCCTGGTGTAAACCTAAGAGACCCCTCCCCACCTCCCCATTTCTGGGAGAGTCCCCCTCAGCCCTTAAGGCAGGACGGTGAAGCTAAGTTCTCTAACAACCCCCGGGGAGGTAGCCCAAGGAACACAGTACTTCTGATGGGCTTCAACCTCCTGGGCTACCTTCATGATCAAAGGACTGCCAAGCCCCTGAGTTCTCCAGCAGGAAGATCTTTTGCTGTCTCCCCTCCTAACTCCTCTGCCTCTGCCCAAAGTCAAGGGTTCCAGCGAGTCAAGGTATCACCTAAAGTAATGCAAGAGCCTCCAGCCTGCCTGCCCACAGCCAGCCTCCCCCTCCATGCTCCCTACGGCCACGTTACCTGCTGCCAACAGAACGCGCTTCCTGAAAGCACAGCTCTGATGTCACCCTCTCAAAAGCCTCCAGGGTCTCCTCCATCGATCTAGAGAACAGATCACCAACTCCCTTCCACAGGACCCCAGGTTGGTCACATCGGGCCCCAGCCTACCTTTCCGGCACCAAACCAATCACCACTCCTGTATTTTCCATTCTGTACTTCCAGTTTGCTGTTCTTCCGCCTATAATTCATTTCCTTCCCCTCCTCCTTCCCCACCCCCAGACTCTACGGATCCTTCCAACCTGAGCTTCGTCCACAAAGAAGTGCTCTCTATTCCCCAACTAGAAACAACCTCCCTGTCCCAGCGGGCTCCCATCACCTGTCGTCAATTATCTTTTTACAACCACACGCTGACCTGTCTCTTGATTACAGGTGAATATGACCTCTCTTCCCTGACCCACCTTAAACCCCCGCAGAGCGGGATTATACCTCACTTCTTTGCGTACTCCCCACAAATACACAGTAGGTGCTCGGGACATGGTGAGATGGCTTGGCCTGAAGATGACTCTCTCCCTGTCCAAGACAAAGGGCTTTTCTGTGAAGAGAACACGTGTTTGGGCCATGTCTAAACTCACACGGGCCCTTCACAAAGCTTTGATTATTCGCTCCTCTCCCCCCTGGTGAACTAGCCACTGGGGAAAAGCAGTGACACGCCACCCAACACCAGCCTTGGCACAAAGCGCTATGTGAGTAACATGTATAGATATGGTCCTGGCATGAGAAGGCTCAGGGACAAAACTTAACCAATATTAACTTGGATCCCTTTTGCTCAGAGTATCTTGCGAAAGAGCTGACACTCGATACATGTTTTTTAATGTGATTTGTACTAAGATGCCTATGAAAAATGATGTCAGCTACTCCCTCTCTTTTATTTAAACTGCAGAAGACATTTAGGTTAGGTAAGCTTCTAATAAGCTAGCTAAACACTCAGATCACCCAAAAAGAAAAAGTGTATAAAGTCTTTCTTCGCAAAAGTCTTTGGGAACAAGCTGTGCTCCCACCATCCGTGTGGACTGGGTGAAATACTGCCCTGTCTGATGGCAGAGGGTGCCTGAGATGACTCCCAGAAGGGCCCACCAGTCCTGAGATTTTTTTTTTTTTTCAGACGCAATATGTGATCCAAGGAGGACAGTGCGTGAAGGGAGAATCTAAACTCAAGCTCAAGGTCTCCAAACAGCAAAGATTCTGCCTCCCATCTTCCAAGGAGCCCCAAGGAAGAGCCTGAGTTCCCAGATGGCGGATGTCCACCATCGCCTGACCAACTGGAAAATACACCTCTCTCGTACAACAACCGTCCCCTTCCACCCCAGGCTGGTAGCAAAACCAGCCAGCCTTGGGAGCCAACTGCCAAGTGCATGGTGGACTCCATCATGGCAGCCTCCATGGACCCAGAGGCAGGAGCCTCCTCCTGGGCTCCCCGTCCAAGTTCCAAGGCCCCATCCTCCACATCCAGTGCCCCTCTAACCATGACCCCAACCCAACGTGTTGGCTCAGCTGGATCCTTAGCCCCACAGACGCATGGAGCCTCTGAAGGGAGTCTGCTCTTTCAAAACACCAGCTCACCCTTCACTAAACCACGGTTCCCATCACAACAGGGGTTCTCAGCTTTGGCACCATGCAATCACAGGGACAGGAGGTGGAGGGGGAGGGGGCTCTAGAAACTACTGAAGAGGGGAGGGCTCTAGAAACTACTGAAGCCTCATCCCACCCCCTGGAGAGTCTGATGTAGTCCAGGGTGTGTCCAGGGCATGGGCCTTTCCACATCTCTCCAGGTGATTCTAACGTGCAGCCAGGGTGGCGAACCACTGCATCGGAAGGAAGGGAGCTTCCCCAAAGCCAGAGAGCTCCCTGGAATCAAACCACCAAGGACGCTAGGCCAAGTGAGCTCACTCTGCTAGACCATGGATGCCAATGACAGTGGCAAAGTTGAGTTCGGATTGAGCTGGGGGACACCTGGCTTTATTTCACCAACTCAAATTGCACACGTTCACCTGTGGCTGTCCGTCTTGATGGCCACAGCGTGCCTTATGTGACAAGGACAACGGAGCACAAGGGTCCACATAACTCATCAGCTCCACTGCTAAGCCATTCTCTGGAGGTTCTTAAAGGCCCCCTTCCAGCAAAGGGAAGCAGTAGCACTGACTTCAGGAGCAAAGCCCAGGTCCCCAGAAAATCACCGACTCGGGAACATCGGACACTCCAGGGAATGTTCCACGACCTGCAGCCTGCAGCCCTGCACAGCACAGAGCTGTGGTCCCCGGGGTCCATCACCTACCTGCAACTACATCAGGGATCAGCAAACTTCAGTAAAAAGCCAGATAGTTTTGCAGGCCACGCAGTCCTGCTGCAGCTCTTCAGGGCTGCTGTTGTCATGCAGAAGCAGCCGCTGATAATATTGATATGTAAACAAATGGGCATGCCTGGGTTCCAATAAACCTCCATTTACAAAAACAGACAGTGGGGGAAAAACAGACAGAGGGCGGGACTCGGACCACTGGTGTAGTGTGCCCACCCCTCCGCTAGATCAGAGCTTTCTTAAAGACAGAGCCCTCTCTCCTGGCACTTTTTCAACTGCTCAGCACTTGACACAGTGCCTGGAATACAGGGGGAGAGGGGAGAAGAGGAGAGGGGAGAGGGGAGAGGAGGGGAGGGGAGAGGAGGGGAGGGGAGAGGAGAGGAGGGGAGGGGAGGGGAGGGGAGGGGAGGGGAGGGGAGGGGAGGGGAGAGGAGGGGAGGGGAGGGGAGGGGTTACTGTGACTTCGGGGCACTCGCATCTGACTATTTGAAGCCCTGCTGGCCACCGACATACACTCACACCTCCTCCTTCGTGGGTGCAGGGGAGGAGGCCCCAAGACAAAGCGGCACAGATATTCCCAAGGATGGTTCCCTGGCTCAACTGTAGAGTCGGCCCAGGACCACAAGGAAAAGCAGAGGAAGAAAACGGGAAACGGGTTGCCAGGCCATGAGAGTGGAGGCTGCCCAAGGATGCACGCGGGGAAGGAGAGGACAGGGGATGGGGCGAGACGGGGGCCGGGAGGGAGCAACGTCCGTCTGGGGCCCTGGGCAGGCTCCGGGCTACCCCACCCCAGGTGCTCAGACACGTGGGCTCTGCCACCAACGCAAACGCGGTTCCTTCCCATCACTGCAGAGAGCAGGCAACACGTATCACTTCCCCCCCTGCACTGCTTACAAGGGCGCTGGAAGTCTGAAGCATGAAATGGAAAAGAAAAAACACAACAAGCATAACCATCATCATCTGCCTCCTTCCCGAGCGTGTTTCTTCCCTTTCTCCTTTCTTCCCCTCTCGCCTCGCCGCCCCCTCCCCCTGCAGCAAGACCTCGCTCCCCCCCCCGCCCCCCCCCACAACGTGGAGTCAGGATGTCCCTTTCTCCTTTCTTCCCCTCTCGCCTCGCCACCCCCTCCCCCTGCAGCAAGACCTCACTCCCCCCACAACGTGGAGTCAGGATGTCCCTTTCTCCTTTCTTCCCCTCTCGCCTCGCCGCCCCCTCCCCCTGCAGCAAGACCTCGCTCCCCCCTACAACGTGGAGTCAGGATGTGCTGGGAAGGAAGGGCCTCATCTTGCCCCGCACGTGCGCACAGGGTGAGGGGAGGGCCGGGGGGCAGAGCTGTCACCACATCGTCCTCGCGCCC
Organism: Pseudorca crassidens; assembly: GCF_039906515.1. Taxonomy (NCBI): domain Eukaryota; kingdom Metazoa; phylum Chordata; class Mammalia; order Artiodactyla; family Delphinidae; genus Pseudorca; species Pseudorca crassidens. Next base: position 59,160,362 of record NC_090314.1, on the reverse strand, counting down.
ACAGGAACCACTACTGTCTGGGGGCCTGGGGCACCGGCCACAAATCAGGCTTGTCCCCTGTGACGCGTTCAGTGTCTCCTGCCTGGCCTTGGCGTGGCTTGAGGACACTCAGCTGAGACACAGGAGTTTCTCACTGGAAGCTGGTCATTTGAGACCCTTGAAAAGCAAGTGTCTCGTGGAGAAGCGGCAGGCGCCCCTTGACGACAAGCCCTGAACAGTGAACGGTCCGGCTGGAGAAGGGCCCTTCCCAGCACTTCCCTGGGGTCCAGTGGCTAAGACTCCCCGCTCCCCATGAAGGGGGCGCAGGCCCGATCCCTGGTCGGGGAACTAAGATCCTACATGCCGTGTGGCACGGCCAAAATAAGAAGAGAGGAGGGCCCAGCCCCACATCTTCTTCCTGCACCGGGCCACACCCACCTCGCCAAACGAGACCCGTGACAGGCGGCTCAAAGTCCCACCAAGCCCACCCTGGAATATGCCCCCCCTGCACTGAGCGCCCCCCAAAAGGGCGGCCTTAGCCCTAGAACAGACCAACATCCCCTCCCTGGTCTCTGCATCCCAGGGCAAGAGAAAAGCTGCAGAGAGTAAAGTCTAGGAGGCCCTGGGGCTCCCTGGTTCCTCAAATCTTGAAAAAGCAGGTTTAAGAGAGGAGTCCGCATGGGACAACTGCCATGAAACTTCCAAGGTAACCTGCCCACAGTCCAGGTGGCGCTGGGGATGGAACCTCCTCAAGGTCCACACAGCTTCGCATCCCCAGGAGGCCATCGGGGCCCTTCATCTCACTCAGCCTCACAAAGAGGGAAATGAGAGAAACAGACGGCAACAATCTTTGCAGGAGCCCCATCAGAGCCCATTAGAGTACTCATACTGTCTGGTGGTAGCCCAGCCCATTTCAGTGTGGTCCAGAAGACCGCACACTGGAAAATCTCCATTAGGACGTATCAGGCTTCCCTATCTCTCAGGCAGGAAGAAGGAGAAAAGGTAAGAGCAATTATTACTTCGTAATCCAGGAGCTGTAGAGCCAGGAGTATAAAGGCTAGGCTTTCTGAAGCCCCAACTCAATGGCTACTCTGCACCCCTGGCCCTTCTCTCTCTCCCATTTACCCTAGAAGAAACCTTTCCAATGGATCTGGCTGGAATCTCCTCCCTGAATCTCTCATGCTACAATTTAAGTCCATTTCTTCCCATCCATTTCCCCATGGAAATGGAGAACAGCTGGTCACCATCATCCCTCCAGACTCAAAGGCCGTCACTGGAGAGCATCATTAACTTCCAACAGCGAGCCAGTTATTTGGAGAAAACATCACGCACCACTTGTGGCACAAAAGCAGACTCAGCCAAAATCTCCTTAAGAAAAATCACATCTTTCATAAGGAGCCAGCTCCCTATGGGATTAAATAATAGATACTAAATTGCCTTTTCATGCCTAGAAGTAAGCTTTTTGATTGGTAGCCTATCTTTGTCTTCTGCAGTTTCATGGTCATATTTATTCCACACAAGTGTTTCCTCCTTGAGAGAGAATATACACTGATTTAGAGATTCCTAGTTAGTTCACAGAAAAAGAGACATCAGAGGGACTTCCCTGGTGGCGCAGTGGTTAACAATCTGCCTGCCAAAGCAGGGGACACGGGTTCGAGCCCTGGTCCAGGAAGATCCCACATGCCACGGAGCAACTGGGCCCATGCGCCACGGCTGCTGAGCCTGCACTCTGGAGCCCGCGAGCCGCAGCTGCTGAGCCCGCGTGCCACAACTACTGAAGCCCGTGCGCCGAGAGCCCGTGCTCCACAACAAGAGAAGCCACTGCAGTAGGAGGCCCGCACACCACAGCGAACAGTGGTTCCCGCTCGCCGCAACTAGAGAAAGCCCGCAGGCAGCCACAAATAAAAAATAAATAAAATAACTGCAACATCTAAGCAATGTTTTTTAAGAATAAAAATAAATTTAAAAAAAATACCTATGTCCTTTGCCCTGGGAACCTCTCTCACAGAAACACTTGTTGCAGTGCACAGTTATATACTGTATTAATATGTCACTGCAGCATTATATCAGAGACAGATTTTAATATACATATGACACATACCTAAATGTATGCAGAACTGACTGTAGAAACATGTTATGTCTGTGCAAGGTACAATGGGACCCCAGTCAAATGTCTGGTGGCCAGGTTTCCCTTCTTCTAGATTCCAAGCACCCGAAAGCAGTGTTGAAGAAGCAAAACCTTCAGGGTATCAGGCACTATGGCACATCTAACCGTCCTGACACTTTGTACGTGCGTCATAAAAGTTCTCCAAAGATACACACTCAGGGTTAATGGCGGTGACCTCTGGGAAGCCAGTAGGAAAGAAAAGGGGATTTTCTTCTTTGTCTTTTTTTTTTTAAGATTTTTTTAAATTTTTATGTATTTTATTTATGTATTTATGGCTGCATTGGGTCTTCGTTGCTGCACACAGGCTTCTCTAGTTGCAGCGAGCAGGGGGCTACTCTTTGTTGCGGTGCACAGTAGGTTGACTGTATTAAATATAAATCGGTCCATGATAAGTACAAGCAATTATTACAGCTTGGACTACTGGGGCTCTACTGCCTTCCTCTAGTTTGGGGAGGCATTTATGAGAATCCACTTCTAGTCACCAATGCCACTGAATTTTCCTGAGTTTGACTCCCATCTGTCTCCCCCACCAAGCTTGTACTTTTCTCCCTGCATCGGGAGACTGGTCAGGAGCTCCTCTGTGCAACTAGCATATTCTCAAGGTCACGGTTAGAAAAATAAATGACTTATTTTCTAATAAAGACACAAAGATAACTTTTAGAATCTCTTTTTTTCCACCAACTATTTTAAAACTCCGAAGTAAACTATTTTAGATCCTCATAGTGAAAAGAACATAAAACACTGGTCTGATGATGTTTTTTAAGGAACTCTTAAATTTTCATGGTTTAATGCTCCCAAATTCATTCTTACAGGTCCTGAAGACTGGTATCCTCTACCCGTTTTTTGTTTCCCCCCTTGTTTCATCTTGGGTTTTGTCTTTTGTTATATAAATCTTACAGAGGCTTTTGGCCTAAAAGAGTAAACTAGATCAGGACACCCAAGTGGCAGGTCAGAACAGAACACAGTTCTGCAAACTCTGTATCTGTGTAACCGCTACAAGAATTCTGAAAAACTAGGTATCCTCTCACTCATTTTGAAATTGACATTTAAAATGTTTTCTATTACTCAGCCGTAAAAAAGAATGAAATAATGCCATTTGCAGCAACATGGATGGACCTAGAGATCATCATACTAAGTGAAGTTAAGTCAGAAAGACAAATACCATATGATACCACTTATATGTGGAATCTAAAATACGACACAAACGAACTTATCTACGAAACAGAAACAGACTCACAGAAACAGAGAACAGACTTGCGGTTACCAAGGAGGAAGGGGGATGGGGAGGAATGGATTGGGAGTTTGAGATTAGCAGATGCAAACTATTATATACAGAATGGATAAACAACAAGGTCCCACTGTATAGCACAGAGAACTACATTCACTATCATGTGATAAACCATAACGGAAAAGAATATGAAAAAGAATATACATACGTAAAACTGAATCACTTTGCTGTACAGCAGAAATTAACGCAACACTGTAAAGCAACTATATTTCAATAAAATTCAAAAAATAAAAATTTTCATCTCAAATTTAAAGAGTCGCAAAAGACATAAGTTCTGGCATGTAAATATTGATGTCTTTAAATAAAACTGCTTCATCGGTAGTTTAAATGGACCCAGTGGGATCTAAACAGCATAGAGAGGGAATTCCCTGGTGGTCCAGTGGTTAAGACCCAGCACTTTCACTGCCGGGGCCCAGGTTCAACCCCTGGTGGAGGAACTAAGATCCTGCGAGCCGCGCGTTGCAGCCAAATAAATAAGTAAAAATAAACAGCACAGGGATTTGACTCTCCCATTATCCACTTAAAAATATACACAAACTAAGCTGTGTGTTTATGTCTAATGCACTCTTCTGTTCGAGGGTTACATTCTACACGCAAAACCACACGTGCAAGCTCTTCTTCAAAGTCAAAAAACGTACATCATTCTCTTTTCTCCTTGATTTGTACTTCAATTGCATTTCCCCACAGAATTTTATCCTAGAGCAACTTACATTGTATGCTAGAAAGTCTGTCACTGGTTTCTTTACCATACTGCTTTGCAAAAAAAAATTTCTATTCATTTCCATTTAATTTTTAAAAATTCCCTGTGAGCCTAGGGCTCCAACTGCTTAAATAACAATTTCCTGGATTGAGTGACCGTTGAAACATTAGCGGTCGAGGGGCTTCCCTGGTGGCGCAGTGGTTAAGAATCCACCTGCCAATGCAGGGGACACAGGTTCGAGCCCTGGTCTGGGAAGATCCCACATGCCGTGGAGCAAATAAGCCCATGCGCCACAACTACTGAGCCTGCGCTCTAGAGCCCGCGAGCCACAACTATTGAAGCCTGTGTGCCACAACTACTGAAGCCCACGCACCTAGAGCCCGTGCTCCGCAACATGAGAAGCCACGACAATGAGAAGCCCACGCACCGCAACGAAGAGTAGCCCCCGCTCGCCGCAACCAGAGAGAGCCTGCACGCAGCAACGAAGACCCAACCCAGCCATAAATAAATAAATAAATAAATTTAGAACTATTAGTGGTCAAGAACACATTCATAATAACAAAAATTGAATATGCTGTTTCATAATTATTAGACACTCAGAAGTAAAATATTCTTGGAAATGCATCTTCTCATGGGTGAGGCTTTTTTTCTTATATTTTCAATTCATTCATATAACTGTGAATAAACATGAAGAAGTTATTGCTAGAATAAGACAGGGCTAAGCATCTATTTTATTTCTATTTTTCTTTGGGTTCTTTCTTTTCTTAAAGCAAACAAAGAGAAAACGTGTTCATGTAAAGAAGATAGAAAAAAATAGATATATTGTTATAATATTGTCATTTTGTTCTTTGAACTCTATCCAAGGAGGCTCAAAATCCCAGAGTGGTCCACCATGGAAATTTACACTAAAGGCTTTTTTTTTTTTTGGCTATTCCACACAGCTTGCGGGATCTTAGTTCTCTGACCAGAGACCAAACCCAGGCCCTTGGCAGTGAAAGTGCTGAGTCCTAACCACTGGACTACCAGGGAATTCCCTACATTAAAGGATTTCTCTGCTAACAGTTTGATTCAAAGGACGGGACAGTCTCCGAATTGCTAAAGGATTTGTGTCCGGCGATCAGTGGTTCAAGTCCTTCACTCTCTCCACCCGAGCACCAACATGCCAAGGGTCTCTCCGTCTGTGCGTGGAGATGTGGCTACCCAAAGACAAGGAAGTAAGGCAAGAGTGCATCTTCCCTTCGTGAAGCAGAAGAGGACGACTGTGTCGGGGAAGGTGGGAAGACAGGACCTGCCACTGGGGAATTCTCAGGCAGAGCAGTTTGGGGAAAGAGAACAAAACTGGAAGCTGAGGACCTGGGAACTGATTCTGTGACCACTCTCCACGCCCTGTGAAACACCCAGAATGTCTCCACAGATGCCAGTCTCACAGCTGCTGACTTAGAGAACTTTCGGGAGGTCCCACACCCGGGTCAGGTTTTGCGGATCACAGGACTACAAAAAGAGGAGAAAGGAACCAAATTCTGAGCAACCAAAAGGGAAAACCACATATTAACATGCCTTCTGATGTGACTGATGTGACTGGAATACACAGCACCACTGTGACAGTGAGTCATGCCTGGAAAATGGAATCTGCATTAAGTAAGCCTTGAGGTCCAACTCCCAGCTTACAGGAGACCCAGGGAACAGAGGAACAAGTTCAACAGCACCATAAGGAAGCAATCTGCCAAAGCCAGAATGTGGGACACTCTACAGATGAATGATCCAGTTTCTCTAACATATTACGAGCACGGGGAAAAAAGGCCGTGGGGCAGCGGGGCTGGTGGCGGGTACTGCTAAAGAATAAAAGCGACTTTTATTTTGAACTTTTTATTTTGTTTCAGTATGAAACAAATTCAATATGAAAATCTTGTTTGTATCCTGATTCTAAGAAAAAATTTTAGAAGACAATTTTTTTAAAAAATGGCAGAAGTTTGAATGTGAACTAAGTGTTGGATAATAATAAGGAATTATTAATTTTGGTAGGTGTGATAATACCATGGTGATTATGTTTTTTTAAAAAAAGTTATTCAGGGAGTTCCCTGGTTGCCTAGTGGTTAGGATTCAGTGCTTTCACTGCTGTGGCCCAGGTTCATTCCCTGGTCGGGGAACTGAGATCCTGCAAGACGCGTGGTGAGGCAAGAAAGAAAGAAAGAGAGAGAGAGAGGGAGGGAGAAAGGAAAGGGAAAGAGAGAGAGAGAGAACAAAAGAAAGAAAGAAAGAAAGAAAAAGAAAAGAAAGAAGGAAGGGGAGAGAGAGAGGAAGGAAGGGAGAGAGAGAGAAAGGAAGGAAGGAAGGAACGGACGAAGGGAGGGAGGAAGGGAAAGAAAGGGAGGGAGGGAGGAAGGAAAGAAGGGAGAGAGAAAGAGAGAAAGAAAGTCATTCAACTAGAGTTGTGCGTTGAATTTACAAGTAAGATCACATGATGTCTAAGATTTGCTTTTACACAGTATTCCACCTCCAGAGAATATGGGGTGGGAGGAGGGGGAAAACACGTGAAATTGAGATTAGCAAAATGTCAATAATGATTGAAGCTGGGTGGTGGGTACCTGGGCTGCCTCATAGGATTCGCTCCACTTTGTTACACGTTTGAAACTGTCTTGGGGACTTCCCTGGTAGCACAGTGGTTAAGAATCCACCTGCCAATGCAGGGGGCACGGGTTCGATCCCTGGTCCGGGAAGATCTCACGTGCTGCAAAGCAACTAAGCCCGTGCGCCACACCTACCGAGCTCTAGAGCCCACTAGCCACAACTACTGAAGCCCGTGTGCCTAGAGCCTGTGCTCTGCAGCAAGAGAAGCCACCGCAATGAGAAGCCGGCGCACCGCAAAGGAGAGTGGCCCCCGCTCGCCACAACTAGAGAAAGCCCGCGGGCAGTCACGAAGACCCAGCGCAGCCAAAAAAAAAAGATAATGTCTATAATATAAGGTCTTTCAAGGGTGAGAAGGAGGAGAGAAAGAGAATATTTAATTAGTGCCAGCAAAGCTCTGTGCTAAGCCCTTCCTAAATATTATCTTACTGGAAATACTTATTTACAAGTCCTGAGACAGCTGCCGACAAGCTTCTTTCACTGTCTAAGGAGAGGCAGGGGCATTCAGTACACTGGATGCAAACAGGGTCAGCAAGAAGAGGGAGCCATTAGCACCTGTAGATCACAGAGATGCAGCGTGGCCGCATGCGGAGAAACTGGAAATACCCCTTAGCAGAGAAATAACAAAATAAACATCCTCCACTTACATCCCTCCTACCACGTGCTACTTACCCCTGCAGCAAAGCCAAGGCTTCCATCTAAGATCCGCCTCTGAAAATGAAAACAAGATGTTTCAGTTTCTAAGGGATGTTCCGTGGGATAAGAGGAAACCATAGGCCTAAGAGAGCCACATGAATGAAGTCTAGCCCATGCCTCACTCTGCGAACCTATCTGGAATCCTGGACCCAAGCCTTTATAAAATGGGCCAAGAACCAGGGGGAAAAAAATTTTTTGAAACCTTCCATCCATCCCACAGCCAATCAGAGCATTCTTTCAGTGGGACCCTTGCTTTTCATTGGTCCACGTGTTTTGCCTCGTCCTCGGCTCTCCCTGTGAATTATGGCTATAAACCTTTAGTAAGGAGCTGGTCTAAACGATGGAAAGTGACAAGTACTGGCAAGGAGCATGTGGACCAATCAAAATCCTCCCACACTGAAAGAGGCAGAGTACAAACTGGTACAGCCACCTGGCAAAGCTGGCGGCACCCACTAGAAGTTAAACCTTCACAAGCATACCCTCTGACCCAGCAGTGCCACGCATAATCACCTAACAGAAATGCATATTTGGATTCACCGGACGCGTGTACAAAAATGCTCTTGGCGGCATTATTTGTGAGAGCCGAAAACTAGAAACTAACCGAAAGCCCACCACGAGCAGGATGGATACACCGTTAGGTTGTATGCATACAAGAGAACACCACATGGAAATGAGAACACACATATATAGGTGAATGGAGCTCACAGCCGGGCAGGGGCATTCAGCAGACTGGAAAATAAATAGGGTGAAATCAGCCCGACAGAGAAGAGCATATATTATACGATTACTCCATTTATATACTATACACAACACAGAAAACAAGTCTCTGCCGTTGGAGAGCAGGAGAGGGGCTGCCCTTGGAGTGGAGGTAAGGGGTGGGGAGGCAGTGATTGGAAGGGACCCTGAAAGGGCTGGTGGGAGCGGGGGGATGGGGGGCTGGTCCTGTTCCAGCACTTGATCTGGGTACTATTTTCACTGGTGAAAAGTTATCAAGCTGTACACACTTATAAAATGTGCATTTTTCTATCTGCTTCGTAAATTTCAATAAAAAGGGTGGTTGTTTTTTTTTTTAGGAAGTGGCCTAAGTTAGGGATATAATCTACACCCACATGGACACACTAGAGACACGCTGAGATGCTTATCACCCCGACCCTTGAGCCTCCCAGTGAGGTCTGGGAAGCTAGTGCTGACAGGTAATCACCACCGGCTACAGGCACCCTCTCCCCATCTCTGTGTGGCTAAGGGGTGGATGGAAGGTTCTGACCCCAGTGAGCCGCACAAATGACACTCTTCTCTAGCCCTGCCACGACATAAGCCAAGTTGGTCTCATCGACTAATTTAATCAAAGCAGACAGATATAACTCAAAAGTCAGCAGAATCATCCTTTCAGCATTCCTCTGGATCCTGAAAGGAGAAGCATTATACTTTTCTGAAGATCAGTAAGCCTGTTCTTCTACTTTCAGACATTTGTCTCAAGGAACTAATCAGATGTGTGCTCAAAGATTCATGTTCATCATAACACTATTTCTAGAAGCAAGAAAAAGAGACATAAACTAATTGTCCAGCCGTTGGGGACTGGCCAACTCAACTGCAATGCATTTTTATGGCGGGATAGTCTACAGCCATTTAAGTAACCAGAGTAAATCAAAATAATCGAAAAACCATTTAGGGATATAGGGAGGCGTACTTACAACATCCAGTGAGAAACGCTGGTTATAAAACATCACAGACAGTTTGCTCCTCATTATGTAAAGAAAACAGATATGTCTGTACTTATGTTCACTCAAATACAGCTGAATACATTTGAACAAATATGTTCGGTTTTCCTTTCAGAGAAGCAGGATCATGAACTTTTTTTATTATTTCTTTCAGCTTTTCCATGTTTTCCAAGCTTCCTACAATTACAACGTGAGTTTTTCAATCGAGAAAATGAATCTTGAGTGAGGTTGAGCCCATGCTGCCAAGGGCAGCAGAGCAGAGGGCGGATGGCTGGGTGTCTGCTATCCCGAGGGACCGTCACCACAGCCCCCATTCTAGCTGGGCGAAAACTGAGGTTCCCCGGGGAGGGGAAGGGGAAGAGCCAACCCCTGTGCGCTCACGTCTATGGCTGGCTTTATCCCCTCGTGCTGGAGCCCCTTCCCACTCCTCCCGCACCTCTCCTGTGCAGAGAGGGCTCACACAGCCCAGCTGGGCCTGCTGTTTTTAGAAGGTCCCACTTTCAAGGTTAGCCCTTGGCTGGCTTCTGGGAAGCTGGCACTGGGACTGCTCGCCCCACTCCCTGAGCAGTAAGGGTGGGCCCCGGTGCCTGCTTCACAAACAAGGTGATGTGTGCACGACACCTGCTTTCCTTCTTCAAGTCTGGGACTTGGGTTGGCAGCTCAGCACAGATGCCCACGTGACCACTCCCCTGTAAAAACCTTGGGGCCCGAGTCTGACCTGGGCGTCCCTGGGCTGACACATGGTCCACGTGTTACTGCATTTTCGTTGCTGGGGGAATGAGCACGCTCTGCGCCCCCTCACGGGAGGAAGGGGGCATTGGATCCCGAATCTGGGCACAGGCTTCTCCAGACCCTGACCGTCTCTGTCTTGCTGATGCTATCCGTGTGTCCTTTCACTGTAAGAAACCTGAGCCATGAGAACAACTCGATGCTGAGTCCTCCGAGTCCAGTGAATCACCAACCGCGTGAGGGGTCTCGGGGAGCCCGTGTGCCTCCACACAGAGAAAGGACTCAGCAGTTCCCCCTACTGGCCTGGGGATTACACTAACACGACACAAACGCGCGGCTCCGCGGCTCCCAAGGGGAAGGGGGCACCTCTGCGATGGCTTCTCCCTTCTGAGGAGCCTCCACAGCATCGGCCGGGGCCACACAAGGCTGTGGGGCTCCACTCGGGTCTCCAGGGCCAGGTGGGCCAGCTAGACCCCAGCTATTTCGACTCAGATCTCGCCTTCTCAATGCAAAAGAAACTGGTGAAGATGAGATGAGATGAGACGGTGAAGGTGCTCTGCGCCAGGAGGGCGCGAGGACAGGACCCCAGAAGACCTGGCGTGGCTGTCAGGAACCGGGAGGAGGGTTAGGTCACCTGTCGACAGTAACCCGGGACTCCTCGGGGCTGTGGGTCTCCCCAGGCAGGTGAGGGCAGTGGGGGAGGCCCCACCTTATTGGCAACATCAACACTGCTTTTCACGCTCTAACACAAGAGTGCCCGGCTGGCCGGCTTCCTAGATGGGTTTTGCTTTCCAGATAGGCCTCCCAGCACACTTCTGGCTAACCACCCCTACAGTGTCTGTGGCTGCGTGAGCCACGCAGGGGCTTCGCTTTCATCAAGGCATCCATGGCTGACGGCTCCAGGCCGTGGACGCGGGGTGGGGGTGGGGGTGTCAAGGTTGCAGGAAAGAAAGGACTTCCGGGCACAAGAGGGGGGCGTGGGGAGGGGAGGGGCGGGGTGGGGTGTGTACGGGGTGGGGGGGTGGCCCTGGGGATGTGAGGGGGATGCACAGGGCCAGCATAGGGGTCTGGTGGGGGAGGGGAGGGAGAGGAGCGTGGGAGTTTGCATGGAGTGTGTAGGAGGGTGTAGCGTGTGGCGGAGGGAGAGGTGGGGTCTGGGGGATCTAGGGGTACAGGGGTGGGAGGGGTAGGCAGATGTGGGGTCTATAGGAGCCTGGGAGGCAGGTGTGCGTGTATTCATCCCAAAGAGGGTGAGGGAGTCCATGAAGAGCCTGGAAATGGGGTAAAAGAGGAAGTGGACAGATGCCCCCCCCTTTTTCCCCAAGGTCTTTTCAACCATCTCTAACTCAAGGCCACAGGGCAGGAGAGGTACAAACCTCACGCACATCACCACCTGCTCCGGACCCAAGAGAAACTAGACGGAGGATAGAAATCAGGCAGAGGGCTCAAGGAGGCTGAGTACCTGGTCTTCTCACTTACTGCTCCCTCTGAGTCAGGAGGAGGGAAGCAGGGGACCCAGGAGCACAGGCGCAGCAAGCTGGAGGGGACAAGGGGAGGAAAGGGGCCAGAACCAACGTCATCCCAACCTGGAGCTGTGGCCGGCGGCACGAGCGAGTCTGCAGCCCGGCTGGGCAGAAGGGGCTGGTTTCAAAGCTCGCTAAGAGAGCCCCCGAGAACCCCCAGAACCGAACCGAGGCAACTCACCTGTCCACTAGAGAATACGAACACAAGAGCTGCCCCAGCCGCCGTCATCCCCCAGGTGAAGAAGGTCCCCAGCAAGGCCTGGGACACAGGGCTGTGGCCTTGGAGCATGCTGGATACAGCTGTGTGCAGAGGAGCACGAGAGGGTCAGCACCCGCGGCCCCTCCACCCGAGCTGGCCCACGTCTGGGCTGCTGGTGCGCACCCTTCCGCCATCCATCCCGCAGTGACCTCAATGACCCGGCGCAGGTCGGCGGCTTCATCCAGCTTCTCCCCGGGTACTGGAAATCATCTAACTCCAAAAGGAGGGACATGCGGACACATAGGGAGATGCCAGAGGAGCAGACGCCACGACAGAAGGGACGACATTGGGAAATAGTTCCAAAGAGAAGAAGCGCAAAGAATGTGAATTATTTAGCCTGGAGGAAGGGCGCATGGGAGGGTCGGGCGACTGCAGCCTTCCAGCATATTCTGCCTTTTCTACCTGGCCTTGCCTACCGTCCATCAGCGGTTCTGTCTCCTCCAAACACAGGTGACTAGCTCCGATTCCCTCTTGAAGTTCTTCCACCTACATCCTGATCACACTTTCAATAGCTCCCCGGGGCAGTTCCCACGGCGGTTCCCAAGGCCTGCAAAGGGTACACGCCATAGACTGACCTGGAACTAGCCCAATAACTGTTCAACTACTGCACCCCGCGTGTGCATCGTATTCCAACTCAACCCAATTATTCCCAGAACCTTTGACAAGCCCCAGATGGTCCTACTCCAAGTCTCTCTTTATCCTGTTTCCTCCCAGCATGCCTTCCTCCGCACCCTCCAGCCATCAGACCCAGTGAATCCTCTGTTGCCCACCTAACACCGAATTCAATTCCACGCTTCCCTGATTCCTCTCCACTCCCGTCCGACGACACACCTTTGGTGTTTTCTTTGTGTGGGCTTGCCTCCTTCATCTTTTATATCATTCGTTGCTTAAAAACAGGGATGATGTTTTTTCACACTTGACACCCCTGTAAAACAGGGCTTTCTGACACCCCAAACTATGTGTTGAATTGAAAAGGGCCAGCTTAACTTGAATAAGACACTCAGCAAGAACAAGGAAACAGAGACCCAAGGGGCATTTCCGCCAGTCCACTGAGCACGCCTGCTCCCATAGCTGGGGAATCTCCTCTAGACGTGATCTCCTCAATTCTAGCTCTAAAATGACAGGGAATCAGACGCTCCCTGTGGAAAGTTACGAGGCGGAGAAACCTGTTGGTTGAAAAGCCTGTGTTTTGGTACATAAACACTGGGGGTCAGGGCTTCATCTCAAAGGGCTCATTCAGCTTGCCCCCCGCCCCCGCCATCTTCCAGCAACCACAGGGCTGGACACGACCCCGCTGGGCTCAGCCCTGCCAGGCCCGAGTGGTCTGAGAGGAGCCAGCAGCCTGGGCTTGCAGATCAAAAGCTGAAGATTCTGCCTCTGACCCTGGAAGGAAACCAGGGCAGAGGGTGGAAGGGTCCTCTTATGCCACGAGGGTCAACAACACAGCAGGATTCAGACCTAGGAGGGCTGCGAGTCCAGGTGAACCCAGATAAGCCCAGGTGAGCCCAGCTGTGCCCAGGCTCAGCCGAGGTGCCAGGAATCCTTGGAGAGAAACAGAATCTCTGGATTCCGATTGGGTCCCCAAAGTCTAAGTGGACTTCAGAATGATGACTGCACCAAATAAAGAAAAGCAAATATTAGAAAAAACCCACCTTTTTACATATGTCATCTAGTTAAGGTACCCTACAGACAATGGTCCACGTTTGTCTTTAAACAGAGACATCCGGATCATTACACCAACCTTCTCCTTCTAGCTACTCGCAGATAAAATTTCAAACGGCATTTACAAAGAAAGGCACATAGCTATCATCTCCTCAGTACTTACCGTCCAAGACAGGTCATAACAAAAAAACAACTTTGTTTTTCAGCGTTGAATGTGCCTTTTAATAACTACAGAAAAGAGGAAACCGTTTACATTCACCAACGGGCCAAAGTCAACATGGATTTTGTGAGCTGGCAAACGAGGGAGCTCGTGGGTGTTCTTGGGGGCTAGTGGGAGGGGAAAACACCCTTCCAAGACCCTATTTACACCCGAGCACCCTGAGATGTAAGAAAAAGGGACACAGAGGGAAGACCAAAGCCGCCATCCTTCCCATCCCTACAACAGCAGATCTGTTAGCAACGCAAGCTCAGTGCCCCTTGGAGAAGTTTCCTCCATTTGCTGTTTTAAATCCTCACTACTCAAAGGGTGGTCCCAGAACCAGCAGTGCTAGGCGCCCTTAGGAGCTAAGTTAGAAATGCAGAACCTCAGGCCCCACCCCAGACTTGCTGAATCAGAACCTGCATTTTAGCGAGTCCCATGGGGGATTCTTATGCACATCAAAGTGGAAAGCACAGGTCTAAAACTGGAACAACTTCTACAAGACCAAGAACTTAGAAAGTGAGTTCTCCTGCCCTAAGAGGGATCAGCAGGGCCACCGCCACAGAGACCCAAGCGAACAGAAAGTTTTCTCCAGCAGGTAGACCAGGAGCACCTTGGGAGCAGGGAAGGTCAGCCAGGGCACCTCAAAAGCCGCTTCTGCAATGGGGCTCAGACTTCCTCGTGAGCTGATACTAATACATAAACCTGGGCTGCTTTGCGGAAGGCAGGCTTATCCTCTGCCCGCTCCGGCTTTAAAGATACCAGCACCACGCCACACATAGCAGCACACGGCTCCTGGCTGACAGAGAATTTATTTATTTTCTCTCCCTTTTAAACCTGTCACCCTGCTTCCAAGAGTCAGCTTCAAGATGCCAATGAAAAAGTTGCAGAGGTGGAAGGAGCACTTCACGAAATCTACATACATGTCCTGACTTCGAGAGTGGAACTGAGCAAAATGATTCGGGTTTGGGCTGACGTGACTGCGGAGAATGTTCTCTAACACCTGGCTACTCAAAGTGTGGTCCGAGGACCGGCCGACCTGGGGGTTGATTAGAAATCACCCTCTCGGGCCTGCTGCAACTTAACCGGATTCCCAGCCAAATTCAAGGGGTCCCGCTGACCCCCAGAACCAGAGGGAGGCGCTTCGGAGCAGCTGGACTTGTAGCCACGGCCGTTCCCAGGGCTCCCGGGCCCCCCACACATGCCCACCGGGAAGCACTAAATGAAAAGGAGATCTTGGGGAACCACTGTCAAAGGCAGGCAGGTCAACAGCCTCCGGCTCGCTCTGGAGAGGGGCCGAGGTGGGGCTCCAGGCACCCCTCCCCCTCCTCTGCCACCTGCCAAGGCCGCCCCGCTTCTCCTCCGACCCCCTCCTCTCCCAGGGACACCCCCTTCCAAACTGCACGGGGCTGCCCTTCCGAGTCCCACGCTCTGGTCGCGCTGGCCCCAGCCCCACCGAAGGCGCCGAAGGAGAGAAAAGCCGACTCACTTCGGTGCCCTCTCAAGCCCCCACTCCACTTCCATCAGCCCCGCAGCCGCTGGCTCCCCGGCTCCACTCCGCGGTCACTTCCTGCTTCCCTCCCGGCACACGTGTCCCCCGGCCTTGAGGCCCCGCCCCCACTGCTGCGACTGGCAGATCCGGCCGGGAGAATAAATTCTCTGGTTCACAGCCTCTGCGGGCTCGGGAGCAGATCGGGGCGGGTGGAACAGAGCCCTGCAGAACCCTCTGCAATCTTCCAAGAAGCCCCGACACCCAAGGAAAGGACACCTTTCGCAACGTCCCTGACACCGTTTATGTTGCTACACTTTGGCAGCTGAGTCCAACGCCCTGGGTGAGCAACAGAGCAGGAAGCGTTTGGAGAGGGTGGGGAATGGAATCTCCCACCATCAGCATCCTTCTCTAGGTCAATGGCCCTCAAACTATAGCGTCCAGTGGAACCACCCAGAGAGATGTCAAAACACAGAATGCTGGCACCCTCGGAGCATCTGGTTCTGGAAGCCTGGGTGGGGCCCGAGGTTTTCTGTTCTGAACTAGTTGTTGCTTTTGCTCTGGTCCTGGGACCCCTCTTTGAGAACTGCTGCTTTGCTCTCCAGGCCTTCTACAAAAAGACTGTAGGGTAAGATAGCTAGATTTAGTCAAAAATAAAGACAGGATGCCCAGTTAAGTTTGAACTTTAGATAAACAACAAATAGTTTTTAGTGTAAGTATATCCTGGGCAGTATTGGGGACATACTTATGCTAAAAACGTATTTCACATTTGTTGCTTATCCGAAATTCAAATGTAACGGGTGTCCTGTATTTTATCTGATGACCCTACCAGAGGGTAACCAGAAACACTGCCCGTAATCACAGTGGCCACAGACCAGAGGATCCAATAGGAGCAGACCACTTTTGTCCATAGTTGTGGGCACTGATGATTGCACCAGATCCATGCACTGGGCCAGGAAGGGAAGACGGCGTGGTGACAGTAGCTGGTTTCTGCCTTCAGGAGATTCCCAGACCAGGGAGAGAGCCAGGCCAGCTGTCTTAGTCAGCTAGGGCTGCCATAAGAAAATACCACAGACTGGGTGGCTTAAACAATAGACACCTGTTTTCTCACACTTCTGCAAGTCCAAGGTCAGTCCGAGATCAAGGTGCAGATTCAGAGCCTGGTGAGGGTCTCTTCCTGGTTTGCAGATGCCTGCCTCTCACTGTGTCCTCACAATGGCCTTTTCTTGGTGCACACACAGGAAGGAAGAGAGAGGGATCTCTCTCTCTCTCCCTCTTCTTATAACGCTTCCAATCCTATCAAATGAGAAGCCCACCCTTATGGCTTCATTTAACCTTCATTACCTCCTAAAAGCTCTATCTCCAAATGCAGTCCCATTGGGGGTTAGGGCTTCGGCATATGAATTTCATGGGTGGAGCCCTCATGAATGGCATTGTTATCCTTATAAAACAGGCTCCAGAGAGCTCCCTTGCCCCATCTGCCATGTGAGGATACACAAGAAGTCTGTAAGCCAGATAAGGCCCTCACCCAACCATGCTGACACCCTCATCTCAGACTTCCAGCTTCCAGAACTGTGAGCAATAAATTTCTGTTGTGTATAAGCTACCCGGTCTGTGGCATTTAGTTACAGCAGCACGAAAGGGACTAAGACACCCCATTTTACAGATAAGAAAACTGAGGCTCAGGAAAGCTCTGTATTGAGCCCAAGTTGACAGGGAGGTATGGAAAACCAAGCCCAGCTGACGCCAGAGATGGTGTTCTTCCTGCCTCAGACATTCAGGACTCACAGGATGGGACGGGACACCCTGATCAGCAAAACGTCTCTCTTCCCTTGAGCCATGCCAGTGCCCTAAAGCAGGGTGGCCAACCCCCAGGAGACAAATCCTGCCATTTCCCATCTTTCCCACTGAACCCCTTACACACACACACACACACCACCAACCCAAACATACAAATTGCCTCTGTCTTTCTTGCACTCACTGATGGTAAGAAGCGCCCAAGTGTTGCCCAAAAGAAAATGTTTCCTTAAAACT
This sequence comes from Pseudorca crassidens, assembly GCF_039906515.1. Taxonomy (NCBI): domain Eukaryota; kingdom Metazoa; phylum Chordata; class Mammalia; order Artiodactyla; family Delphinidae; genus Pseudorca; species Pseudorca crassidens. Next base: position 59,143,294 of record NC_090314.1, on the reverse strand, counting down.
AAGTACACTGGCTCTTACCTCCAGCCCATCCCCAGCCCATTCCCATTCTCTCCCTCCAAAGCAAACTGTGCCCTGCAGCCTCCATAAGCTGGGGGAGGAGAGATGAGTGTGTAAGAACAAACTAATTAGCAGGGGCTCATTAAAAGGTGGGGGGGGGGGACTTCCCTGGCAGCGCAGTGGTTAAGAATCCGCCTGCCAATGCAGGGGACAAGGGTTCGAGCCCTGGTCCGGGAAGACCTCACATGCCGCGGAGCAACTAAGCCCGTATGCCACAACTGCTGAGCCTGCGCGCCTAGAGCCCATGCTCCGCAACAAGAGAAGCCACCGCAATGAGAAGCCTGCGCACTGCAACCAAGAGTAGCCCCCGCTCACGGCAGCTAGAGAAAGCCCGCGCGCAGCAACAAAGACCCAACGCACACAAAAATAAATAAAATAAATTTATAAAAATAAATAAAATTTAAAATATAATAAAATGAATAAAAGGTGGCGGGTGCCGTGCAGGCAGAGAGGGCTGCCTCCCAAACGTCCAAAGGCCGTAGAACGAACTTGACAGTCAGCAAGGTATCAGCAGGGCAGTGGGATGGTGGCCTTTTCCAGAGGAACTGCTGTAGCTTGATCTGGTTAAGCAACCTGCCAGCAGCAAGCACCTCCCACTGGAGCATGGGGCGGGGCGGGGCGGGGCGGGGCGGGGCAGAGGGTGGAGGGAGACAGCTTCACAGGAAGTGTTGGGGGAGATGGAGAAGGGACAGGAGATGGACACAAGTGGTCCAGCCCAGTGAGTCCTCAATGTCTTCACTGTTGCTTCTCTTATTCTCTCCTCCTCCCCACCCCTTCCTCCTCCCTTCTCCTCCTTCTTCTCTCTCTCTGTCTCTCTGCCCCTGCTTTCCCTCCCCTCCCTCCCTCCCTCCCTCCCTCCTTTCCTCTCTGAAATCTTGTTTCTTTTAGGAGGTACTGCAGCAATTAAGCAAAGGCTTTGGAATCTGACCGCCCAGGAAGAAGCCCAGCTTGGCACGTGGGTTTCCTTGGACAAATTCCCCAACTCCTCTCAGCCGCAGTCTCCGCATCCTGGGTCTGGGAGTAATCACCCTGTGCTCTCTCTACAGGTGACTGGAACCGGAACAAAGCGCCCAGCATCCAGCAGGGCACCCATCACGGCAGGCTGAACGATCATTATCCCTGGACCCTCACTCCTTCCTTCGTTTATTTGCTCATGCATTTATCCAGTGGACATGTCATGGGCCTCTGTTGGCTCTGCTGGGCCCTGGCACACGGAGATCAGCTACACACAGATAGCGTGACCTGATCCAGCCTTTCTGGCCTCTCACTTCTTTCCCTTTCCTGAAGTCTGACCACTGACACATCACGAGGACCAAGATAAGCCTCTGAGCCTGGGGCGCCGGTTCCTTCCAAGTGCGGACGATAAACCCAGCTGAACTGGCGCTGATATGCTGAAGGGATTAAAGAGGTGAAAGTGATAGGCAGTTCAAAGAAGTGCTATTGAAATGTCAGGGGTTTTTTGTTGTTCTTTTAGGAGATTTTCTAAGTATGCCCCACCCATATATCCAGAATTCATCCACTTTGCCCAAAATAACAGCTCTGACTCATCATCCTGCCCTGATTCCCACTGTGCATCCCCGCCCCCAGTCTGTCCCCCAAACAGCAGCCAAAGTGATCTTGTAAAGACAGAAGTCCAGCCACGTCAGTCTACTACTGCAAAGCCTCTGAGAGCTCCTCCTCGCCTCTGGAGTAAACTAGTGGGTAGAGGCCAGGGACGCTGCTAAACATCCGTCACTACTCACAGCCTCCACAACAAAGAATTATCGACCCGAAATGTCAATAGTGCCAAGACTGAGAAGCCCTAGTGTAATCCCACAAAGTAACTCTTCTTATATGAAGTGATGACAAAACGCACTCTTTAAAATGTAACACACCCTTCAAGAGGCATCCAGCCTCAGTCAAAGCACTAGTTAGCATTTGATTCACCCTAAAAGGCAAGAAAGAAGAGAACCAACTGTCCAGCCAATCTTTATATTCCAATCACTGCAAAGATACACCTACAATCAAACCTCCTAGGTGCTCAATTCCCTCGACCCTCCTGGGTTTTGATTATTTAAGGTTCTGACGTCAGGACACTATGACATCACAGGGCTTCCTAAATGGAAATGCCTGGAACGCTTTGGCAGGTGGAACAGGTCTAACTGCTCTTAACATTTGCTCTCCGATGTGACTGATAAGCTGAGGAAGGGGAGATTCTAACCCACCTTTTAGTCTAAGCACCATCCAAAGGAGCCAACGGCGACTTGATGCCAGTTTTCTGAGCCTCGTACAGGGACGAGCTGCCCTCGAGGGCTTGAGGGGGAAACGGACGCAGCAAGCATGTCCTTTCTCACCTTTGTCCAACTGATTAATTCTGAACCTGCACCAGCTAGGTTGGAGGGAGGGTATAGAAGTACAGGTTCTCTAAATGTCCATGGACAGATGAATGGATAAAGAAGATGTGGTATATATACAATGGAATATTAGCCATAAAAAAGAATGAAACAATGCCATTTGCGGCAACATGGATGGACCTAGAGATGATCATACTGAGTGAAGTTAAGTCAGAGGAAGACAAATACCATATGATGTCACTTACATGTGGAATCTAAAAAGTGAACTTATTTACAAAACAGAAATAGACTCACAGGCATAGAAAACAACCTCATGGTCCCCAAAGGGGAAAGCAGAGGGGAGGGATAAATGAGGAGTTTGGGTTTAACATATATGCACTACTATATATAAAATAGATAACCAACAAGGGCCTACTGTATAGCACAGGAAACTCTACTCAATACCTTGTAATAACCTATAATGGAAAAGAATCCGAAAAAGGATGGATTTATTATATATATGTATAACTGAATCACTTTGCTATACACCTGAAACTAACAACATTGTAAATCTACTATACTTCAATTAAAAATAAATAAATTTTTAAAAGACAGTAATATTTCACCCCCCCCCCCCCAAAAAAAAAGAAAAATGCAGGTTCTACTGACTTTATACGAACCTATTATCGGGAGAGAAGTTTGCAGTAAGCTCAACCACCAGCTTAATTAAGATATGGAATTACGGGCTTCCCTGGTGGCGCAGTGGTTGGGAGTCCGCCTGCCGATGCAGGGGACGCGGGTCCGTGCCCCGGTCCGGAAAGATCCCACATGCCGCGGAGCGGCTGGGCCCGTGAGCCATGGCCGCTGAGCCTGACCGTCCGGAGCCTCTGCTCCGCAATGGGAGAGGCCACAGCCGTGAGAGGCTCGCGTACCGCAAAAGAAAAAAAAAAAAAAGATATGGAATTACTAGGTAAAAACCACCACTGAGGGCTTCCCTGGTGGCGCAGTGGTTGGGAGTCCGCCTGCCGATGCAGGGGACGCGGGTTCGTGCCCCGGTCCGGGAGGATCCCACGTGCCGCGGAGTGGCTGGGCCCGTGGGCCATGGCCGCTGGGCCTGCGCGTCCGGAGCCTGTGCTCCGCGGCGGGAGGGGCCGCGGCAGTGAGAGGCCCGTGTACCGCAAAAAAAAAAAAAAAAAAAAAAACACCACTGATTACATATGAAATCAACCCTGTCTCCAAGATGATCATTGGCATAAATCCACTTTCCATCTTTTCCACATTGGCTTCAAACAACTCTCCTGGCATCTCATAAGTAATTCTATGGAGTCCACTTTGCTCGGTTTTATTAAGGGGAATCACTGAACAAGTAAATTCTACTTCAAGCCTGTTCCTTTAGAGCCCTGTGGATCACACGAATAGCCTGTTGGTTCACTCACTCACTCAGCAAACGTTTGCTGAACACCTACTATGTGACAGGCATGTTTGAGGCACTGGATACACATCAGCAAAGGACACAGAGACAACCTGTGCCCTCACGATGCTGCCAGTGCAGACGCTGCAGGCACTGCCTTGAGTGTGTGTTATAAATTAAGGCTTATGATGAAAGCTGTTATATGGTATTATCCGGCTGCTTCTTCCCTTTTCTTATTCTCCAGGAAAGAAACACCCATGCCTTCCACTGCTGGGCAATCTCCCCAGCCAGTGAGGAAAACTCAGCAGGAGAAAACCTCCTTCTTTTGGTGGATAGAGAGGCCACTGTCCCACACAGCCAAGCTTGGGGCCCTCACCTGCAAGGGGGCTGCTAGGAGCAGAGTGTCCCAGGTGGCGAGGACACCAGGGGACACGCCAGCATCAGCATTGTTGATACTTGCCGAAGAGGCCTCGGAAGAAAAGGAACTCAGTCTAAGACTGATTTTTTTTTTTTTTTTGATTCTAAAGGAATATTCACTTTAATACCAAAATTTCTCATTTTTTTCTTCAAGGGGCACCTTAAAATGGCATGAACTTCAGAACACACAAAACCTGATGTGCCCCAGGTGGAAGATTTGAAGATCTGAAGTGTTGGGAGATTTGAAGCTGGAAAACAGCTTTCTTCGGCAGGCAGAGCAGTGCCCCTGCCCCCGCCCACGCCAAGATGTTCACATTCTAATCCCTGAAACCTGGGTGTGTTACTTGACTGGCAAAAGGGTCTTTACTGATGTGACTGAGGATCTTGAGATAGGAAGATTATGCCGGATTACCCGGGTGGGGCCCTGTAATGACAAAGGTCCTTATAAAGGAAGAGAGGGAGGCAGCACGTCAGAGTGAGAGAAGGCAGAGGTCAGAGTAGTGCAGCCACAAGCCAAGGAACGCAGGCAGCCTCTAGAAACTGGAAAAGGCAAGTCCCCTTAGAAGCTCCAGAAGGAACAGGTGGCCTTGCACTTTGATGTTAGCCCTTCCCACATCCACAACAGTAATGATTTATGTTGTCTGAAGCCACTAAGTTTGTGATGATTTGTTACAGCAACCATAGGAAACGAATACACTTCTTTTGCCTGGAAGCATCTCATTTCACTGACACCTTTCCCCAGTGGAACTATGAACCACCAGGACCCTCACCCTTAGTCCACTCGGCAGGACCAACTACATAATTTTGGGGGCCTGGTGCAAAATGAAAATGGGAGGCCCCTTAATCAAAAGGCAGTGGGGGGAAAGGCCATTAAAAGTATTAAAATATAAAGCCTTTTCCTTTTCTCTGCATCTGCTCACTGCAGACTCCATGGTCCCATCAGACTGTGCTTATAAAACACAAGTTCAGAGATAAAATTATTAGGAATCTCAGGACAGTGACAGGCATGGAGCCTTTGGGGGCGGGGGTGGGGGTGGGTGGGTGGAGTCAGGCCAGGGTTGCTTATTCAGCAAAAAAGTCCACAGAGAGATTGAGAACTAGGGTGTTGAAGATGGAGGGAAAGTACAGACAAGACCACAACTAGAGGCCAAGGTCATCAAAACCAGCCCAGGGAGGGAAGCCGTAGACACCCCAGGAGACGGGAAATAGGGGCTAGACACCCCACAGAGGGAGCCTGCGATCTGGGAAGGAGATATTCCAATTCCTACTGGGAAGGAGAGACTAGGCAAGAAAATAAGCAGGATCATCTCAGCAACCAGAAACCAGTGGACCAGTATCTGGGGTCTCCATGTTTTCCAGGGGCCTATGAAATGGTTACGAACTGGGCTTTCCTGGTGGCGCAGTGGTTGAGAGTCCGTCTGCGGATGCAGGGGACATGGGTTCGTGCCCCGAGCCATGGCCGCTGAGCCTGCGCGTCTGGAGCCTGTGCTCCGCAACGGGAGAGGCCACAGCAGTGACAGGCCCACGTACCGCAAAAAAAAAAAAAAAAAAAAAAAAAAAAAAAATGGTTACGAACTGAAAAAAACATATTGGGTTTTGGTTCCCAAAAAACAAACGGTAGAAATTTAAATTAACAAGTGTTTAACGCAATGTCTATAAAACCTTGTTAATTGTTGACTTTGGTATTCATAAAAATTTAATTACATTTGGAAAACAATCTGAGTCTTAGCGTTTCTCCCTTCAAGAGAATTCCTAAGTAGGCACAGTAGTGGCCAAGAAATCACAACCAGTCGTAAATTAAATAAGCTTCAAGACAAACCATTTCAAATGCAAAATTATCAAAAAATCTTTCTGATTATTTTATGGGGGTGAGTACTTAATGTGGAATGTGGGAGCATTTTAATACGCTTAGGGCAATATGGGGTGAGATCTCCAAAAGCAGGAGTCGTTTAGGGAGCTACAGAGATCTCAAGAGGCCCCAGGGAATGGGGAGGGAGGCTGGATTCCAAGAAGCTTTATTTCTCTCTCCGAGTGGGAGCAGATACAAAACTCATTTCACATGGATTTGCTGTAGTTTGCGGACGGTTGGTGATAGGGACAAAGTAGGGCTGGGTGAGCCTACCCGGAAAGGATGATTGTTTCCTACCGTCACCATCATCCCCAGGGAATGGGACCAGCAGGAAGGAAGGAAGCAAAGGAGGAAGGGAAGGATGGAGGGAGGGAGGGAGGGACAAAAATCACCTCTCTGTGCTCGTGCGAACTATCTCAACCTAACAGGGAGGTTTCCTAATTCGGTTTCCATTCTTGGACTTCTTATGGGTGAACTGTGCACCCCTCAAATTCACATGTTAGAGTCCTAACCCCCAGTTCCTCAGAATGTGACCTTATTCGTAGACTTCTCGGAGGTAATCAGATTAAGGTGAAATCATTAGGATGGGCTCTAACCCAATAGAGCTGCTGTCCCTATAAAAAGGAAATGTGGACACAGAGACACACACCGAGGAAAGACAACATGAAGAGACACGGGGAGAAGGCAGCCATCCGCACACCTGGGAGAGAGCCTGGCCAGACCCTTTCCCACGGCCCTCAGGAGGGACCAAGCCTGCCGACACCTTAACTGGGGGCTGCTGGCCTCCGGAACTGTGAGACAGTAAATTTCTGTTGTTTCAGTCACGGTCTGTGGTATTTTGTTACAGCAGCCCTAGCAAACTAACACAGGGCTAAAGGTCACTGTAGGCCACACCATAAAATTTAGCGCCAGGAAGAACCTCCAAGAGCCTCTGGCCCTGTCCCCTCGCTTCACAGATGGAACCCTGGACGCAGAGCTGGAACCCACACCTCCCACCAGCCCCATTTCTCCCATGTCTCACACATTTGTGAGTCCCTAATCCTCCCGGGCTGTCGGATCAGAGTCCTAGCTTTCTGGCTCAACCATGAAAATGATTACTGTAAGCAAGACTACAGGGAAATGGGTCAGAATACCAAAGCTCGGGCTTCCCTGGTGGCGCAGTGGTTGAGAATCCACCTGCCAATGCAGGGGACACAGGTTCAAGCCCTGGTCCGGGAAGATCCCACATGCTGCAGAGCAACTAAGCCCATGTGCCACAACTACTGATCCTGTGAGTCACAACTACTGAAGCCCACACGCCTAGAAGCCGTGCTCCATCACAAGAGAAGCCACTGCAATGAGAAGCCCGCACACGGCAATGAAGAGTAGCCCTTGCTTGCCGCAACTAGAGAAAACCCGCATGCAGCAACGAAGACCCAACGTAGCCAAAAATAAAGAAAGAAAGAATACCAAATGTCATAAAAATGTTTCGAGTACTTTCCAGGAGGACCCACTAACAAACAACTGACATTTCCAATCCCCATCTTAAATGATCCAGCAAGCAAGAGGTACGGATACTATAGTTATTTTCATGGTGAGACAGACTTCTAAAACTATTTAAAAATACTATTTCACTGAGGCTTCACACAGACTCACCCTGGCCTTTTACCCGAAGTTGTTGTAATTGGTGAGGTGTTACAGTCCTGCCACATATTCTGGAAACATCAGCCGGGACCGGCTACAGATAACAATACAGACAGAAAACTTTACACATGAGAGGCACTCAGAAAAAAAAATCATTTGTCTAATTAAATGGAATGATGGAGCCATGCAAACTGTCCTGGAACCTCTGTTTCCGCTAATGGGGTTGATCCGTCAGTGTGATTTCCCAGGAACTCGCTTAATACAATGATTTAAAATATAGGGAGGAGAAAAGATGTTGATCACTCTAATGCTAACAAAAGAAGGATAGTTCGATACATTACAGAACGTAAAGGCAGTAGACTTTTAGGCAGTTAGTCAAAACGATAAACTCTGTAGCAGCAGAGGAAATAATACATGATAAGGTGCTTTGTGAAAGAAGCAATATACAAAAATATACGCCATTTGTTATTACAGTGGCAAAAAATACACAAATAACAGAAAACTAAAATTCATACAAATTAAAGTACTTGGGTGATAAGAGTGTAGAGTTTTTCCCCCTTTCTACAACGTTATGTTTTTTTTATAAATTTTTTTTCTAATTTATTTATTTATTTATTTGGACTGCGGTTGGGTCTTTGTTGCTGCGCGTGGGCTTCCTCTAGTTGCATTGAGCGGGGGCTACTCTTCCTTCGGGTGCGCGGGCTTCTCACTGCGGTGGCTTCTCTTGTTGCAGAGCACGGGCTCCAGGCACGCGAGCTTCAGTAGTTGTGGCACGTGGGCTCAGTAGTTGTGGCTCATGGGCTCTAGAGCGCAGGCTGAGTAGTTGTGGCACACGGGCTTAGCTGCTCCGCGTCATGTGGGATCTTCCCAGACCAGGGCTTGAACCCGTGTCCCCTGCATTGGGAGGTGGATTCTTAACCACTGCGCCACCAGGGAAGTCCCCTCTTTTTATAATTTAAACACATTTCAAGCAGGTATAAAAGGAGATGAATCCAGAAAACAAGGCTCACTGAGCTTAAATAACATGACTTAAGGTCAGTAGTGAAACCCAACGTAGACTCCCCTAATTCTATGCACAAGACTCCCAGTCAATAACGCAGACTCTGTGCTTGTATCCAAAACCACCTGGATGCTTCGGAAAGCCAGGTTCCCTTGAAGATTTCCACGATTTGTTTTAATCGGTCATTTCTCATGGATTCTCTTCACCTCATTAGCTCTCCAACAGGCCAGTTGCAGGATGAGGTCGTCTGCCCATGACGAGAACCAGAGGCAGTTCCCCCCCGACACACACACACCCTCCCATACACATGCTCCTCCCAGAGCCCCTGGGACTGCCTGTCGCCACCAGGCAGGGCTGTCACGATGCAGGTCACGTTTCCTGTCTTGCAGCTCACAGACAGATGGTTGGCGGGGCCTTGGCTCGGACAGAACACGTGAGCCCTGGGGTGCCCACAGACGTGGGGGCTCCCACCGCCCGCCGGAGGCCCTGCCTCTGACCATCTCAAAGGCCCCCGAGATACTCCCAGGAGACCATGCGCTCAGGGCACAGCGCTCACACCTAAGCCTCCTCTTCTCCGCCATCCCCAAACCCAGAAAAGCACAGAGTTCGGGCCTTCACACGGGGCCCCTGACACCTACCCAGCTGCCTTCAGGGGGGCCTCGTGACAGCTGGACTTCAGAATGTCTCCGGAGGTGCCTGCTTCTGGGGTGGAGAGGGCTATGCTGAGTTCTTCCAGAACCTTCCACAGCCATAGCGGGGAAGCACTCTCTAGTCCATTTTAACACCAAAATCTACTCTGGGTTCATTGCAACAAGCATGGATGATCTAGTAGGTAACCACCTCTGTGCTCTCTCTAAGCCACCTGTTATTCCGTCTCCAACTGCACTCCCCTCCAAAAAATAATTTGAAAGCGTTTAGTCAAACAAATGATGTTAAAGCAAGAATTCGTCCCTTTCCTCGCTTTTTAATTCATCAAAGACACACTGAGGTAACTACCAATCAGAGCTTCAAATCAACATGAGATACCAGGGCCACAGAACTGAGAGGCCTTCACTACAACCAAAAGCAGAAGAGATTGGATTTGAAGTTGACTTTGCCTCGTTCGGCTTTGGGAAGTATTAATAATGGATAAACACCATACTAGGCAGCCCCTTCAAGCTCAGGAACCCCAGGCTGGGAATCATGGCTGCAGGGGGTGGGGAATAAATGAAACACATAGTCCTTGACTTTGAGAAGCCAGGAAAACAACAAATAAATCCACACCAAACAATTAACTATGCGAGTAGCTCCCAACCCTTGTCCATTGCTGTTCTAACGTGGCTACCCATGAGGTTTTCAACCCTAAAGAGAATGATAGTGAACGTGTACCATCCCTTGGGTGAACAGAGAAGACACTTCATAAACACTCGTCAAATAAACGAGCGGTGACCTGCATTTTTTTAAAGACTCTTAATTTCTACAGCGCACACTCCCGGGCAAGACTTCTAGAACGTGATCTCACCAAGACCTCTAAATGCCAAATTCATCAAAGAAGTTGAGTGCAGCTGCTGTTCCAGGACACCGGTGAGACTTGAGGTGACAAGGCTGGCAGCGGACTTGGGGGAGGAGCTCACCCTAAGATGGTCTCTTCCCCGTACATGCTTATTCATTCTCTTCTCTTGAAGATGTTTCCCCATCTTTGAACCCTTAATGGGCAAGACTGCAGTTACTGCTCAGCTGGAAACCAGTGCCACGCCGATTAAATGCTAAAAGTTTTAAAACAGAGATCATTAAGGGTTGGTATAGTGAGGGTGGGAACCTATAGAACAGTGAAGGATGTCGTGGGGTAGACCGAGAAGAAAGGAGAAGGCATTCTTGATGGGAGACCCAAAGACCCAGAGACAGAAATTAGGCGAAATGTTTGGAAAACTACACAGAAACTAGCCAAGCCATAGCAGGGAGGGTTTAGACAGCATGCTTACTGAGTCCAACCTAAATCATCTGCAAAGTCACATCAACACGGACCCTACATTCCATCTAGCATGGTAACCCTTAATTATATAAAACCTTGGACCTTTTTTAAAAAAGTGAATCACACAGGAATACCCTGGCGGTCCAGTGGTTAGGACTCGGTGCTTTCAATGCCAGGGCCCGGGTTCAATCGCTGGTTAGGGAACTAAGATCCAGCGAGCTACGCAGCTCAGTCAAAGAAAAAGGAAAAAAGAGTCATATATTCGTCAACCATTAGGAATATACGCTACTTAAGAGCTTGGTAACATCTTACACTTTTTTCTACCCACCACAAAACTTATTTCCTTGAGGGCAAAACCCTTGACAACTGTATCAGTCAGGAAATGCTGAAAGTTTTAGAGCAGTGGAGTGGCCTGCTCCGAGGAGGAGGTGGGGAAGAATCTGGAAGCAGTGGGTAACAAGGATGGGAGGAAGAAAAGGCAGGGTGTTCAGAGAACAACACAATTCACAGGGAGAGAAACGCAATCTTCCTGGAGACACAAAATGGGCCCCGGCGTTAGGCGGTGGCGTTTCCTGACATCATACCTGCTGCTATTTCCAGAACAGAAGAGAAGCTAAAACAACTAAATAAAAGGCTTTCCTCGAGTTCCCACAGCACGGGGCTCAGAGCCTTCCTTATTAAAGGAAATTTGAAAATTCCAACCTTGCCTTTCCTGGGGTTATAGCGGGGCTCATAGGGTGACCAACCATCCAGGTTTCAAGGGAGTGATGGGTTCCTTGGAAGCGAAACTTTGGGTTTTAATTGGAACAGTTCTGGGCACACCAGGATGAGTGGGTCTCTCCATATCACATCATTCACGTGAAGGGAAGCTGACTTATTCGTGCACAGAGCTTTGCTAGAATTTTCCATTATCCAGATTGAATGGTGGGCGCCATAATTCCAGTCCCTCCACAGGCTTAGGAATCTCGAAGGTCAGGTTAGTACCTTGCTACCCAACGACTGACCTATGATCTTGCAGCAAGGGCTCCACCTAGCAGCCCCCGGGGCAGGGGTGAGCCCGGTAGAGACGCAGAATCTCAGGCCCTGCCCCAACGTGACGAATCAGAACCTACATGTAACCAGATTGGGGACTCCATCCCAGACAGAGGGACTGGAATTATGACACCCACCGTTCAACCCCGAGGGGCAGGAGGTTTAGGGATAAAATTCGTTCCTTAAGTGGTCCGTGCGTCTGCGCATGTGCTATGTCTTTTCTCATTTCAATATCAGGGGAAACCATCCAAAAGTGGTGCTGAGTGAATTACAGCTTTTTATTAGCAATGACAGCATCCCGCTGCAGGAAGGCCACGGGGGATCCTTCCTCAAGAGTCATCTTAGGGGCTTCCCTGGTGGTGCAGTTGTTGAGAATCTGCCTGCTAATGCAGGGGACACGGGTTCAAGCCCTGGTCTGGGAGGATCCCACATGCCGTGGAGCAACTGGGCTCATGAGCCACAGCTACCGAGCGTGCGCGTCTGGAGCCTGTGCTCCGCAACAAGAGAGGCCGCGATAGTGAGAGGCCCGCGCACCGCGATGAAGAGTGGCCCCCGCTCGCCGCAACTGGAGAAAGCCCTCGCACAGAAACGAAGACCCAACGCAGCCAAAATAAATTAATTAATTAATTAACTCCTACCCCAACATCTGCTAAAAAAAAAAAAAGAAGAGTCATCTTATTTCCTCTCTTCAATCTCTTCTCCAGATTTCGAGAACGAGCCTGCCACAGGCCAGAACAACGTTTCAGGTTCCGTGGTCGCTTGGTTTATCAGGACAGCATTTCTCAGCCGCAGCACTGTGCACATTCTGTGCCGGATCGTTCCTTGTTGGGGCGAGGGGGGCGCTGCCCCGCTCATGGGAGGACGTCTGGCAGCATCCCCGGCCTCTGCACGCTGGATGCCGGCAGCAGCCCGTCCCAGCTGTGACAACTAGTAATGTCTCCTAAGGGGCCAGACAGCCCGCAGTTGAGCACCACCATCTCAGACAAAGAAAAGATTAGGGCAACGAGAACTGAGAGGACAGATCAGGGCGCTCTGCCTGCCGGGGAGTTCGTTCAAGTCTCGAAAACTAGGCCAGGCTGATCCCTGCAGGCTCCGGGAGAAAACCAGCTGGGTGACCTAAGGCCCAGCCCATGTCCACGCGACACTGTCTGCGGTGACACTAATGAAGACGAGCGGCCCCACGGCCCTTGGCTCAGGCCGCCTGCCCCTCCACTTCCAGCTGCTCTTTGTTAGTATTTAACCGCAGAGACAAGGAAGGCCTTTCTGCCTTCTCAGTAGAGCGCCATGCTGAATGATATCAGAGGATTTCTAACAGCGCTGTTTAAAAAAAAAAAAAAGACTGGGTAGTTTCTGTTAGAATCACCATAGTCAACCATCTGGCTGAGTCCTCAGCCCTAGTAACAAGGCATAAAGCCCTGGGCACTGGCAGCCCCATCCCCTACTTTTGGCAGTGCTGTCTACTGTCTGAGTGGCCCCAGAAAATTTGGGGACAGGGGAGAAGCTCCCACCTCTACCTCCAGGCCAGCCTGAGCCTCACCCTTGCTCAAGGAACGTAGAGAAGGAACGACTCTATTTTGTTCATTTGAAGATACATGAACCACCACCCCACCCCCAATCTGGCATCTTGGAAATCTGATTCATCTCGCAACGTTACACTTGCCATCAGCCAGGTGGCAGGTGGGAAGCAGCCATCACAGCCTGATCAGGCTCCGACATTGGAAGCACAGGCATGAGATTCTCAGTAGGGCCTTGGAAGTTGAAAAGGAACAGAGGGGGACCCTTCTGGCCCCTGGGAGATAGACGGTCACGGAGAACGGGTGAGGAGGTAGGGAGTGACATTCCTGAAGGAAGCAGAGGGGGCCGGTCCTACATCCACACTTAAAATGTGGCCCCTGGGGCTTCCCTGGTGGCGCAGTGGTTGGGAGTCCGCCAGCCGATACAGGGGACATGGGTTCGCGCCCCGGTCCGGGAGGATCCCACATGCCACGGAGCAGCTGGGCCCGCGAGCCATGGCCGCTGAGCCTGCGCGTCCGGAGCCTGTGCTCCGCAACGGGAGAGACCACGACCGTAAGAGGCCCGCGTACCGCAAAAAAAAAAAAAGAAAAAGAAAAAAGACATGCAAATTCTCACGCTCCACCCCAGACGTACTGAACCACAAGCCCTGAGAATGGGGTTGAGCAACCTGTGTTTCCACAAGCCTTTCGGGATATTCTGATGATGCCCAGGCTGAAGAAGCACTCCTCTAGATTTTTGGCTTAAATCTATAAAGTTGGCTTAATCAAGAGATTAGCACCAATGGCTTTTATTTGTTTTATGGATTCTTTTAAGAAATGCTACATCACGGCTTCCCTGGTGGCGCAGTGGTTAAGAATCTGCCTGCCAATGCAGGGGACACGGGTTCGAGCCCTGGTCCGGGAAGATCCCACATGCCACGGAGCAACTAAGCCCGTGCGCCACCACTACTGAGCCTGCGCTCTAGAGCCCGCGAGCCATAGCTACTGAGCCCATGTGCCACAACTACTGAAGCCTGCGCGCCTAGAGACCGTGCTCCGCAACAAGAGAAGCCACCGCAGTGAGAAGCCTGCTCACCCCAATGAAGAGTAGCCGCCGTTCACCCCAACTAGAGAAACCCTGCTCTTGCTCCGAACCCCGCATCAGCCCCAATCCTCTCAGCATCACTGTGGCTTTCCTGGGATGCTCTGAGCACCTACAGTAAAGTATGGGGTAAGCCGCCAGGCTGAGTTGGACATCTGGATGACAGCTGTGCACTGCTGGCAGAGGCCGGCTGCAACCCTTGAAAATGAACGGAGTTAGGGTATCCGCGAGGGCCTGTGAACCCAGAAACAAAGCCCCCTGTAGGACCTAGCACCCCAGAGTTCTCAAGTACGTCGGGAAACCAAAGAAGGCAGCTAGCACATCAGCATGAGAAGCGGCCCTCGGTGACGTTCAGGCTGCCAGTCGGCAGCTCCTGGACCTTTCAACCTGACTTCTCTCTCAGGGCCTGCGAGAGCTCTGAGGTCCCTTGGTAATCTGACAGAAATTGACTAGAGGCTAAAATAATTGCTTTGCAGCCAGATAAAAACAACCTAGAGGGAAACAGGATAGGAGCCTGGTGGCTTACATGACACAAGAAGCAGCAGTGGGCTTAGCCCTCTGGCCTGGCCTCTGGAAGCAAGCCCAGCCCAGAGAGAGAGAGACAGGCCCTCTCTTTCTTTGGGCGGCAGAGAATCAGAAAATTCAGCTGCAAAGGTGGACTTAAGGAGGCGTCCAAACGGAATGATGCCTCGGCGTTGAGCACCATACGACACAGTGGCTTTAAATACTTAGAGGTGATGTTCAACATCCATTGAATGAAAGGGTCCCAGATAAGGGTGTAGATCTTGGGATCAGCATACGAAAACTTCAATAACTTGCAACGTGCAATTTATCTGTTTTCACTTGCGGGCAGTGGGTGGCTAAGGGGATGGGTGTTTGTTGTGCTGTTTAGTGGGCTGTGTCTTCCCTACGAGAATGAAAGTCCCAAAACAGTGTTCAGCCTCGAATCACCAGCCCCTAAAGAAATGAACCTGAAAAAAAAAAAAAGAATTCCCTGGCGGTCCAGTGATTAAGACTCTGCCCTCCCAATGATTCAGGGGCACGGGTTTGATCCCTGGTCGAGGAAGGTCCCGCATGCCGCACGGCACGGCCAAAAAAAAAAAAAAAAACACGAAAGAAGGAAATGAACCTGCACAGGTTGTGGTGCTCAAAAATAAATCTGCTGAACTCACCAGGGACTCCATTGGTTCAAAGCCCTCCTTCTAGCTTAGACTGAAGATTCTCAACTGGTCAGGCCGGGGAGAGGGGCGGAAAGGGCAGGGAGATATATCAGGATCACCTTGGGAATGTGTTTGAATTACATACAATAGCTAACACTTTACTTGCCCAGGGTACCATTTTAAATACTTAACCACCAACTGATCTTCCCAACAACTAATGAGGCTAGTGACTGATACCATGCCCACTTTACAGATAAAGAGATGGGGCATGCCCCCATACTAATGATTACGGTGTCTGAGATACATCTCGACTGGCAAGGTCCTGTAACTGAGGATAACTGCCGTGGGGACACCGCTGGGGGTGGGAGGGCCACAAATCCTTCAGTGTGTCAGGGCAGAGACACAGTGGAGAGCCACTGCCTTGGCTTATCTAAGTTAACGACTGAACCAAATCAGCGGTCATCTGCTGAGCTGGGACGTGGCATACCCAAAAGGACAAGCATCCCCTACAACATCCCCCAGACGTGGACGTGTGGCCTCTTCTTGAACCCCACCTATGACGGGGACCCTACCGCCAACCTAGTCAAGGCGTTGTATCTCTCCCCATGGAATTTCTACCCAGTAGGTCTAGTTTTGCCTCTGGAGGCTCCTACATCTCTTTCCTGTGACCTAAAGGCAGCATTCAGTTCATCCCAACTCTACCCTCTTCCAACCTAAACATGGGTTTTTCCAACTGTTCTCCCAATGACCTGGCCCAGGTCCCTCACCACCCACACTGGTTCCCTCAGGGTGTGGTACAGCTGAAAAAACACCCTCTCAGAGAGCTCCCGGCCCTGCCTGCCCTGCTAGTGTCACAAAGCTTCCATCCATGCAGTGTTGTTGATTCCTCTCATGTTTTCCCTCATTGTTTTCCAATTTGGAAAATACCAAAAAGAATAAAAAAGACAAAAAAATCATCCCATATATTTCTGTGTACGTGTGTGTGTGTGTATATATATATGTACATGTGTATATGTGGGTATATATGTAGGTATATATACACCTATATACACATGTACATATATACCCGTGTATATATGTATATAGGTGTGTATATGTATGTATTCACACACCTATATACATGCTTATACACACGTACACATATACATGTGTGTATATGTGTACATGTGTATATAGATGTGTATGTGTATGTATATACACAAGCTATATATGCGTGTACACGCGTACATATGTACACGTGTATATGTTTGTATACGTGTATATAGGAGTGTATGTGTGTACATTTGTTTATATACATGCATGCACATTTATATATCCACGTATGTATATTCACATATCTATGTTTATATACATATATACACACAAACGTGTAGACATATGATTTAAATTATAGAATGCTATGTATTTGTATGCATTACTTATATAATTCAAATTTATAAATATAAATTGATTTATATGAAAATTATACAATTATTATATTACTATTACAATATTGCATAATTATTATATTATTGTACAGAACACTCACATTATTTTATTTTATACATATATATATATCTAATTCCACAACTTCTTTTTCTTACCATAGACATCTCCCAAGCTGGTCCATATGCCATTACCTCTTCCTTCTTGTTCACGCTGTGTGGGATTCCACCGCGGAGATGAGCTGTATTTTAACTGATTGGTCCCCTCCTGGAGGACTTCTAGGATGTTTCTAATCTCTTGCGAGTATCGACAATGCACTAGTGATTACTCTCGTGCCTCTATCCTGAGGTGTGGATGAGGATACTTCCCCAGGATGCATTCCTGGAAGTGCAGGCTGGGCCCTCAGGTGTGTGCAGGTTTTCTCTTGACAGACGTCAGCAAATGACACTTCTGAAAGAGCTCTCCAAATTCCACTTGCGTTATCAGTGAGTGGGAATTCTTTTTGTTTTCCAAATATGATAGGGAATAACAGCACTTCATGGATAACCTTCCCCCAATGTTTGGGGCCCTCCTATGTGTTAATGTACCAGCTGTGTCCCCAGAGAAACACGGGGTTCAGTGGTTGAGGGCACAAGCCCTAGGGTTTTCACCCTGCCTCTACCTTTTATTGACAGTGTCTCGATTTCTCCATCTATAAAATGGGAGAACTCAAAGCTGCCATGAGGCAGGAATGGTACAGGTACAGCACTTAGCACAGAACCCTTGCCCCCTCTTTAAATGTAAGCCAGTCCGTGGAATTCCATACATCCTACACGAGCCATCTCCTTCTCTCACTTCTCCCAACCACCAATTCACCTCTGGTTCTCCCACTATTCTTTGTTTTTTGTCTTTGTCCTTAATCCTCTTGATCTTCCTGACTACACTCTTTTTTTCTTATCCTGGCAGCCCATCTTTTTTTAAAAATTGAAGTATAGTTGATTTGCAATGTTGTATTAGTCTCTGCTATACAGCAAAGTTATTTAGTTATACATACATACATATATATGTGTGTGTGTATATATATATATATATATATATACACACACACACACACATATACATACATTCTTTTTCATATTCTTTTCCTTCCTGGTTTATCACAGGATACTGAATATAGTTCCCTGTGCTATACAGTAGGACCCTGTTGTTTATCCATTCTATATCTAATAGTTTGCATCTGCTAACTCCAAACTCCCAATCCATCCGTCCCCCTTGGCAACCACAAGTCTGTTCTCTAAGTCTGTGAGTCTGTTTCTGTTTTGTAGATAAGGTCATATGTGTCGTATCTTAGATTCCACACATAAGTGATATCATATGGTATTTATCTTTCTCTTTCTGACTTACTGCGCTTAGTATGATAATCTTTAGGTCCATCCATGTAGATCCTGGCAGCCCATCTTTATGTGCAGATCCCCTTCCCTCTGTTTGGACCCACACATACCTGGGATGTTGCCCCTGTGGGCAGCTCTCAAGCCCACTCAGCTTGCCCAAGCATCAGGCCCGCTTGGTGAATGCCTTGTTAAAATCCCATGGTACCATGTCCACAGCACATCTACCAGCCAACTAAGCCAATGGAGAAAGCTGATGGATGACACCAATGCAGCTTCTCCCCATCTATAGCACACAAACCATCTATAGAGTAATCTGTTCCAAGAACACACCCCGGGACTGGCGGTAAATTGACAAGCGTTGGTTTGAAGTCTTTCTTTACTATTTGGAAAACACAGACTAAGGTGAACGTCCCTTGTCTTTTGCCATAACCTCCCTTCCTTGTGTTCTTCTAAAATCCTACTCAGCAAATTCACAGTTTCATCCACAAGTCTCTAGGCATCCAACTCACCTGGGCCAGGAGCATAGTTCTTCAGTAATGTCAGCCAGAACTTGTATTATTGGTGACCTCTGGAAATGACTTAACCCCCATTCCCTAAACCCACACGTGGGTCTGCACTTCCATAAATCAAGATTTGCACCTGTTGCCACCCCACTGCTAACCCCCATCCCCAAATCTAGAGTCCAGAAGTAAATGGCAACACAATTAGCCACATACAACCAGAAGAACAGGCTCTGCCAGTGAGGAGGTTGGCATTGGAATTGAACAGAACCAAAGCTGCTTCCTGATGATTTTTCTGCTGGGTGCAGGGACCTTTCGTTCCATGTTTATTTGGAAATGACCTTTAAGCAGCAATCAACAAGAATGAAATGCTTCAAAGGAACACATTAGATAATGCAGATGTTCCCTAGTGATAAGTTATGCCCAAGGAATACCGGGGACCATAAAAGCAGCTCTGCCCTGGGAAGCCACCATCTGGCCTGTTCATTAGACTAATAAGTGAATACAGAGTTCTCGCAACCCTTGTCAATCAGACCACTGAGGACCTGAAGCCAGGCTGACCTGGGCAGGAAACATGATTATTTCCAGAATGGAAATCAAGCTACCAGTTGACATTTAGTTTTAATTCCGTTTGGAGCAGAGGTAACTGTGTTACTTGGATGTCCAATAAGTGATTTACCATCTTACAGGGAAAAACATCCCAAAGGTCTGGGCCGGGTGGCACGTTGGTGAGCTCCGCATGTCCCATGCTGGTCTCATTTCAATGGAAGACGTCATTCATTTACATTAACGGACTCATTACTGAGCATCTACCGAACACTGGGCTCTTCAGGAAGTGCTGGAGAGGCTCACACGCGAGAGAGAATTCAGCCCCTCGAGGTCAAAGCCATGGGATACAACTGGGATGCTGAGCCCACAGAGGCAGGACCCTCTCCACCAGGGCATGCTTCTCTCCTTCAACTGCGTCTCCTCCATTCTTTCTCTCCCACTGTCCCATCTTCCTCTTTCTTGCTTATATTTAACCCTACCAATGATGGCAGTCCAGAAATCACCAAACGGTGACCCCTGGAGTTTAACGAATCACTCACCCCGAAGTAGAAGCAGCTGAAAAGAGAAGCTGAGAACCAAGGGCTGTGGCCTCCTCTGCACCTGTTTAGAGAATCCTAAAATCTTCTGAACATCAATCCCAGGACAAATGCTCTTCCCTGCTCTGGGGGATCCACTAGGGGGATCCACTGAGGAGGCTCCATCCTTTCCTCTGGGGAAGGGGCCCTACAACATCCCCTGGTCATGTCTACTGGCCCGTAACATCTATCACTGCCCCCAAGCAAAGCCCACCTCCCAAAAGGACTTCCACGGAGCAGATGTGAAGTCCAATCCCACCTCTCCCACACCCAAGGACACCCTCACCTCCAACCCCTTTAGAAAGGACAGAGGGAAGTCACAGCCTCAGGACACATCTGCCAGGGGACCCTGCGGAGGCCACAGATGGGAACCAGGCAGCCCGGAGCAGGCAGGGGCTTTGGGATTCCAGGATGGCTGACTGTGTAAATTCTTCTTCTCTCTGATTAAAGGTGATTTATGGGGGTTGGGGACTGTGTGAGGAGGGTAGGAGCTTTTCAAGATTCAGAAGGTGAGGGAGAGAGTGCCTGGAAGTCCCAGCCCAGTTCACGCGCTAGATTTCCCACCAGCTCACCGGGGCAAGTCACATCACTGCTCTGCTTCTCATAACAGGATGGAACCCTGAGTGACCCCCAAGCGGCAAACGTCTGTGATCCAAAACCATGGAAAACAGGTACTCAAACTGAAGCAGAGCAGGACCTTATGGTCCTTCCCCACCATGTCCTCAGCCTGCCTTTTGCCTGTGGAAAAACTTTAGCCAAACAATAAGTTTAATCAGAGAAGTGAGAAAATGCAGTAACAAAGGAAAACAGTCCAATGAGACCAAATAATAACAGTTTAGCCATTAAGCAAAGTCAAGGACCTTTAGTTCTTCCTCAAGAGCTACAGATAATATTCTGAGCCCTATCCTGTGAGCTGTTTTATAGATACTGAAAGCCCCACCAGGTGGAGGAAGTTAACTACATGATGACCAGACTGTAGCCATGACATAAGCTACCCCAATTCCAAGAACTGGCCTCAAAGAAATGGGAACAAACCGACCCTGGAATTAAAGACTAACTGTACTTCAAACAATCAAATACTACAAAGCTACAGTAATCAAAAGAGTATGGTACCGGCACAAAAACAGAAATATAGATCAATGGAACAGGATAGAAAGCCCAGAGATAAACCCATGCACTTATGGTCACCTAATCTATGACAAAGGAGGCAAGAATATAACATGGAGAAAAGACAATCTCTTCTATAAGTGTGCTGGGAAAACTGGACAGCTACGTGTAAAAGAATGAGATTAGAATACTCCCTAACACCATTAAAAAAAATAAACTCAAAATGGAATAAAGGCCCGAATGTAAGGCCAGACACTACAAAACGCTTAGAGGAAAACATAGGCAGAACACTCTATGACAAAAATCACAGCAAGATCTTTTTTGACCCACCTCCTAGAGTAATGAAAATAAAAACAAAAATAAACAATGGGACCTAATGAAACTTAAAAGCTTTTGCACAGCAAAGGAAACCATAAGCAAGACGAAAAGACAGCTCTCAGAATGGGAGAAAATATTTGCAAAGGAAGCAACTGACAAAGGATTAATCTCCAAAATATACGAGCAGCTCATGCTGGAGAGGCTGTGGAGAAAAGGGAACCCTCCTACACTACTGGTGGGAATGTAAATTGATACAGCTACTACGGAGGTTCCTTAAAAAACTAGAAATAGAACTACCATATGACCCAGTAATCCCACTACTGGGCATATACCCAGAGAAAACCATAATTCAAAAAGACACATGCACCCCAATGTTCACTGCAGCACTATTTACAATAGCCAGGACATGGAAGCAGAACAATCAAGACGACGCTGATCAGACTGCCGCGTGACCAATTTCAAGATGACTGTCAGAGCCGACTGGGCTGTTTCTGCATGTAGCCCCTCCTTCTGCCTATGAAAGTTCTTGCCCACTGATTGGGGGTGGGGGGGCGGGGGAGTTGGCCTTTGTACAGGAGTCCACCCTCCCTCTCCCACCCCCAGTTGCCGGCATCCGAAATAAAGCAAACTTTCCTTTCCACCAACCTTGCCTCTTTATTTGCTTTTGAGTGGTGAGCAGCCAGACCCCACTTTCAGTAACAAAACCAATCCTTGTGCACCCATGTTTATAACAGCACTATTCACAGTAGCCAAAAGGCAGAAGCATCCCCGACATCCAGCAACGAATGAATGGATAAACAGAATGGGTTCTATCTCTACCACGAAATACTATTTGCCCATAAAAAGGAATGAAGTACTGATACATACTACAATGGGAATGAAGCTCAAAAACATTATGCTCGGGCTTCCCTGGTGGCGCAGTGGTTGAGAGTCTGCCTGCCGATGCAGGAGACACGGGTTCGTGCCCCGGTCCGGGAAGATCCCACATGCCGTGGAGCGGCTGGGCCCGTGAGCCATGGCCGCTGAGCCTGTGCGTCCGGAGCCTGTGCTCTGCAACGGGAGAGGCCACAACAGTGAGAGGCCTGTGTACCGCAAAAAAAAACAAAAAAAAAAACAAAAAAAACACAGTAACCCAGTGACTGGACATGGGTAAGCATTCAATAAATATTTTTGAGTGAATGAGTGAATGAAACTATACAGACTATCCTGTTTACATTTTTTCCTTCAAAAAAAAAGCTATAAATATGTTGGTGGAAATGTAAAATGGTGCAGCTGCTATGGAAAACAGTACGGAGGTGCCTCAAAAACTTAAAAATAGAACTACCACATGATCCAGCCCTCCCACTTCTGGGTATATATCCAAAATTATTAAAAACAGGATACTGAAGAGATATTTGCACTCCCACATTCATTGTACCTTTGTTCATAATAGCTTAGAGGTAGAAGCAACCTAAATGCCCACCCACAGATGAGTGGATAGAGAAAATGTAGGATATACAACCAATGGAATATTATCCAGCTTTAAAAACAAAGGAAATTCTGACATACGCTACATCACAGATGACTCTTGAGGACATGATGCTAAGTGAAATAAGCCAGACACAAAAAGACGAAAAGTGTGTGATTCCATTCACATGAAATATCCCAAGTAGTGAGACTCTTGGAACAGAAAGTAAAATGGTGGTTACCAGGGGCTGAGGGGAAGAAAAGTTGTTCTTTGATGGGTATAGAGTTTTCAGTTTTGCAAGATGAAAAGGTTCCAGGGAGCTAGTATACAGCAATGTGCAGATAGTAAAAAATATTGAACTGTATGCTTAAAAAGGGTTAAGACGGTGC
Source organism: Pseudorca crassidens (assembly GCF_039906515.1). NCBI lineage: Eukaryota > Metazoa > Chordata > Mammalia > Artiodactyla > Delphinidae > Pseudorca > Pseudorca crassidens. The sequence goes on along the minus strand of NC_090314.1, from coordinate 59,120,207 downwards.
AATAGGAAAACTCGGTCTTTCCCTCCTGCGTGTTGCCCTTACACTCACACAGAACACTTCACTTCTCACAGACACTTCTGTCACCAAATATGGGGGGTGGGTCCCTCACCAAGCAAATCTCCACAACCCCAGCTGGGTGTCCTACAACTGGACTCAGTTCGGACACTATCTACCCAGACATGACATCAGATCCTGCAGGTGAAGAGCTCGGTCCCACAAGGCTGTTCCCCACTCCACTTCGGATGCAGATCACAAGTAATGGGTCCCCAGGTTACCCACAGCTTCTGCCCGACTTGGCTACACGACCACCTCCTGCTTCGGGTTCATTTAATTTGTTAGAGCTGCTCACAGAACTCAGGGAAACACCTGTGTTTACCAGTTCATGAAAGGATGTGAGAAAGGATACAGATGATCAGCCAGATGAAAAGATACACAGGGCAAAAGGTCCAAGAGGGTCCTGAGCACAGGACCTCCTCTCCCCGAGGAGTAGGGGAGGCCCTTACCAGTACGTGGATGTGTTTGCCAACCTGGAAGCTCCCCAAACCATGTACTATCGGGATTTTTATGGACACTTCCTCACGTAGGCATGATCAATTTTTTTTTTTTTTTGGCCACACCGCACGGCATGTGGGATCCTAGTTCCTCGACCAGGGATCGAACCCGCGTCCCCAGCACTGGAAGTGCAGAGTCTTAACCGCTGGACCACCAGGGAAGTCCGGCATGATCAATTATTAACTCTATTTCCAGACCCTCTCCCCTCTCTGGAGAAGCGGGGAGAAGGGGGCTGAAAATTCTATGCTTCCAATCATGGCTCGGTCTTTCTGGTGACCAGCCCCTATCCAGGAGCCATCCAGGAGCCCACCAAGAGTCATTTCATCAGAACAAAAGATGCTCCTAGTGCTTTTTAAAAATTTTATTCAAGTATAGTTGATTTACAATGTTGTGTTAATTTCTGCTGTACAGCAGTGACTCAGTTATACACACGTATATATATTCTTTTTCATATTCTTTTCCATTCTGATTTATCCCAGGATATCAAATATAGTTCCCTGTCCTATACAGTAGGACCTTATTGTTTATATTGTTTATTCTAGTTTACATCCGCTAATCCCAAGCCCTAGTACTTTTATCACTTAGGAATTCACAAGGATTTCCTGTGCCAGGGATGGGATCATAAACCAAAGATTAAAACGAGATGTTCCTAGCGCTCTGATTCCTTAGGAAATTACAAGAATTTCAGGACCTGTGTGCCAAGAACCAGGGGCAGAGAGCAAAATATATATATTTTCTATCATTTCACAGATGGTAAATTGTGTTTACCACAATTTTTAAAAGCTGTAGACACACATACAGATAAATGTATACTTATCCATCTTTAACGTTTTTTTTCATAAGTGGGCCTGTGAGAGGGCGGTTGTACCCGTGAGACCCTTGCTGCCTGGCTTGGAGTGGGACCGCCCTGGTGGGTGAGGCTTTGGACAGCAACACCCTTGATGAGTCCTGGGCTTCATCTCTGGTGTCCAGGAACCCATCAGCACAGATTGGAAAAGCGTTACATAGCTGGATGGAGTTGCAGGGGTACCATCCAAACAGGCTTACGAAACAAGAGTCATTAACAAGAAAAGCTGGCTAAAGCTCTCTATGCCGAGAACTAGGCTACACAAAACACGGCCCAGAAAATGTCAAGACCCATTGACAAATCAAAGTGGGATTCTCCCAGAAGGCAATGGGACCCAGGAGGGACTGAGCGGGAACCAGGGGGGCCTGCTAACCTGCCCTGTTGGAAACTTTCAAAGGGAGGGAGGACGCAGGGGTGAACTGGGTCCTCGTGAACTTTGTGGCTCAAGGGTGGGAAAACTACAGCTCTGGGACCAAATCTGTTCACCGTCTGTTTTTACAAATAAAGTTTTACTGGAACTCAGCCATGGTCACGCATGTATGGGTTGTCTAGGGCCATTTTTACTATAAGGTGAGAGCTGAGTGGTTGCAACGGAGACCACATGGCCCTCAAAGCAGAACGTTTGCTCTCTGGTCCTTTCCAGAAGTTTGCCAACCCCTCCTGCAGTGAAAGAACCCAGTGTCCTACTGCAGGTGAGGGCAGACATTTCACTCCTTATTCCAGAGCCAACAAGTTTTCTGCTCTCTTTTGCTTCCTCTGCTGTTCAGCCAGCTCCCAACGGTGCACACGATGGCAAGGGAACTCCAAGCCGCGGATAACGCGAAGGCACTTATAACTGAGTTTAGATGCGAACAGAAGCCGTCCATCTCCCTCTACTTCCCCCAGCAGCTTTACCCTCCTAATGATGCGTGATTTAGGCTGACGTGGAGATGCACCCACACTCCCAGAGCACCCCTCCACCACCCCGCTGACGTTAAGGTGGGAAGGCAAAGGCAAACTCAGAGATGACAGCTTTGTGGCCGATGACCAGACCAGAAGAGAACTCCACAGGCTCTTCCGGCAGATGCCCAGGGAGAGCAAGGAGGGGTTGAAACTTGCTCTCCAGCCAAAGACCTGAAAGACTGGAGGGGCCTGCCTCTCGGGAAATGCAGAGGCACCTTGAAGCTACTAAACGTGGAAGGAATGTTTTCTGCGGACCGTAGGCCACGGCCTTGGAACTCAGGAAGCTTGCAAACAAGCGAGGGAGACCACAGAACATCAAATAACACTGAGAGACAGAGAGGGAGAGAGAAGAGAACTGTGCCAGTGCAGTCAACGAGAAACTGCCAACTACGGAACCTCAAGTCTTTTATGGGATGAAAGACGTAAGGACATTTTTTTCCTTAATGGCCAAAAGACTATCTTCCCCACAGGAGGGGAAGATGGTTTCCAGAGGCGCTCCAGAAGGGTTTCTGGAGAGGTGAGACCATGCACTGGACGTCGGGATGGGCAGGACATGCCCCGTGGCCATTCCAGATGGTCAGCGTCTGTCTACCCTGTCATGGGTTCCCAAGTGTCACTCATCAGAAGTCGTTCTGCTGGGACCCCTCAGCCTCTTCTCCATCACAGCTTCCCCAGGCCAAAGAGCAAGGGTAGCAGCAACATAACTAGTCAACAGGCTCTGATCCTGGGCCAGGCCCAGCCCTTTCCATGAATTTTCTTGTCTAATCTTCAAATAATCCCATAGTGTAAGTATCCCCATTTCTAGAACAGTATCCAGCATACAGTAAGCTCTCAGAGAATATACATTTGTATATTCATTGGCTAACTATTTGTTTATTAAGTTGAATAATTCCTACTTTACAGATGGGGAAGGGGTAGGAGGGTGGCTAGATTTAGCAAATAAAAATACAAGACAAGGGCTTCCCTGATGGCATAGAGGTTGAGAGTCCGCCTGCTGATGCAGAGGACACGGGTTCGTGCCCCGGTCCAGGAGGATCCCACATGCCGCGGAGCAGCTGGGCCCATGAGCCATGGCCGCTGAGCCTGCGCGTCCAGAGCCTGTGCTCTGCAACAGGAGAGGCCACAGCAGTGAGAGGCCCGCGTACAGCAAAAAAAAGAAAATACAAGACAATCAGTTAAATTTAAATTTCAAATAAATAACAATTTTTTTTTAGTTTAAGCATGTCTCAAATATTAGGACCCTGGGCATCCTGTATTTTATGTAGCAGCCCTAGGAAGCAGGGGGTGGGGGAAGAACTAGCCTAAGGTCCCAGAGCTAGGAGATGTCAAAAACACATTCACGCCCAGGTAGCCAAACTCTAGACCAGATTCGATGGGTCTCTACACTATACCACGCAGCTTCTCCCTTCTTACCCTCCCATGCCCTTCAAATACATCACTGTTAAGACGATTAATACATTGGATGGTAGTTAATAAGTGTACATGTTGATTTCCTCTCTTAGAAAATAATCTCACCCTGTTCTTTATAACTTCTTGGGGTAAACACAGCCAGTTGTCTTCAGGAATCCATTCTCCTCTTTGTCCCCAGTTAAGGAAACCCCAGCTCTTAGCTGGGCACATGGCCACCCTGGATAAAGACTACATTTCCCAGGATTCCTTGTGACTATGCAAGGTCACATGACTAAGTTCTAACCAGAACTTTCCTAAGAGGAGGAAGCGTGCCCTTCCTCTCTGCTTCCTCTTTGCTGCTGGTGGGAACGTGGTGTGATGGCTGTCACTGTAGCATCTCTCTTGGGCCACAAGGGACCTGGGGATGAGAGCAAGCCCCAGAAAAGCAACAAGACTGGAGGAGACCGGGTCACTCACACTGTGGGACACAGAATCAGCCCTGGACCCTTGTAGACTTTTTCTACCTAATTTAAGCCATGGTTCTTTTGGGTTCTCTAAACTTGGAGTTGAACTTACTCATAAGTGATGAATGGCCTCACCACCTAGAGTAGGCAGGGGCTGAGGCACCTGAGAAGGACTCGGAAAGCTTGTTGGAAGGATGCTTGCTATATATTTGACCAACTCCCTGCACTCCAGACTCTAGCCCATGAATTTCCTTCCCTCACTAGCCTCAATAAAATACATGGTTAAAAAACTCACAGAATCCTTGACCTAGGAACATCTATATGTAGTTTTATACTTCTGGAGAGAAGGGGAGGATGGCTGGAAAAAGAATATCCTCTTTTTCTTGGATATCCCCCAGACGTTGAGATTTCCATGGTGTATAAAGATGAGTTATTAATAATATCATATTGGATTAAATGAGCTAGAATTGCAGTAACATGAAAAGTCAAGACTTCATCACAGAACTCCTACTATTATGTAAATGTACCACCACTTGGGAAAATGACTAAGGATGAGATTCATTATAAGTAATGTTTTCATCCCAACCTTCATGGCCCTTTGCAACTTTAGATATAGGACCCAATTTATTAGCTAAAAGAAACAAGAATCCCTCTAGAATTCTTTTCAGTGGCTTCCATAAAAGTTTAAGCTTAAATCACTCATAAACTATAAATCATACAAATATCTGGTATTCATTTTTAAAGCTCCCAAATTCTGAAAAACTCTCTTGATCCTTAATGCATTTCCTGGCGCTACTATCATTTTATTGCATAAAGAAACTATTGGATTAAAGGTATACATGGTAAATATATAGAAATAAATGGTAATGTGTGAATATCCATCAGAGTTTTCAGTTGCATGAAATAGAAACTAACTCTGATTTATTTAAACAGAAATAAAATGTATTAAATGGTTACTGAGTTGCTCGCAGAATCCTCAGGAGAAAGAGGGGTAGTGAGCCAGGTGCAATCCTATAATTACACCACAGAACTAACCCAGTGAGGCCAGTGGTCCTGCAACACGGCCCCTCTCAGGGCGTGGATGCTGCAGTCTCGAACCTGGACGTGATCACTGCTGTTGCCACCACCTTCACAAGAATGAATGATTCAGCATGGTCCCTTCTTCTTTCTGTCACCAGCTTCTCATTCAGAACCATGTGCAGATACCTATGACTAGGATTTCCCAGCTCATGGCACCCATGCCCCTGTTGCAGTGGAGGCTAGGAAATGTCATATGTGGTTATTCCAGAGGTGAGCTCTGTCGCAGAAGGGGGACAGAGGGACAACCACAAAGACGAGAATCCATCACAATGCAATTTGGTTGAATGTAGAGTGAAGTCATCCAGAAAGGGAAAAACAAATATCATACGTTAACGCATATATGTGAAATCTGAAAAAATTGGTATAGATGATATTATTTACAAAGCAGAAATAGAGACACAAACATAGAGAACAAACGTATGGATACCAACGGGGAAAGGGGGGGTGAATTGGGAGATTGGGATTGACATATATACACTATTGATACTATGTATAAAGCAGATAACTAATGAGAACCTACCCTATAGCACAGGGGGCTCTACTCAATGCTCTTTGGAGACCTAAATGGGAAGGAAATCCAAAAAAGAGGGGATATATGTATACGTATAGCTGATTCACTTTGCTGTACAGTAGAAACTAACACTATATTGTAAAGCAACTATACTCCAATAGAAACTTTTTAAAAATTTAAAAATAAAAAAATTTGGTTGAATGTAATTTTATCAGGATGACAGTCTGATCCAACTACTGTCCTCATGTTTTCCCCAAGTATCAATCATTCTGGAACACCCTGAAGTGGTTTTATAACACTTTATTTTTCCTGCAATTCAATTTTTTTTCTGCCTTGTGGTTTTTGCTTCTAATTTACTTTGAGCCCTGCGTATACAGAACAGCGAAAAGTCAGAAACAGCCTTAAAATCCACCAATTCATTCAAACGAATTAGGGGAGATTACAAAGCAATCTGTATACCAACATAAAATATAAACAGATACTTTGTTATTGCAGCGACTTTGCAAATTTTAAAAAACTGACAAGCATTGCCAAAACAGCAAAGCAGGAATAATTGCACGAAAGTGGGTTGAAATATCTTTTAACTCTCCCCATTCCAAAACATTCAGACTTTTTCTTTTATTGTTTATTTCCTCTCTACTTTTACATAATTTGGGAGGTCCCCCCCTGTTTCAAAAGGAATGTGTACATGTTAAAAGTAAGAATATACAGAAAAGACAAATATAAAAATGCCCACATGGGCTTCCCTGGTGGCGCAGTGGTTGAGAGTCCGCCTGCCGATGCAGGGGACACGGGTTCGTGCCCCGGTCCGGGAAGATCCCACACGCCACGGAGCGGCTGGGCCCGTGAGCCATGGCCGCTGAGCCTGTGCGTCCAGAGCCTGTGCTCCGCAATGGGAGAGGCCACAACAGTGAGAGGCCCACGTACCGCAAATAAATAAATAAATAAATAAATAAATAAATAAAATAACAATAAAAAAATGTTTAAAAAAAAAAAAAGAATCCGCCTGCCAATGCAGGGGACATGGGTTCAAGCCCTGCTCCGGGAAGATCCCACATGCCGCAGAGCAGCTAAGCCGGTGCACCAACTACAGAGCCTACACTCTAGAGCCCACGAGCCACAACTACTGAGCCCACGTGCCACAACTACTGAGCCTGCTGTCTAGAGCCTGCAAGCCACAACTACTGAGCCCGTGCTCTAGAGCCTGTGAGCCACAACTACTGAGCCCGCATGCCACAACTACTGAAGCCCGTGCGCCTAGAGCCTGTGCTCCACAACAAGAGAAGCCACCACAGTGAGAAGCCCGCGCACTGCAACAAAGAGTAGCCCCCGCTCGCTGCAACTAGAGAAAGCCCGTGTGCAGCAACGAAGACCCAACACAGACAAAAATAAAATAAATAAATTTTTTTTTTAAATGCCCACAGTCTGACTGCTCAATGACAAGTACCATTAGCTTGAGGTCAGTGGCTTGGAGCACAGGCTCTGGGTTTAAACTGCCAGAGCTAAGACCCCACGACCTTGGGCAAATTCCTTGATCTCTCCACGCTCCATTTTCTCTTTTATATATAAAAAAAAAGATGTTAATGTCCCCTCTTTTATAGGGTAGTTGTATGGATTCAAAGAAATAAGGTCTGCCAAGCTGTGAGCAGACACCTGGTGCAAAGTGAACTTCGGAAACACTGTGTGTGCGCTTTGCCAGGAGTTCCACCGCTGAAGTCAGACCTGTGGGAAATTCATGTGTTGCCCAGCAATGCTGCTGCCACACAGGCTGCCCCTTTGGGTCCTGCAGTCTCCTGTTGGCCAGGTACCGGCCCAGCACCAGCATATGCGAACAGCGGCCCAGCACAGATGGACCACAGGGGATGACCCGACAGCAGGTGCGGATGGGGTGGGGCAGACAGAGCCCCTCCAGGAGATGCAAACCCCAGAGTCAGCAAACCCACATTCCCATGGTTGACCTGGAAGGTTCTTGCTGGCTGCCTACACTCCCCTAAAGACCACCACCGTCTGGCACTGGGGCGGTGGGAGAAGACAGAATAATAAACCCGTTCTGGATGTCTGCATTTTTCTCCCCTCCTTCCTTTGGCTCCTTTCCAGCCTAGAGCACATTTCCCTAGTGACAGCTGGTCACGAAGATGAAGTTGAAATGGCGCCTGGACCATCTGTTTGCTGCCATTCCCCCAAGGCACCGCCCTCCTCCAGAAGCACCTCTGTAGACCCTTGGAGGCCCTGCGGGGCCTTACCCTTTCCAACTCTGCTTCCTGGAAACTCAGTTCTGTTTCCAAGTAGTGCTGGGGCCCTTCCATTAGCTTATATTCCATTAGATGATAATATTCTCTTTGAACTTGTGGGATAACCTTGACACTTTCCCCTTGGGCTCCTTCAATGATCCGGGAAAGTGAGCAAGGGCATGGGGAAAAAAAACAAGGGTCTGGGAGTCAAAGCAGCTCCGATTCTGCATTAATTGGCTTCAAGAACTAAAGGAAGTCCTTGATCTCTCTGGAATGAAGGTGGGAAGTTCATTTCTCCCAGGAAGATAAATCCTTGTGCTGTTCTAAGGATCGGATGGGATGTGGCACCTAAAGCGACATCCCTGGGAGGCGCAGAGAGCACACGGCAGATATCTGTACCCCCTCGCCCTTCACCCATTCTCTGTGTACTTCAGAGCTGCTCATCTGTAAAGCACTCATTCTGCCAGCTCTGGTAGGACTATTCAACGTAGGATTTTAAATACGATGTGAAAATACGGCATTGACGATGCTGAGGAAGCAGGAAGGCTGTTATTCTGCCTCACATTGACAGTGTCCAAACCACCCTGCCAGGCTTCCTGTCTCCTGCTCCCTTCTTTTTTTTTTTTTTTTAGTGGTATGCGGGCCTGTCACTGTTGCGGCCTCTCCCGTTGCGGAGCACAGGCTCCGGACGCGCAGGCTCAGCGGCCACGGCTCACGGGCCCAGCCGCTCCGTGGCATGCGGGATCCTCCCGGACCGGGGCACGAACCGGCGTCCCCTGCATCGGCAGGCGGACTCTCAACCACTGCGCCACCAGGGAAGCCCCAGCCTCCGAGTTTTTAACGAGAGATTGGACAAAGCCGAGCCTGTCTGTAGATTTCAAGAGGACATCTCTGCTAAGGGAAGAGAGGGACACGGGGAAATAGCCCCTGCAGAGCTGTTTAATTTTCAATTAGCAGAGGGAATCTAGGTCTTTGGTTTTTTTCACTGGCTGTCCAACATTTTACAATGTTAATACAGAGGATGGCACCCGCCCCCAGCCCCCAGCCCTTGGGCAGGGAGAAAGACAGGAGAAGGGGAGATGGGGTATTACGCGCTGTCAGTAAAGCACTTGCCCCCAAACACAGTGACTCCTGTGGGAGGGGTGAGCGAGGGAGGGACCCGGCAGCTGGTGGACGGCACAGGTGGGTCTGTGATCCCTGGAAGCATGCTGGGCACTAAGGAGAGTGGGGAGGCTGAGGAAACCACGCTGCTGGATGTGCCTGGAGGAAGAGGATATGCTTATACGGAGCCACATCACGCATGGAAAACACCGGAAGGCTGCGCATAGCATTTTTACAGAGGCTGGTACGGGTAAGAAGATCACCCAGACTTTTTTTTTTTCTTTGTTAATTAATTAAGTTTTTTGGCCCTGCCGTGCAGCATGTGGGATCTTAGTTCCCCGACCAGGGATCAAACCCGTGCCCCCTGCACTGGAAGCGCAGAGTCTTAACCACTGGACCGCCAGGGAAGTCCTAACCCAGCTTTTTTGTTTGTGTTTTTTACTCTGTGCTCCTCTGTGTTTTCCAAGTTCTCTTCACTGAGCACAAATTCTTTCGTGCTATGATCACGATCACCAGGAAAATGGATATGGGCAGGAGTGGGGGCTGGGAAGGAAAAGGACAAGCAAGATCTCTCTTGAAAATGTACATGGGGGCAAAACACGGGGCTGGTTCTTCCCACCACCTCTATCCTGCCCCTCAAAAGGCCCAAAGCCTCAATCCCCTCCTGGGGTGGCGCTATGGACTCAATGTTTTCGTCTCCCCACCCCCAAATCCATGTTGAAGCCCTAATCCCCAATGGGATGACTGTTTGGAGGTGGGGTCTTTGGGAGATAGCTTAGGTCATGAAGGTAGAACCTTCATGAATGGGATTAGTGCCCTTATAAGAAAAGACACAAGAAAGACGATCTCTCTCTCTCCACCATGTGAGGACACAGCAAGAAGGTGGCCATCTGCAAGCCAGGATCAGAGTCCTCACCAGACACTGAATCTGCTGGCACCTCGATCTTGGACTTCCAGCCTCTGGAACCGTGAGAAAATAAATGTTTGTTGTTTAAGCTCCCCTGGCCTGTGAGATCTTCTTATGGCAGTCCAAATAGACTAAGACAGGTGGCAAGAATATGGAAGAAAGGACTAGGGTGGGATGAAGACTTGGATCCCACCTACGGATGGGAAGTGATGCGATCATGACTCATCTGTTCGTGCACCAGTGTCGACGGCATACCAGGAACTGGCTGACCTCAGAGAAATCTCCTGGGGCGATGGTTTAAATGCAGATTCCTGGGCCCTTCCCCATCCACTAAATTAGGAAGTCTGGGGTTTGGGCCAGCGTCTTAGGCCATTCTTGTGCACACTAAAGTTTGAGGGCCAGTGGAGAGACAAAAGAGACACAAGAAACGGCCAACAGTGAAGGACCTGTGAGCAAAGCTTGCTCCCCACACAAAAGAGGGGGTGTGTTTCAGTTGTGGGGTGGGGGAGGGTCAGGAAGCCTTCTCTGAGAACTGGAGTGGATGCAGTGCTCCTAGGCTGCAGGGACAGACAGGCCTGGCCCTGTCACTTCCGAACCACTGAATGGGTTGGTGTGTCTTTTCAGGCATTTGTAATCTACAGGTTTCCCCTCCATCTCGTGTTTAGATTCCTCGCAGAATATTTGTTGAAGAAACGGATGGTTTGCTCCATAGAATCATCTTTTTTAGATATAGTCTGACTGCTTTACTCCCTTCCCCCAAACCCTTGCCAGACTGCCCTTGAACACAAGCAGTTCTGGAATTTTAGTGAGTATAAAAGTCACCAAGGAATCTTGCTACAATCCACATTCTCCAGCTCCTTCTCTGGAGATTCCATAGGTATGTGCAAGGGGCCCAGATTCAACAATCTTAGGAAGCCCCCTGGTAAGTCTAAAGCCAGTGGCCCACAGACCACATGCAGAGGAAACTCTGCCCCTCCCCCAGTACCAGTAGATTATCCACATGAGTTTCCTAGGGCTGCCATCACAAAGTCCCAAACTGATGGCTTAAAGCCAAAGAAATGTATTCTCTCATGGCTCTGGAGGCTGGAAGTCTGAAATCAAAGTCTTGGCAGGAACATACTCCCTCAGCATCTCTAGGGAAGAATCCTTCCTGGCCTCGTCCAGCTTCTGGTGCTGCTGGTAATCATTGGCTTGTGGCCGCATCCCTCCAATATCCACCTCCCTCCAATCTCTGCCTCCGTTGTCACACTGCTTTCTCCTTGTGTGTCTGTATCTCTGTGTCTCTTCTTATAAGCACGCCAGTCATACTGGATTAGGACCTACCCTAATGACCTCCTCGTAACTTGTGAGAGACTGATATGCAAACAGGCAACGGCCAGACCGTATATAAAAACATCTCTGGGCTTCCCTGGTGGCGCAGTGGTTGAGAGTCCGCCTGCCGATGCAGGGGACGCCGGTTCGTGCCCTGGTCCGGGAGGATCCCACATGCCGCGGAGCGGCTGGGCCCGTGAGCCATGGCCGCTGAGCCTGTGCGTCCGGAGCCTGTGCTCTGCAACAGGAGAGGCCACAACAGTGAGAGGCCCGCGTACCGCAAAAAAAAAAAAAAAAAAAAAAACAGATCTCTGACCTATAGCCTGTAGCCAGTCCAGGAAGCCAACCCATTATACCTAAGCACCTAAGACCTTTAAAACCTTGACCCTGGCCCTGCCTGCCTTTCCCTCTCCCGTATTCGCTTTTCCTTTCACACCAAACTACATTCTGTTTCCCCAAAAGGACCTCCATCCTACTGTCAGAATTCTAAGCACATGACAGACACTGAGACCATCTGTAGCCTCCGCCACCCAATGCTGATAGCGCTCGGTGGGAGCGAGCCCAACGCCAGGCGCATCTGCCTTTACACCCAGCGTGCGAGCATCGTGCCTGATACGAACAGGTGCTTAATAAATATTTGCGGTTAAACTGCACAGCCAAGCATATGCTTCACCCTTTGTCCACCCTGAAAATTCTTTCTCCTCCTTTCAGACCTCACTTCAGGGTGGGCACCAGAGTTCACCTGATGAAGGCTTCCCGACACCCCCACCCCCCCTCCAGGCACAGGCAGGATTCCCCTGACATTTTACCCACTTCTCTGTCTGCCCCCCTAGACAGCGAGCTCCCTGAAGGCTGGGGTGTGCTTTTCATTTCCCTGTCCCAGCGAGAACTACAACGTCTGGAACTATATTGAGTAAATGGTCAAAACGTGTTTGCTATATGGATGACTCATGGACCAAATATGGTCAAATTTTCCCTGCTTCTTCCGTATGCCACACCCACCCCCCTGTAACGCCCGCAGGAGCTTCCCGGCTGGGTGAGCTTCTGCAAACACAGCGCAGGAGAAGCCCCACCTGCTATCCAAGTCTATCTTTCCTCCCATGTCTTCAATCTCCCTCTCCCTCCCTCTCTCTGTCCTGTTACAGATACGTGACATTTACCACCTTTAAAAAAACTCTTCCCAGCCATATGCTTTCCTCTACCCATCGCTGTCTCCTTCCTCTCCTCAACTAAGCTGCTGAGAACTGACTACACTCGTGTCTCTACCACCTCTCCCTCCACACCTCCACCTCCTCAACATGCTGCCATCTGCCTTCTGCCCACACCACCTCCCAAGGCGCCAGTGACTTCCTGGATGTCAAATCCAATGTTCACCTTCCAGTTCTCCTCTTCCATCACCTACTTCCTCCACCCTCCCTCCCTGGGAGACTCTCTCTGCCCCTGCCATCCAAGACACAACCAGGTTTCCTTCCTGCTTTTCTCTCTCTGCCTGTGTGTGTGTGTGTGTGTGTGTGTGTGTGTGTGTGTGTGCATCTCCATCTCTCTATATCTATTTTTTCCCCATTTCTCCCCCCCACCACTTCTCTATCTCTGTCTCTAAAAGGACCCATCTCTTAAATGTTGGCATTCCCCATTCTCTTCTTTTCTCATCCTTATATTCTCTCTGGATGACCACATTTTCTCCCTTACTTCCAACTATCACCCTTAGATAATAACTCCCAAATTTAAATGTCTAGCTCAGTTTCCTTCCCCCGAGGTATCCAGACTCACAGATCAAACTGTTTACTAGGCACTCCCTCCAGCATCCCACGGGCATTTCAAACTCAGTTCAAGCAAAACAGAACTCACTCCCTTCTGCCCACAGTGTGCTCCTCTCCTCTGTTCCTCTTAAGGTAAATGGCGCACCCATCTATCGAGTTACTAAAGCCACAAATCTGGGATCCTTGTCTTCCCACCACACCCCCACTCCCTCATCCCCTAGATCCAATAGGCCATGAGCACTCCTGAGTCTTCCCTCTAAAAGCTCTCAAATTTGTGTCCCTGTTTCACACCCTCTGCTGCAGTTCAAATTCTCAACAGCTCTCTCCTGAATCACCCCAACAGACTTTAACTGGTCCCTTCCCTCCCCCAACCAAAAGTCATCACTTTTGATCCACTCTTCCACGTCTAGACCGGTGGTCTCTATGGAAGGAGAACTTGATTGCATCACCCTCCTAATAACAACCCCCAAATCCCCTCATTTCCTTCAGCATAAAATCCAGCAAGACATATGTAGCATGGGCACCGTCTCTTCAGTCTCAGCTCCTGCCATCCATCCCCCCCTTTACCCTATGGACCAATCATAAAGACTCTTTGCCTGTCACCAGGCTCTTCTTTGCCTCTGGGCTTTTGCATACACTGTTCCCTTTACCTGGAGCATCTTTAAGTTCCTTCTCTACTCTAAAATCTCCTATTCATCCTCCAAGTCCCAGCCAGTGACCCTGCTCTGGACATCCTTCCCTAAACCCTCTACCTCCAGCTCAAAGTTGGGTTTAAGGCCCTTCCTTGTGCACCCAAGATAGCCTCTGTGTCTACACCATGATGGACATGTTTGTACCTTATTCAGAGAGGACCTAGCACATAGCTGGTGCTCAAGCGATTTGGTTGAGTGAATAGATGGACAGATGAAGGGTCAGAGAGGCAGGGGAAAGAAAACAGGATAAGGTAGCAAGTGGGAAGGCAGGTTCATGGAAGAGACAGTTTCAAGAAGAAGGAGGTGGTCAATTACATCATTTGGCCCTGAGGCCAACTGACAACCATCTGCCACGTGTAGACACCCTAATTAGAAAGAAGTTACGTTTCCACATACCTGAGGGAGCCACTCCACTTTGCTAGTCAGAGTCCAATTCCCAGCAAAGGATTCTAGTCATCAGAAGCTAAGTCCAGAGTGAAAAGACAGGCACCATTCCAGCTCCACTCCCAGCTGGGCCCTTCAGTGGCCACCATCCCCACCACGACCAGATTATAGAGTGTGAGCTACAGAGTGGTGAGCAAGTCATCCTGTGGGTTGGGACCAAGCAGTGAGCTGATCCACGCTCAGTAACACTTAGCTAACCAAGTCAATAGCCGAGTCCAAAGCTAACCAAATCACTAATACTTAGCTGGTTAAAAACAAACAAAAACTAAAAACACTCACATAGATAAGCAAGCAAAACAGAACCAAACAAATGAATAAAAACTCAAGTGCAGACCACCTGTAAGGACATCTGGTTAAATATGGAAAATGGAACAGTTTTCTCTTGTCCCTTCCAAATTCCTCTAAAATGACAGTAAAGAAATTTCAAAAAGCAAAACTGTTTAAGGAGAAAGAGAATGACAGAAGAAATGACAACAAACAAGAAAATGCCAATAAAAATTTGGAAGCTGGAAAACAGACAGGGAGATAACTGACTTTGTAGAACTGAGAAGGTGAGATATGACTCCGAATGGGTAAAGCCAATCAGAAAGGAAGCCAATTCACATGGCAGAACTCCAGAAAGATCCAGGACTTAGAGGCTCCAGGTAGGGTTGGAAAGAGGATGGTTAAATGACTTTATAAGAAGTGTAGAGTGCGGGGGTGGGCGAAATGGGTAAAGGGGATCGATTATATGGTAATGGATGGTAATTGCACTTTCCGTGGTGGTCACTTTGCAATGTACATGGATGTTGAATTATAATGGCATACACCTAAAACTTATACAATGTTATATACCAATTTTACCTCGATTTGAAAAATGAATCAATACTTCCCTTAATCTTCATTTTAATTTTTTAAAAAAGAAGTAGTTAGATCCTTAGATCCATTCTGCACACTCCCTTAACCCCAGTTTAATTAAATAAATAAAGTTTACTCTGTGAAGTGGTTGAAACAGCCAGTCTCTGGACTTGGGGACACCAGGTCCACTGGAAGGTGGGGTTATGCTACAATACTACGAACAGGGAAACTAGACGAACATCTACATACTGAACAGTGAAACCCTAAACCATCTTCTCCTACTTTGCTCTAATAGCACTGTTAGCCAGGCTTATAAAGCCCCAAGATCCAAGCTTTGGGGATTCCCGGGAATCTAACCAGCCCCATGAAAACAACCTGCAGATTAGGTAGGTTCCCCAAGCAAGTGACCCGATCCTCACCTGATAATCCTACAGTGAGTCCACCAGTCAACAGCCACACCTGTGTGCAAAGACCCTCCAATACACGTTATAGCACTTCACTCTCAAATACAGCCAATCAAGGATCGCCAAGGACATCTGCAGAAAGATAAAAACAGATAAAGGAATCTGAAAGAAACAGATAAGCAAGAAGTAGAAGGAAACTAAAATTAGTAAAATCCTTAGAAATTTGCGACCAAAATATTACATCCATGAAACAACAGTAGAAAGCTATAGAGAGAGTGTATATAGACTAGAACAAGCTTTTAGGAATTAAAAATACA
Organism: Pseudorca crassidens; assembly: GCF_039906515.1. Classification (NCBI taxonomy): domain Eukaryota; kingdom Metazoa; phylum Chordata; class Mammalia; order Artiodactyla; family Delphinidae; genus Pseudorca; species Pseudorca crassidens. The sequence continues at coordinate 59,104,418 of NC_090314.1, read as the reverse complement.
ACCGTTGAAATAAAAAGTCAATAGAAGCGTTAGAAGATAAAAGATCACTCAGAAAATAAAACAAAAACAACAAAGAGATAGAAAAGAAAAAAGGGAATTGGAGAAATGGTCTCTCTGAATAATATGACAGAAAGAGGGACCAGTGACAACAGAAGTGGAAAAGTCTTCAAAAAACTAGCATTAACAGTATCTTTCAAAAATAGGGGACACAAGTTTCCAGATTATAGATTAAGCCCACTGAATGCCAAACACAACCAATGATAAAAGAGTGATTCGCACCAAGGCATAGCCTTGTGAAATGTCATAACACCTGCAATGAAGAGAGGATTCAAACAGATTACAGGGAAAGGAAAGGCATCGCACACATCAACGTCCACACTGGAAGCCAGGATACGATGGACGAATGCCTTCACAGTTCAGAGGGAGGAGGTTTCCACACACAGTCAAATCGTCAGCTGAATGTAAAGACATAAGAAAGACATTTTCAGATAAGCCCAGTGTCAAAAAATTTACCATGGTCATATCTATTGCCACATAACCAATCACTCAACTTTTCGTGGCTTAAAACAATGGACACTTATTATCTCCCATGTTCTGTATGTCAGGAATTTGAGAGTGTTTAGCTGGGTGGCACTGGCTGGGGGCTTCTCATGAGGGAGACATTACAGTGTCAGCCAAACCTGCAGTCCTCTGAGGCTGGGGCTGGAGGACCCATGGCCAAGCTCATTCATGTGGTTGTTGGCTGGAGGTCCCAGTTGCTCACCATTGTAGGACTGCTTACAACACAGCAACTGGCTTTCCTCAGAAGGGATGATCTCATGGCAGATGGGGTGGGTGGGGGGGAGGAGAAGGAAGGGAACCAGGAGGACGAAGGGGAGAGGAGAGAGAGGAGAGAGCAAGCTGGAGAGTCAGAAGCCACAGTGTCTTTTATCCCTTAATCCCTGAAGTGATGTACCATCACTTTGGTTGAGTTCCACTGGTCACACAGACCAATTCTGGTACGATGTGGGAGGACACCAGGAGACGGGGTTTACTGAGGGTTGTCTTTGAGACTGGCTACCACATATCCTTCTCAAGAAGCTCCTGGAGGAGACGCTCCACTAAGACAAAAAAGTAAGCCAGACACAGAGCGAGAGAGAGGGAATGGAAAACTAATGTTGAAAGCAAGAAAGAAAATCCTCAGGATGACGGTGAAGAGAAGTCCTGAGAGAAGAGTCATACAGAAGACTTAGAGGGCAACTGGTCCAGACTGAGCATAAGGACGAAGGGATCCAGGAAGGATGGCTCCAAGCCCTCACCCCAAAATGGAACCAATATGTTGAATAAATTCATAGAGAAGATTTTCAACTCTATTAGAATTAGGAGACGAACTGTGGATAGTTACATAGACAAGTAAGCAAGTTGTTTTGTTTTTGAAAGAGGTAATCATTAACTCCATGGAAAACAAAAGGCTGCAGGGGACACGGGTTCGACCCCTGGTCTGGGAAGATCCCACATGCCGCGGAGCAACTAAGCCCGTGTGCCACAACTACTGAGCCTGCGCTCTAGAGCCCGTGAGCCACAACTACTGAGCCCACATGCCACAACTACTGAAGCCCGCACGCCTAGAGCCCGTGCTCCGCAATGAGAAGCCACCGCGATGAGAAGCCCGCGCACTGCAACAAAGACTAGCCCCCACTCGCCGCAACTAGAGAAAGCCCACGCACAGCAGCGAAGACCCAACGCGGCCAAAAATAAATAAATAGAATTTAAAAAAAAAAAAAGTATGACATTTGAGTTGGACCAGAAAGAGTAGATAAGGATTTGTATATGAAAAAAGCAGCCAGTAAATTAGGAGCCAGAAAACATTCTGAATGAAGGCAGAAAAATCTACTCTCCAAATCACTCGCTGAAAATGTTCTTGTTGCTTTGGGGCACATGGGTACAAAAAAAAAAAAAAAAAGAAAGAAAGAGGAGGCCAGCAGAGAATAGTGCCTGGCTCAGCTTTTGGTACTATTTACATAGTTATAATAATGCAAACACTGACCACTGATTTGACAGAAAGGATGGTAACTATGATGAGAGGGACGGGGGTAGGGAAATTCATTGTATGAGTAAAGAGTTGGGGATTTTTTATGGCAGGAATAAATAATCCAAATAATCTAAAACAGAAATCAAGAAATGGAAATGCAAGTGTGTTATTTAGGAACAAGGAGGTAAATAAGTAGAAGAAACAGCAAAAAGAATTGAAAGCATTTGCCCTTAGGTACTGTCAGAAATGGAGAAGGAGGGAGCAGGAATATGCTGTTTTTCATTAAAAGCTTAATCCTACCACTGACTTTCTGACCATGTACATACATTACTTGATAAAAATTAAACTAAATTAAAAATAAAAAGATTTTACTAGCCAAGCAATTCCTTCTACCGCTTGTACTGAAGATCAGCATATATTATCAGCCTACATTTCACTATCTGGACCTCAGATTGTGGAGAATGATATCATTTTAGAAGATATTAACCAGGATGAGTAATTCGAGCCCACCAGGCAGCCTCGGGCTCCACAGGGCTCCAGGCTGCCCTCCTACCCCACTGAAAAGATGCATCAGTGCTCATTAAGTCAAGCACCGCTAATTGCTTTCTGACCAACTGCCTGCTTTGTGGCAAGATACCAGAAACAGGGACAAAGACAGTCTTAGATGACGGCCCTTTTTAGCCTCTTTGCCGTGTGGGTTGTAAGAAACCATGAAAAAACACGTAATTTCGGAAAGATCCAGAGGTACATCAAATGCAGTTATTACCCTGCAGGCTTTCTGAGCACTTGCTAAGGATTAGGGTGCGAGGTAGGGGCTTCTGAGTTCTCTCACCCTGAGAAAGCACACTCCAAAGTTTGATCACAGAACTTAGAAAACAATTTTTCTCCATTTTTCTCTGATATGGCTGTTTGTTTACTGGATAAATGGACAGATGGATGAGCGAATGAATGAAGGTCTGTACCTCTGTAGGAGGATAATGTTCAGATAGAATCTTCAGAAGCATGTCCACGTTGTCAATGCCCATTCTACATTTTGGGTTTGCTTCTTTGTGCCAATCACATCAGAACTGTACATCAAAGGGAGTATTGGTTATTTCTAGGGACCTCCCTGGTGGCGCAGTGGTTAAGAATCCGCCTGCCAACGCAGGGGACACAGGTTCGAGCCCTGGTCGGGGAAGATCCCGCATGCTGCAGAGCAGCTAAGCCCCTGCGCCACAACTACTGAGCCCACGCTCCACAACTACTGTAGTCCGCGCGCCTAGAGCCCATGCTCCGCAACAAGGGAAGCCACCGCAATGAGAAGCCCGCGCACCGCATCGAAGAGTAGCCCCTGCTCTCCTCAACTAGAGAACGCCCGCACGCAGCAACAAAAACCCAATGCAGCCAAAAATAAATAAATAACTTAAAAAAAAAAAGGAAGTGTTGGCTATTTCTAAATAGTGTAACAAAAGTGCTCATATTGGAAAACTAAATATGCATGTAACATCGCTGTTGCCAAATCATTTTTGGAACTCCTCTTTGAAAATTCACTTGGGAGCCCAAAGCAGAATGTTGAGAATAGACCCACCGGTGACAAATCATCTCTTAGGGCCGGGGCTGGTTTCTGGAACTAGTCGTAATCCGCTAAGTAGTTTCAAACTTATATACGCCGTGTATACTTAGAATAGTTGTATGTGAGATAAGCTCTGCTTAAATGAGCTTATTATTGAAAGATCCCTAAAGTGAGTCCTACTGCAGAGTCCCACGGCGAGGCCAAGCCCTAGCTCCCCCGTCACCTGCTCTGTCTGGTGGGGTTAGGGCTCCGCAGTGTGCCCGCCTACCTCTACCAGGAGCAAAAACCCCTTCTGCGCCGGGAAGGTAATTATTCAAAAGGGTTCCATGTGCCAGCAGGCTAGAAACAAAACCCAGAAACTGCCACACTTCCCAACCCCAAATAAAAGGGTCTTGCCAGGGAGGACGATGGAGCGTCTGAAGTGGCGCAGTGGCAGCCACGGGACAATCTGTCACAGAAGAGATTTGGCTGCTGAAGGTGGGGGGGGGCGGACACACAAATGACTTGCGGGGGGATGGAACCCTCAGGGCTCCCTCCCCAGTCCAGCCATCTGCTCTGGGGCCTCAGGCACTGGGCAGGCACTGTGAAGCTTGAGACCAGCAAACAAAGCCAACAGGCCGGCTTCCCCACAAGGAACAAGGAGAAGCGTCATTTGTCTCTCACTTTTGGGAAGTGGCCAGGCCCCATCCCTGGAGCCTCACCCAGCTCAACGTAGCCCCTCCTGGCGCTGCAGTTAAAACCGGTGTCACCAATGAACTTACCTACGGAACAGAAGCAGACTCGCAGACACAGAGAACAGACTTGTGGTTGCCAAGAGGGCGGGGCGGGGGGGGGGGGCAGGGGAGGGACGGAGCGGCAGTTTGCGACTGGCAGATGCAAACTATTACATATACGATGGATAAACAACACGGTCCTACTGTATAGAACAGGGAACTACATTCAATATCCTGGGATAAACCAGAACGGAAAAGAATATGAAAAGGAACGTATCTATATGTATCACTGCATCACTTTGCTCTACTGTATAAATTAACACAACATTGTATCAATAAATCAACTGTACTTCTATTAAAATAAAAAAACCACAGTGTCAATGCCCACAAGTCTTCACGGAGCATCCTCCCACAGAAAGGAGGGACAATTTATCCTCTTTGCCTCAAGGAAACTTTTGCACCACCCAGCGACAGCCCCTCTTGAGGCTCCAGCGCGCTGCCCGAGGGCAGGTACTAGGCTCCCGAGAGAGCTCTTCCAAACCCTTCGCCAACCCCATCCGGCCGTAAAACCTCCCCTGGCAGATTTGCATCCGCCCTCAGTGCCTCCACATCTCACCCCAGACAAGGCTACCAAAAGCTGCAGCTGCCTCGCTCGCAGCAAGGCCGCCCGGCGGTATAGGGGCCAGGGAAAAGGGGGATCCTTGCCAGTGATGCCAGAGGAGATAAAGCTACCACAGGCAGGGGAGCCGGGGGAGGCTACTTATCCGGAGGATTTCAGAATCTGCAGCAAATCTGGGTTCCAGACACTGCGATCTTGTTTTCATTCTACCAGGGCTGCAGCCCAAACCCGACTGGCAGGAGGGTGGGGAGGGAAGGAAAGAGAGAAAAGAGCAGCCAAGGTCTGGAGCTGGGGCCCCCATCCTGCCAGCCCTGGGGCCCAAGCTGGCAGAGGCCTGCTGGGGCGGTGAGTTCTGTGTGCTCACGCCACCCTGGGGCCAGCAGAGGAACTGCAGTCTCTTTGGAAAGAGCATTTAAATCTAGCAACTGCAGTTACTGAATTAACTCCCGGCTTTTGCTTCGTGGGGGATGGAGGCCCTCGTGCATCTGAAATTCCTGATCCTAAGACAGCGAGATACGTATGTGCTCTGCCATCAGAGACAGATGCCTCTTCTCTCGTAATGAAGACCCCTCTGCCAACATCAGGCCGGCATCTCCACTTGGAGACCCTCTCCTGTGGGTTTGTGCCCCCCTCAAAGCCCTTTAAAATGTGAATATTTTATGTCCTATGAAGGGTGAGCTAACGTTGTGGCCACTAACACAGGAAAAAAAGGACAAGGGGGATGTCACAGTCAGAAGGAGTTAGCTGTGGGAAAAGGACACAGTGGGATTCCTCACACAGGTCCCTGGCTGCTGGTGACAGGGGAGCACAGACCCCAGGAGCGAACATGCCAGACACAGGAGGCTGACCCAGCTCAGTGATTCTCTAACTTGGCCAGGATGAAATCTGGCTCTGATCTTCCTTGACCTAAACACAAACAAAACCACTGAGACCCATTTACTGGTTCTAGCCCATTTGTGGGATCATGGCCCACCTCTCAGAACCTGTGAAATACCCATGCCTACAAGAGACAGAGCATCAGTAATGAGTACCTGCCAAAGGGCACCAAGGTGCTGCCGCCCCCATGTCACCCAGGTACCCCTAGACGAAACGAGGGTGTTCGTTACTCAGTGGCACTTTTCCTTATGAGGGAAAAACTCTGGTTCCATCTGCCTGTAAAGCAGATGCTCCCAGGCCCCATGCCTGCACCAATCCCACCCAGCGCCCCCTCTACCAGTGACACAGGATTCCTGGAATTGTGGACTGCATTGTGAGTCCACAGCGGCCCCGGGAAAGAGATGAGCTGCTTGCTGTCTGACCCAGGACAGACATTTCCCCTCCCTGATCCAAAGTTCCTGCACCTCTAAAATGAGAAGGTTGGACTTCCCTGGTGGCGCAGTGGTTAAGAATCCGCCTGCTAATGCAGGGGACACGGGTTCAAGCCCTGGTCCGGGAAGATCCCACATGCCGTGGAGCAACTAAGCCCGTGAGCCACAACTACTGAGCCTGCACTCTAGAGCCAACGAGCCACAACTACTGAAGCCTGCATGCCTAGAGCCCGTGCTCCACAACAAGAGAAGCCACTGCAATGAGAAGCCCACACACCACAACGAAGAGGAGGCCCCGCTCCCCGCAACTAGAGACAGCCCGTACACAACAATGGAGACCCAACACAGCCAAAAATAAATACATTTACAGCAAAATAAATGTTTAAAATGAGAAGGTTTAACTAGCGAAGGTTCTCTGCTCTAGTTGACATTAAAGTCATCTGGGGAACTTTAAAATAAATGATCTGGTCTCCGTCCCAGGTCCACTATATCAGAATCGCTAAGGATGGATCTAGGGCATCTTTAGTTTTTAAAACTCCCCAGGTGATTCTGCTGTGCCACCTGGTCGTGAAGCCCTGTACTAGCTGCTCTCCGAGGGCCATCTGGCTTCCCTGAATCTATAGATCTGACCCTAAAGGCAGCTCTTTCTTTCCCAGGAAAAGGCCTGCCCAGAGAGCAAGCTAATTAGGCAATTCAGCATGGAGGTGGGAGGGGGCAGGTCACACAGCAGGAGAGCACCAGACACATGTTACCTGGCTCGACCCGGAAGGGGGAGGAAAAAGGGTCCGAGAAAAGACTGGATGGTTGTCTGGGCCTCGGAGAACTTGGAAACAATCCAGAACTCATCAACAAACACCCTGAGATTAGGGGATAAATGGAAGGGAGAAGAATTTAAAACAATTAAGGTATTCATAGTTCCTCCTCCACCTCAATCAGCCTCCGGGGGTGACTGGAGGAAGGAAGGACCCCCTTCTCCACCATAATCCTACATAATCCTGCTTCAGGCACTGGTCGCTGTGTGGCCTTGAGCGGAGTACTTAACCTCTCTGTGCCTTGGTTGCTTCATTCACAAATGGGGAGAGTCAGAATGGTGACAGGCTTCCTAGGGTTTCAGCAAGATTACATGAGTTAACATAAAGTGTCCACTACAGTGCCTGGCACACAGTAAACACTCAACAAGTGTTCAAAATTATTCACAGGGAAGATTCCCCACGGCGACATGAATTGGGAAAACACTGGGCTGAAGATAAATAGATTTCTTCATGAAAAGATTTCTCAGAATAACAATATTAATAATAATAATGGTATGGACCTCAAAGGTTGAGAAGATTAAATGAAATGATGGTGTGGAATGCTCAGTCCCCACCATGCACGTAATGGGTACTTAATAAACATTACCCGTGAGTGTTATTAATCAGCACGGGGGCGGGGAGGAGGGATCTTTAAGAGAAGCGGACATGCAGCGCTTCCCAGACTCCTGCTCTTTTCCAACAGAACATCTGGCAGAATCTGTGCAATAGGAAGCACGTGCTGGGAAAAACCCCAGAGGGGGATGGCCTCGTGTTTTCCAACTATGTCGCCAAGGGGCTGAAAGAAAGGATCTGGGCCAGGGTGAGAACTACAAGGATTTGGTTATCAGGAAAAGGATATGGATGGAAGAAAGTGCTGGGCTGGAGGGTGGGGAGACCTGGGAACCCCCTCCTCCAGCTTTCCCACACTCATCGTGCAGGGTCGTGTCCCCATGGGAGGGGCAGGCGCCTGGGATCCAAAAGAGCTGATTCGGCATGAATTTGCCACTCTCTAGCTGGGTGACCTTGGGCAAGTCACCGGGCCTCTCTGAGCCTGGTATAATGATGGAACATGGGCTATACACTTGAGCATTTCTAAGGTCCCTTCTCGATCCAGGATTCTAGGTTGATGTGCGGTTCTACCCCAGTGGGGGAGGGCAGAGAAAAAGGAACACTGTCTAAACCATACTGTCTTCTAACCACGATCCCTGATTCTAGACTTATTAGGGGTGGTTTTCAGAGAGGTTCTGACGTCTGCTCGCTCACTCAGCCACTGCATTCCCTATGGATTGAGGAATCTCATAGAGAAAAATAGTTGAGTGTCTAGCCAAACTCCTATCTGTCAAGGGCTGGGGAAGAGAGAGGGGATGAAAGGGCCCACGTTAACCCCTTCTGTATCTAAAGAGACTGTTCGACCCACCATGCCAAAAGGTCAGAGTTTTAGGAGAGTTCTGGTGACCATATGTCATATTTTCCAAACTAACCATCAGGACCCACGATGTCAGAAAGGGATTTTCGTGCCACTGGTTACAAGATGCAGCCTCGGAGACGGAATGCGGAAGCTGACATTCTCAAGTTTGGTAAGAGGCACATGGTTTGTGGGTGACAAGGGACAGAACAGCTGAAAACAGGAGTATCCCAAGAAGTCCATGTACCATGAGCAACACGCAGGGGACCATCCCTTCCTCTGTACATCTGTATGTTCTCCACCCCAGGAGCGCTGCCCTTCCCACATCTATAGACGTGACGAGCCTCCGCCTTGGCATTCCCACGGAGACAGTAAAAACCACCCCGGATGTTGGGATGGGCATCCACCTCTCCCAGCCGGGTCCAAGCCTCCTCCCAGGGCTCTCCGGCTTTCCTCTAGGCTTAACTGCAAGACTTCCTTCCACTAAACTGACTGCAGGGTCACGATTCCTCCCCCATTTAATTTATTACACCACTAAGAGACACAATGACCTACTTGGGACTTCTGTATTCACATCAGAGCCCCTGGGCTGTGAACTTCTCACAGAAGGTTGAACTCGGCGGCATCTCCCCACGTTACAGGCAGAGCACTGGTCCTGTCCTTGGTCCTGACCCTGTTCTTAATTTCCTGCTGTCTATTGTCTCTCTGCTAAGTGCTGAACGAGGGAAAGGTACTATTTAATTGCTTCAAAAATATCAGACAAGCCAGGGTGGAGGTTATCTCCTCTCCAGCCCTTCTATTTTTCTGGTTCAAGGTCTGGTTACTTAGTTACTCAGCAAACTGCAGAGGAAGGGGAGGCAGCCCCACCGGTGACAGTGCAGACTTCATTTGGCAGATGGAGGGGAAGTCGGAAGAGCAGCCATCAGGACTCAAAGAGGGACCAGAACCCTGAGGGTAGCCGCCAAGTGCAGGTGGCAGCAAAATCAAACAGCTCTCTCAAGTCATTCAAAGCCGGGAGAGGGAAGCCTCCCTTGTCCGGACAAAACCAACAATTGTTCTAGATTACACAGTTTCTGCTGTCAAGGTCAAGGTTGTTCAGACTCCACTCATCCAGCTCTGCGGTGGAGACAGGCGTGCCTGAGGTGGATGGATCAGGCCAGTACTTTTTCCAGGCTGGACTCACCCCACCTGCCTTATGGGGAGGCGGGGGAGAGGAGGCTTCACAAGGAAAGGACAGCGAAGGGGGATTTCACTGGATCAGATCATCCGAGATAAAGAGCATTGTTGAGGAGGTCTTGGAAAAGACACGACAGCCAGTTGACCTGAGAGCCGGACCAGGGCAATCTGAGGCTCGGTGCCCCCTCCCCTGTCCTTGGAACGTACATTCCCTTGCTAGGAACCATCTCAAAGCCTTCAGAGCGAAGTGTTGCCGAGACCATCCAGAACGAACACATGACTGAGCCCCCTTAAGGCCTTTATATAAATGTCTAAGATCCTGGAGGGCGGGAGCAGAGATCTACGCATTTTGCGGCACCCAAGATAAGCCTCACGTGTGACTTTCTTGCTTCTTAAAACTGCCACCCACCAATCTTCGGTGGCTGCCTTTCTTCCGTCTCTTCTTGCCCTCCGTGTCCAGGGGAGGCAGTTTTGAATTTCACCTGGGAAACCCCTGAGGTTGCACCCAAGACGACTACTAATTGCCCCAGCTAGCTGCCTTGAAGGGAGATGGTTATTCAGCCGATCCATCAGGGGCAGTCTGCTTTTGCTGGTAGTACTTATATAAAACTAAAACAAAAGCATTGTTGCATCAGGGTTACCCTGAGGGTTGGGAGGGGACGGGAAGGGGGACATTGAGAGCCACTGGTTCATTTCTTGTATAGGTTAGAAAACCGATTCTTTTTCAAAAAAACAACACAGGAGTTTGGCAACAACAGCTCAAGATCTTTGAAAAGATAATATGGTTCCCGGGAAAGGAATTTGAGATCGGAATAGGCATTTCCTGGATCTTCCTTTTCTTCCTCTTTTCCTGGAAACCAGTTGGGTCATTCGTTTTTGTTGTGTTTTTTTTTAATTTTTTAAAAAATGTATTTATTTTTTGTTTATTGATTTTTGGCTGCGTTGGGTCTTCGTTGCTGCGCGTGGGCTTTCTCTAGTTGCGGCGAGCAGGGGCTACTCTTCGTTGCGGTGCGCGGGCTTCTCATTGTGGTGGCTTCTCTTGTTGCGGAGCACGGGTTCTAGGCCCACAGGCTTCAGTAGTTGTGGCGCACAGTCTCAGTAGTTGTGGCACGTGGGCTCAGTAGTTGTGGCTCGCAGGCTCTAGAGCGCAGGCTCAGCAGTTGTGGCGCACAGGCTTAGTTGCTCCGCGGCATGTGGGATCTTCCCAGACAAGGGTTCAAACCCACGTCCCCTGCATTGGCAGGCGGATTCTTAACCACTGTGCCACCAGGGAAGCCCTGGGTCATTGGTTTTAAACTAGAAGTTGCAACAGGTACTACTGCAGCAGCTCTGTCCCCCCCGACCCCCCCACCCCAAGCATGCAGGGTTCTCTTGAGCTCAATTCCACTCTGTCTCCTGGTACTATGACCACCCCTCCTTTTTCCAGCTGGTGGTGAGCAGGGGCACCCCTATTCTGTTGAGCTACCCGGATAACGATTCAAGTCCCATTAGGACTGACATCTCAGAAAGAGACACATCCAAGGATAACCCTTGATTTCCACCCTCGCGGTGGGTACCCCAAGACACAGACTTGCCCAGATAGAAACTAGCAGTTGATTGCTACCTTACCTGGTGGTTCCAACTTCCCAGGTCACTCACCCATCTCTAGGGCTCACCGTACCTGCTAACCAGCCTCTGGACTGTAACTTTCACTGGTGAATTGCAAATCAGATAATAGCACAGTCAGAGCCAGCTCAGCCCACAGAAAAAAACTATAGTTGGCGTTTGCTTTCTGTTTTCCCGTCTTCTAATACTGTACTCAGGATGGTGAGTGTGTGTGTGTGTGTGTGTGTGTGTGTGTGTGTGTGTGTGTGTGTGCGTGTGTGTACTTGGAGGAGGGTGAGGAAGGAGAGGCTGCAGGACCAATTATGACATTAAACTTGGAACAGAAGCTGAATCATCACAGTCAAAAAATAAATAGCTCTACCTGTAGGGGACACAGCACCTACTTCATGCACGTTTGTATGCATTTGCTCCCTCACAGCAGGGAAGAGGAGGGGCTGTGCCGAGTCCGACCAGCAGGTGCCCACGGTCAAGGTTAAGGTAGGGGACGGGCTGCACGGCCACTGCATCTCCAAGCTGTGGAAAGCTGGGAGGGCTGGGATGAGACGCTCCCTTGCTGGGCCTCTGACTGCTCCCGCACCCGAATTTTGGAACCCGAGTGCGTGCTCACACCCTTTGCGGAGGGGCGTTGGTCACCACATGGAGAAGGGCCTTCCCCGGACCCGTTTTCTCCCGCTCCATCCCCTGGCCCTGCGCCCGGGGATGACCCACTGCTTTGCAAACTTGTCTGAATGCAGAGATGGCAGAGGTCGCGGAGCAAGTCTGGGTCGCCGGGCGCCACTCCAGCTGCCTGGAATAGGCTGGGTGAAATAGAACAGACTCTGTGAAAGCGGACGGAAGACAGCGCGTGTCCCTGCCACCGGTCTTGGGGAGGCCGAAATCGCTCGACCCTTCGCGCCCCGCACGCGCGTCCCCTTCTACCCCGGGCGCCCACGACCTCCGCCCGGAGCCCCCCGCAGGATTCTCGGTGCGGCTCAACCCTGTCCGCCCACAGGACCGGGAGGGCGGAGCGAGCTGCCGTGACGTAATGGGGGGGCGTGGGGAAATGAGCCGAGGGGCCCGCGCTCGGCACGGCCAGTGCAGGCGGCGCAGCCACCCGCGCGCGCGGTCCGTCACTCGCGCCCGGAGCCTCAGTCCGCGGCTCGGCGCCCGGGATCTGTGGGCCCAGCGAGCTCTCGGCGGTGCGACTCGCGAGCGGAGCGGGCAGCTCTGGACGCCGAGCGCCGGCCAAGCGGCTGCGCACCCGGCTGGGTTGGGGACGGCCGCTGGGTGCCGGCGAACCGAGTTGGCGGATTGCAGCGGAAAAGCAAAGGTGAGCTGTGTGTGTGTGTGTGTGTGTGTGTGTGTGTGTGTGTGTGTGTGTGTATGAGAGTGAGAGAGAGAGAGAGAGAGAGACAAGCACTTGGGCACCTGGGTGCGTCTGCGCTGCATGGGGGTGCGCGCGTCGGTGTGCCCGACTGTAGGTCCCGGTGCGTGGTTCTCCACCCTCGTGTTTTTGGGGGTGATTTTGGTGGGAATGAACGACAGCGGGTGTCCCGGCGTGAGTGGGGCGCCGTGGGTCGTGTGTGCTGGAACGGACGTGTCCGCACAGCTGCATGCTGGTGTGCGTGGCGTGCGCCCTTGTGCGGTCCTGGTCCCCCAGCCGAGTGTCCAGGTGACAGCTTCGACGGCGACAGTTCCTCTCCCATTCGCCCGCAAAAGAGCCGGGACGCGAGGAGAGCGAGGCCGGGGCGGGGGACACCGCCGGGGCTCCTGCGGACGCGCACCCGGGATCCGAGCCTGTGAGTGGGAAGCGACGGAGCAGGAAAGGGGTTCCTCCCTTGTTCTTTCTCGCCGGGCCTGGGACACGGATCCCGAGCCGTGCAGGGTCTGCTCCCCAGCGCCCGGGCGGAGAGAACAGGATGCCTAGGTGTGGAGAGACCGAATCTCTGACTGGCCTGCGCCCGCGAGCCGCCGGCCAAATCCCCAAGCGGCTGTCGCCCGCTCCCAGCTGTGCCTGATGCCCCGGCCTCTCTCTGCCTTCAGAGACAAGGGTGCTGGCAGGACAATCTTTAATCTCCTCCTCCTGGAAACAGAAGGGAATCCTTCAGGAAACCCTTGGGTCTGATGGCCAGCGAGGTGGATGGCGCAGAGGAGGATTTTCTGTGCCCGCCTGGAGAGCCAGCTGGGCGGGCCGGAGTCTCACCTCTCCCCACTGCCCTTCAGCCAGCGCTGCCTCGGCTTTTCCTAGGCGCACCAGCACCTCGGTGGCCTGCACCTGGCTACTGAGTCTCCCCCAACCTGTGGGGCTCACGCTTCAGCCGCCCGGTGACCCACTGGGGTTTAGGAGGCCCGAGGGAAGTGGGGTGGGGCCTGAATGGAGGGAAAGATGCTGGGGAGAAGGGAAAAACTGAAGCTGAGCAGGATTTAGAACCACCCCGGATGCGTGGTCCCCATCCCAACATTCTTAGGCTGGGAACCACAGCCCCTCTGGGAGGGGAGGGGATGCTCTAGACCATTCTCACCCTCCTCTCCAGAAGAGCTGGAGTCAGTCTCAGAGGAAACCAACAACCAGGCATGTCCAGGATCTAACAATTCTTAGGCTGGAAAAAATAAAGCAGAAAAACCAAACTTCCTGGTGCATTTAACCACAATCCAGCAACGAATGATGCCTGGCATTGGACTCCACTTCCAATGAGACACAAATGAAGCAAAGTCACTCAGAGACCTTAGGCAGCTGACTTCGCTGTTGATGCAGTAAGATTCACTGTGATTCAAACTCATTTCTTCTTTGGAGGAGGCTTCTCACTCCGGACTGGTTCCCCAGCTTACCATCTCTGCCACCTTCACCAAGCTCTGAACTCTGTCTGTTGCTACCTCTCTCAAAAATGACCCTATGCAATTCCATCCCATTGTGTGAGACTCTAGCGGAAAAGGCAAAGTCAGGGCTGGAGGTCAGCATTCAACCAACCCACCCTCACCTGCCTGCATCATCACCCCTATCCCCAGAGCTCTACACAGGGCTTCTGCAGCCCAGAGGTCTTCAGTTTTACCCAGACATAGGAGTGTGACCTTGCACATCACATAGATGGGACCCTGGAAATGCTAGTGATGAATGTATACTCCAATGCAGGCGCCTTAAATAAGATTCTGGGTTAGAAGAATTTAAGTAACTAGCGAAACAGATAGAAATGATATTGGAAACAACCTATGTTAACTCAGGGATGCCAAAGATGGTTTCTTCACAGCTTCTGTTTTTAACAGCTGCCAGTTTATGCTTTTCAGCCAGTGCAGACATTGAATCCGGGGTCCCCAAAGCACCCTGCAGGAAGATCAGTCACAAAGCCCAGACCCCACTCTACAGGCAGTTGTGTAGTGGGGAAATCAGCACAGAAAGGATGAGCAATGCGCCTGGCGGTGCAGAATGAACCGGAGGCAGAGGTGGGCAAGCATCCTGAGGCATTCATTGCTGGCTCAGTCCCCTATAACTCATCAGCAGTCTCTCCAAGCAGAAAGGAGCTATCTCCAGTCTTCACTCAGGCACCAAGAAAAGCGCCCTGCTCAGAGGAAATGTGTCCACCAAATGAACTATTCCCACTATGAGCTCAGCACATCACCCCTTTTCCAGCCTCCCTCTTCCCAGAATGACCTCTTACCTGCCCTCCTGGCTTCATGTATTCAAGACCCAACTCAAACATTCCTCACGTGAAGCCTCCTCTGAATCCCCCAGCAGAGAAAGGCATTCTTAGATCCTTTGTTCATATCTCCATGCAACTCACACCCTGTAAGAGTTGGCATCCTTCCTGTCTCCCCTCCTAAGTTGTCACCTCCATATCTTGTTCACTCCTGTACCCCTGGTATCCAGAACAAAGAAGCCCCCCAGTGATGTTTTCTGAATGACCGCAGATAAATCATTTAATTATGTGATGAGCTATTGTTCTATATCTTAGGCCAAGCCAACAGTGTTATAATTACTTTCTCGGCATGGAGGTAAAACAGGAGTCAGCTGCTTCAAACCAAAGCCCGGTTATCAGCCACTAGTTTTCCAGTCCACTGAGCAGCAACTGTGATGCTGCGAAAAGTGCAGAAGACCTGGGTGTCCTGTGTTCAAATCCCAGCTCCACCAATGATGTACAAGGGAATGGGAACAAGTTCCCTAAACTCTCTAAGCCTCAGTTTCCTCATCTGTAAAATGGGGATAATTATCCCCACCTCATAGGATGGTTGGCAAGGTCAAGGGGACAGCGGATGTGAACGAGCGACATCTGTGTTTGGAACTCACTTCTGTGAATGAGCCTTCCTCCCTCACACCGGTTCCTGTTTTTATGCCTAATCAGGGGATCACAGGCAAATTCTCTGGGGTGTTAAAAGATGAGCATCCTGCCGAGGGACTTGGGCAAGGACTCTCCGAGGCATGAGGAGGTCAAGCACGGAGTAACGAGAAACAAAAACGGAAGAAACAAAAATCAACTACAGCATACATTTGAAAAATAAAAGCAAGCCAGATCTTTATTTTTAATATTTAAGACTATAAATTGGTTCCTCGTGTAGGCAGCTTTCAATAAATTAGAAATAAGTAAAATGGTAGATGAAAAAGGGAGAAAAGATAAAATTTTTTAGAGTTCTGATGATGAAGCCAGCACAGTGCTGGGCATTTTCACCTCCGCCGCATCACTTGGCCTTCATGACACCTCCACTGTAACAGATGAGAGTCAGAGCGGTCACGTGCCTGGCGCGGGGTCACGTGGGCTCCATGGGTGGACCCTACGTTTTTTTCACCTCTGAAGTCTGGGATTTTTCCACGATGGGATTTTTCAGAATGGAAAGACTCCAAAGCAGTCGACAAGCCAACGTAGATTTCCTCAAGGGGAAAAGGCCAGGAATGCCGGCGTCAGACTCCTCTGAGGTCAGACCTCTCCAAGCTCTGCCTCTTTACAGAGCTTGGAGCGGTCCGGACCAGTTAGCTGCTTAGGAATCGCTGTGTTGCAGCCACCGCCAACTCCCATGTGTGCATCACCAAAGGTGACAAGATAAACTCTGATGACTTGACTCAAACCCTTTCCCCCCAGTGGACAAACAACTCAAAAAGCCTGCACGCTGATGAGAATGGGCTGGTAGGCTCACGTTGATGTGAAAGATAACACACTTTCCAATTGAAGAGCATCTGACAAGGCAAACCAGAAACACGGAAAGCTGGTGAGAACTTAAGTAGCCTCTGACTGATGAATCAATTTTCCTTTTTTCCTTGCAGATGCCACAGTGGATCCTTTGCCTCCAGGACCCGTGAAGGTGAGAGTAAGGTCTCTGGCTGGTGGGAACTAGCCTAAGCTGCCAGGCAGCCATGGATCTGGCATACGAACTACTCAATGGGACCCAACCTTGGCTTTCCTCTCCATTCGACCTCAGTGGCTCCGTGGCTACAGCCAACATTTCCAACCAAACAGAGCCATACTATGACCTGACCAGCAATGCAGTCCTCACCTTCATATATTTTGTGGTCTGCATCATTGGGTTGTGTGGCAACACGCTTGTCATTTATGTCATCCTCCGCTATGCCAAGATGAAGACCATCACCAACGTTTACATCCTCAACCTGGCCATCGCAGACGAACTCTTCATGCTGGGTCTGCCCTTCCTGGCCATGCAGGTGGCTCTGGTCCACTGGCCCTTTGGCAAGGCCATCTGCCGGGTCGTCATGACTGTGGATGGCATCAATCAGTTCACCAGCATCTTCTGCTTGACAGTCATGAGCATTGACCGATACCTGGCTGTGGTCCACCCCATCAAGTCGGCCAAGTGGAGGAGACCCCGGACAGCCAAGATGATCAACGTGGCTGTGTGGGGGGTCTCTCTGCTGGTCATCTTGCCTATCATGATATATGCTGGCCTTCGGAGCAACCAATGGGGGAGGAGCAGCTGCACCATCAACTGGCCAGGCGAATCCGGGGCGTGGTACACAGGCTTCATCATCTACGCCTTCATCTTGGGGTTCCTGGTGCCCCTCACCATCATCTGTCTTTGCTACCTGTTCATTATCATCAAAGTGAAGTCCTCTGGAATCCGAGTGGGTTCCTCCAAGAGGAAAAAGTCTGAGAAGAAGGTCACCCGGATGGTGTCCATCGTGGTGGCCGTCTTCATTTTCTGCTGGCTCCCCTTCTACATCTTCAATGTCTCTTCGGTGTCCGTGGCCATCAGTCCCACCCCAGCCCTTAAGGGCATGTTTGACTTTGTGGTGGCCCTCACCTATGCTAACAGCTGTGCCAACCCTATCCTGTATGCCTTCTTGTCTGACAACTTCAAGAAGAGCTTCCAGAATGTCCTCTGCTTGGTCAAGGTGAGCGGCACAGACGACGGGGAACGAAGTGACAGTAAGCAGGACAAATCCCGGCTGAATGAGACCACGGAGACGCAGAGGACCCTCCTCAATGGAGACCTCCAGACCAGTATCTGAACTGCCTGAAAAATCAATCAATCAAGCGCCAAGCTCTGCGACCGGCTGTGTGCTCCGCACCCCACCCCCTTCCCTCCCTCCCCCATCACCTGGCTTCTAGAATATGGAAGTGCTCAGCATGAGTCCTCTTCAGAGAATGGTGTTTGAGTCCGGCTTGTCTGAGTGAATGACAATGTATTAAGCTGATTACCTCCCCCTTAAAGTGAACATTTCAATGCAGGCAGACAATGCAGAGTCTGGAGAGGTGATCTTTGGAGGCGCTGAAGTTCCACAAAAACAGAAAACCCTCTCTGTGTGTGTGTGTGTTTAAAGCCCAATCTGTAGTCTTGTGGTCTTACATTTATACTTGCCTGTTCCTATCTAGTCCCTGTAGAGTCATGACCTACGTTTCCTGAGTTCATGTACACAAGTAGAAAGTTCAAATGTGCATAGTATAGGTGGACATTTATTTCAATATGGTACCCGCAGGAATGGACTTACCCTGAAGCCAATAGAGTTTAAGCTTCAGGGGTCTCTCTTGCTTTGGCAGGATGTTCACATGGCCGTATGTTTTTGGGAAAAAAAAAAAAAAAGAAAGTAAAAGTATGGCCATGCCACCTTGCTCACCCACAACAGACACACTAAACATCGACCTTTAATCCACGGATTCCCTGGGCTACTCCTCAAGCACTGTTACAGACAGGCGCTTCACACCATCAGTGACGTTTTCCTGTCCCTGAAATTGTAGCTGGGCTTGTATACAAGCAATAAGAAAAGAGACGATGCCCATTTCATTGGCTGATCACAATTTCCAGAGTACAAAGAAGGACACGCTCGGGTGTTTGCAAGGATGCCATCGTCTCTAGGTTTGTATGAAAGCCTCACTCTCAGTGTCTCATGTGTCAATTATACCATATTTAGGAGTGAGCTTGCCTCTTCTGGCTCCCTAGGCAAGGGCTGCCTGACAGTTAGAATGACTAAGAGCTCCACCTGTGGTTACGGTGCTGCTTTTCTTCTATCTGCCTATGTAACTCATGCCACCTCATTCCCAAAAGCACCGTGGCCCAGAAGATATGTTCAATAAATAATGATAGATAAATCCAAGCAAAAGTAAAGAGGTACAATTGTAAGATGAGACCATCTGGAAAGTTGTTACACAAAACGCGTGCCATAGGGACTTCCCTGGCAGGCCAGTGGTTAAGACTCTGCGCTTCCACTGCAGGCGGCGTAGGTTCAATCCCTGGTCAGGGAACTAAGATGCCACATGCAAAAAAAAAAAAATGCATTCAGTAAAATCCCACAAGGTTACCAAAGGAAAGGTCAGCTGCAAGGTCAGCTCAGGACCTCTTAGCAGCCGCAACTAATGGACAGTGACGCCCCCTCCTCCTCCCTTCTCCTCTTTCATAACAACAAGCAAAGATTTGCAATGAAATGCTTTAAACCCAACTTTACCATTATCGTAATATGTGATGTTCCTGGGTCTTTGCATAAACGCTGACGTTTACTTAGAGAAGTGATTCCAAGGGACCAAGAATAATCCTAGCCTCCACTCAACATGTAATTATGAAGACAGATCGGCTGGATGCCAGGAGAGAGTAAAAAGTGATGTACTCCATTGATTTTAGGATATCTGAGCATTTGGGTTATGCAAGCTACTACTTACCTTCCATTCTCATGGGTGGTAAAGAGCGGTTTAAACCTAAGCGGATGTAGTGAGAAAGGTATCAGGAGAGATGATAGGACATTGGGGCCTGTGTGGAATATGATGTTAGCTTGTGTTTCAGTTAACACAGAGAGCTGAGTAATATTGGACATGGGGTTGGAACTTTGGTGAGGTTCATGCCATAGCTTGGGACAGTCTAAGAGGACACGAGGACAAGGACACTGAAGGATAGAAGGACGCTGCACTTCTTTCTTTTGCTTGTTTTTATGAAGAAGAGAAGAGAAGGAGAAGGAGTCGCGCTCCATTAGCTGTGACTGCTGGGCAGTTCTGAGTTGAACTCGTAGCTGATCCTAAGTAATCATGTGTGATTTTGCTGCGTGCATTTAAAAATTTTTTTAATTGAAATATAGTTAATTTTCAAAGTCATTAATTTCTGCTATACAGCAAAGTGATTCAGTTATATATATTTTTTATATTCTTTTCCATGATGGTTTATCATAGGATATATATATATTTTTTTTAACATCTTTATTGGGGTATAATTGCTTTACAATGGTGTGTTAGTTTCTGCTTTATAACAAAGTGAATCAGTTATACCTATACATATGTTCCCATATCTCTTCCCTGTTGTGTCTCCCTCCCTCCCACCCTCCCTATCCAACCCCTCCAGGCGGTCACAAGGCACGGAGCTGATCTCCCTGTGCTATGCGGCTGCTTCCCACTAGCTATCTACCTTACGTTTGGTAGTGTATATATGTCCATGCCTCTCTCTCGCTTTGTCACAGCTCACCCTTCCCCCTCCCCATATCCTCAAGTCCGTTCTCTAGTAGGTCTGTGTCTTTATTCCTGTCTTACCCCTAGGTTCTTCATGACATTTCTTTTTCTTAAATTCCATATATATGTGTTAGCATACGGTATTTGTCTGTCTCTTTCTGACTTACTTCACTCTGTATGACAGACTCTAGGTCTATCCTATCATAGGATATTGAATAAGTTCTCTGTGCTATACAGTAGGACCTTGTTGTTTATCCCTCCTATATATAATAGTTTATTGCATGCATTTTTGTGTAACAACTTTCCCTACAGTGTCATCTTATAATTGTACCTCTTTTTGTTTTTGCATAAACTTATTTATCTCTCATAAATGGTAGGCAGAGAAGAAGACGGAGGCTGGTGGCTGGGAATTCAGAGCTGGCAGTGAGCTGGAGTCTGCTTACACAAACTCATCCTCTCCTCCAAGACAGAATACAGGTATTGAAGCTTTCGGCCCCAGCTGCCCTAAGTAGGAGCCTCGTGCTGGAAAAGCGTACAGCCTGGTCACTGACAAAGGCAGCAAGTAGGTGGTTGTCGAGGTAGATGTTCGTAATCAGCCCCAGACGTGGCTGTCCAATCAAGACCATCAAGTTACAATGAAAGACAGAAACGAACTTTGGCCTTGTTGAAGAAAGGTGGAAGAGAACCTTCAAAAGGTTCCTTATATGAGGCAGAAGGTCTGATGAGTGTTTCTGAAACATGCATCACCACAAAAAAAATCACAATATTTAGCGGACCAAGCATTTGGGCTTATAAGTAATAACTTATAATCAGCCACTTTTCTAATCCATATTTTTTGCCAGATTCAAAAACACCAAATTTCCTATCAAACGTTCTAGCAAAGCAAACCTTCACCTAAGTAGTTGTTCTGCGTCTAATATGTTAGAAGCAAAACAACTTTCATTCTCATAGGCAGAGCCTCTAATTTTTTTTTTTCCCTAGCAGCTCTTCTAGAAAGTAGGCACCAGGGACTGTATTCTGCTTACAGCTAGAAAGCTTTTATAGCAGTTACCCAAGTCCGCAGACCATCAGAGCTAAGAATAACAGCTCAAGGCCAAGCTTTCACACCTGCCACTCCCACCGCCAACTGCAGTGACTGCCCACCCTTTCCTTTAACTCGGCAGTGACTGAACACAGGCTGGGCACCTAGTTTCCTCGTTTAGATGTGTCAGGTTGTAGATATCTGGACTAGGCTTCAAAACAGAGCTAAATATTAACCAAGACTTAACCAAGTTAAATAGAAAACATGATCGATTTTTCTAAGATTGAAAGTGAGTATAATATCATTAAATGAAACGCTGTAGCTTGATCGCTGGGCTCCATGAACATCTGCTCCCGTAGGACAAAGGTGTTCAGCATGAGAAAGCTGATGACACAGAGGCTCAGGTCCAGGTGGGCAGAGAGGGAGTGTTCACGGAGAAGGAGAGCCTTTATTTTTTTCATCTCTCTCCTTTCCTGGCATCATTGAAGGGCCAGACTCGGGGGAGGAAGAGACCTCTTTGCCAGGATATGTGTCTGGTCCAGAGAGGGGGCTTATTTGTGACCCTGATCCTACAAGGACTGGAAGCAGAAAAGGAATGTACTGGTTAGAGATAAAATTGCCCCATCCTTTTCGAAAAGCCCGTCGAGGAATGGGAGGCAGGGCCCACTTAAAAGGAAATCTGAAACGGCTTCCCAGGGCTTTACCGACTCCAGTTATTCAGTGATGGGACCTCCAATCCCTTAAGCAGTAGAGAAGGTCCCTTGGCAGTGGCAGTCCCCGAAGAGAGAAAGAGGGGTGTGCTGTGAGCTACCAAATAAGGCTATTGTAGCCTGGACACAGAAGACACAGGGGTCCCAGGTCCTTACAAAGAAAAGATTACTAGGTAGCCAGTACGGGGCCCCTGAGAGAAGATTGCTAGTCTCAAGAGAAGAAGAGCCACCAGTAGCAGGACTACGTGTAGTCGCAGCAGATACCACAAAGCAGCAGCAATGCCCTCCTGGACGGTGCGTCCTGCGCCCCCAACCTGGCCGATGGCTGGGAATCAGTTCCCCTGAGACCCCTCATCCTCCAGGCCAGGCAACATAGTCATTCCTGAGAGAGCCGATATTTTTTCTCATGGACACTGTTTTTTTAACAAGAACCCCAAATGCTTCTCAAATAACAAAACAAAGCCTTAGCTGTTTTCTTAACATTAACCAGAATCCCACTACTCCGGAGAAATGGACTGTCTTCCAAGACTCTCAAGTGCAGCTCAACTGGTACCTTTGCTGCACTGGGTGCGCTCAGACACACACGGGTGACGCAACGGAGCGCATGCACACACGTGATGCACATACACGTGAAGGACACATTCACACGTGTGCACATGACATGCATGCGGACGTGTAACACACACCACATGCACACACAACGCACCTTCTGTATCTTTTGGGCAAGACCTCCAATGCAGAGATTCTCCAAGGCTTTCAACTGAGGAAGAGAACTAGAATCTGACTAACTCATTTGAAGTCTAAGGATACGGAGTCTTTTTTTTTTTTGCGGTACGCGGGCCTCTCACTGCCGTGGCCTCTCCCGTTGCAGAGCACAGGCTCCGGACGCGCAGGCTCAGCGGCCATGGCTCACGGGCCCAGCCGCTCCATGGCATGTGGGATCCTCCCGGACCAGGGCACGAACCCGCGTCCCCTGCATCGGAAGGCGGGCTCTCAACCACCGCGCCACCAGGGAAGCCCTTGAGTCATTTTTTTTCTGGTAGGGGCGAGGGACATTGTGCATGCAGTAATTTTTCACCCGGAGGATTCCGTGCCAGGTCACACACTGCACACCTAGCCCCAGCCAGCTGTCCCTGCAATAACACCTCAAAATTAAAAAAAACAAAACAGGGTTGGCAAAAGGGTTACCATCCTCACCAGTCAACCAACCTAAAGTGAAGGTCCTGCTCACAGCAATAATTTTGTATAAGAAAAACAAGACAACTTCTTTGCAGAAAAGTCACTCCAAATAATTTTTAAATTGATTCTCATCAAGGACAGTGTTTTCATAGGCCTTCCCCACCTGCCGCCACGCTTCCTAATGCAAATCTTAGGTTGAACATTTTGGGGGAAGCTGAGATGCTCGGCCACCGAGAAAATGAATCACAGTTCTCCTTCTCAGCTGTGAACACACTTCCACAAAAGAGTGTCTTCAAGATAAAAGAAGTCCTCCCTTCATCCGCTGCTCCCACCCCAGTCCATTTCCATGGCTCGGGATGCCTACGTCAGCTCGTCTCGTGCATTTTAAGTACCAGCCAGTATGTGATGGGGAAGAATGTCTTCTTACAGCCTTTTTTGATGAACAGGAGTCTCCAGGGTTCATGCTCAAGGTTATCTAAAGTTAGCCTAGTCCCAGTTGCACTGTCAACTTGGGAGTCTAGACACTTGTGGAGCAAAGGCTCAGACTGGATGAAGACTCACTTTGGCTTCCACTTAAACGCTTTTTTGCAGATTAAAATAGTCTCCTACATTCCAACAGTACACAGAGTAATCAAAGTTCATGAAAGATAATGGAGACATCGAATTTCTGACTAAAGGAGATAATATTAAAGTTGATGATAGAGGTTCATACAAAGAAGGCGAGAACTGGCCCGAAAAGAAGGACATGGTGGGGAGAGCCAGAGGGCTTTTACCATATGTTGGTACTGTCACCATAATAATGAATGACTATCCGAAATTCAAGTGTGCTGTTTTGGCTGTAATGGGTGCATGTGTGTTACTAAAACGTGAATCCTAGAATGAAAAGAAGTTCCTGGGACCAGACTCAAATAAGATCTGTTGAAAAAGAGAAAAGGTAATATATTTGAAATGTTCCAATTTCTGTATAAAAGGAAACAATGTGGAGACGTTTTTGTCTTGTTCGAATAAATGATTCATCAGTAGACAAAATAAAATAAAACAGTCCCCTAAATAGCTCGCCCAGGTGGATGGGCCCTGTTTATCGCAGGCTCGTTCCGGGAAGCGACAGACCACAGCTGTTTCACTGTCCTTCTCTCCTGCACCTTCACGCGACCCCCTCTGCTTGTTCCCAGCTCCAAGGGCTTGAGGACTGGAAGGTGGCACCCGTCGCATCCTCAGCCACACGGCGTGTTGCTGGGGGCTATCTCTGCAACCAAGGAAACCCATTCCTCCTCAATCTTGAACAGAACAGCTCTAGAACAGCCGAGCAGACCCAAACTCTGGTTTGCCATCGGCAACATGCTTCTGGGCTGTTGGGCCAACATGGAGATGGGTATTTAGAGGGTCTGGGATCTCAAGGGCTTCCTTACAGCCTCCGGGACTGATAAAGTAAATCCTAATTGCTAGAGAAGAACCAAAGCAAGGCACGGAAGTAGCAGCTCCATTCTTTTTTTTTTTTTTTTTGCGGTACGTGGGCCGCTCACTGTTGTGGCCTCTCCCGCCCCGGAGCACAGGCTCCGGACGCGCGGGCCCAGCAGCCATGGCTCACGGGCCCAGCCGCTCCGCGGCATGTGGGATCTTCCCAGACCGGGGCACGAACCCGCGTCCCCTGCATCGGCAGGCAGACTCTCAACCATTGCACCACCAGGGAAGCCCCCAAGCAGCTCCATTCTTAAAGGGTGTCAAGGTCAGTCAGGGTCCAGAGGTGCAGTGAAGACAGGGGCACATTTCTTAAAACTTAGCCTATCAGAGTTCGTTTCCTTTGTTTCCTCTGTCCATCTTTGCAAATAGTGTTCTCTAATATTTACATTTAAAATTTGAAATTTTTGAAATGATTTCTCCTTTTGAGCATTCCACCTGCCCACCTTTAAATAGAGAGGGACACTTCATTTTCAGAAAATGAGGCTGGGGGACTTCCCTGGTGGTCCAGTGGTTAAGACTCTGAGCTCCCAGTGCAAGGGGCCCAGGTTCGATCCCTGGTCGGGGAACTAGGTCCCGCATACGTGCCACAACTAAGACCCAGCACAGCCAAATAAATAAATAAATATTTTTAAAATTTAATTTAATTTAATTTATTATTTTTGGCTGCATTGGGTCTTCGTTGCTGCGCACAGGCTTTCTCTAGTTGCGGCGAGCGGGGGCTACTCTTCATTGCAGTGTGCGGGCTTCTCACTGCAGTGGCTTCTCTTGTTGCGGAGCACAGGCTCTAGGCACGCGGGCTCAGTAGTTGTGGCTCACGGGCTCTAGAGCGCAGGCTCAGTAGTTGTGGCGCACGGGCTTAGTTGCTCCGCGGCATGTGGGATCTTCCCGGACCAGGGCTCGAACCCGTGCCCCTGCGTTGGCAGGCGGATTCTTAACCGCTGCGCCACCAGGGAAGCCCTAAATAAAATATTTTTTTTTAAATGAGGCTGGGAACGGATTTTGAAGGGAACAGCAGAGAGGCATGTACTCCTGCGGGTGGATGGTCCAGAGCCAGGCCTCGTTCATTCTTCTTCCCCGTCTCTCCATCCTTTCCATCACTGCGCGGCCTCAGACAGAAGCAGTCTAATATGTGTTTGAGTGGGAGGACAAGGTTCCCAGTTAGAACCACCTGCTAACGAGGACTGGTTTCCTGTCTGTTTGGAGGAGGAAACCAGCCAGCGCAGCCCCACAGGGCCACCAAGCTCACCCTATCTGATCCCGAGTAGGCTGCACAGCAGAAACGAACACAACGTCGTAAAGCAACTACGCTCCAATAAAAATTTACAAAAAAGAAAGTAACGGCAGACGATTCAACTACCCAAATGATCTGAAAGCTTTTTCCCCAGGAGGAGGCTCCGTTCGAGTTTCCAGCAGCCTGGGAACCATCTCACTAGGGAAGAACAGAGTGCGGAATGTGTGGTGTTGACATTTAGGACGTGGTGAAGATCGTCTAGTGGGCAGTGCCTTTTTCCTAAATTATCCTTCACTCGTCTTCCATAGTTGATCTATCCATCACTCCCCAGCTGTCACTCACCGTAAACAACAGCAGGTTTTGACAAACAGTAGATCAATCATCATCAAAGGAGACTGAAGACTTCACACACGCTCTCATGTGCAATTCGCCCCCTTTTCTGTTCCTTTGAGAGGTCCCAGCATTGTTCCTGGCCCCCCCTTTCTGAAGGTGGTGGAGATAAAGAAATTCCTTCCATGCTCTACGCATATGAGGAAACCTGGGACATCCAGAAAAAGCTTTCAGCAGCCCCAACGGCAAAAACAGTTTTAATTATGTGCCACGATGGATGGTTTTAATATGCCGAGCATAGGTGTGCACAGAAGCCAGATATTTTTACTATTCTCGTGATATCTTGAATGTGGTTATTTTTGCTAATTTTTCATTCCTGAGCGTCCAGTATTTAGACAAAATAGCTAATACTGCTTGTGTTTTCAAATAAGCTGTACCAGCCTTGGTAATTGCATGTGTTTCCTGTCAGATAAATTTACCTCGATCTTTGCTGTTATAATTGATTCTACATACTAGAAAGCAGAAAGCAAACAGTTTTTTAGTGACTTTATTTATTTTTGCAAGGGTACTGTTTTATAAACTACCTTCACGTGAAATCACACTCTCAATTAAGGGACTCAGGGTGAACTTTGTTCAAGAGGCCAGCTATGCAGACTCATCTCGTTTCCCACCTACTTCCGGAAAAGACTTTAGAGATTCAGGAAAATGGGCCAGAGTCCTAGGTGACGTAACCCACACTCCCCAGGTTTCCTAAAACACGGAACTGTAAACTTTAGAATTTTACAATTTGTCTTAAAACTCCCAGCCCCCAAAAGAGTGTACAAAACATTTTCTAGATGTCTTAGCCATCATTTGTCCAGTAGCAAAAGAAAAAACAAACAACCACCAGTGAGTCCCATTTTGTTCGCAGACAGTTTTTAACGGCCTCATCTGATTTCTTCCAGATTTTGTAACCTGATTTAAATAGCATGACTAAGTCATTGTAAAGCAGATGATGAAAGGGATGCTCTAAAAATGTCATAAAGACATGTCAGCTTTGCTGACAGCAAAACTGATGACAGAGAAATATCAAGAGTTTTAAAATCAGGTCAAAGAAAATGACTTTTTAATCACCTTCTGATCACTTCTTTCACTCAAAATCAAAACATAACAAAAATTTCCAGGTGCTTAAGACAGAATCTTAACTATGCATTAGACTGTTAAAATCAGAAAAGAAAATTAGCTGACTTTTGGATGCACTGAGTCCTGTTCTAAGCACTTTATATTCATCATTGCATTCAGTTACCACAAGAGCTCTATGAAGTAGGTCCAGCTGTTACCCCCATTCTATCGATGAGGAAACGGAGGCATAGAGTACTTACATCACTTGCCCAGAACCTGATTTCTTAACCACATCACTGCACTTCCACCTATGGGAGGTGTGACCTGGAGCCTGGGCCTGACATTCCCAAACCCCTGCCTCCCTGTCTGCAAAATAGGGATCACACCACCTACCTCCCAGAGTGGTGTAAAGACTACCTGAAATAAAATATTTTAAATAATTTATCACATCACCAGGTACACAGGGGTGTCCAGTAAACATGAAATTCCCCTCACCTTGAATCGCAGCAAGAGAAGACCAGGAACTTTTGGGCTATTAAACCACCAAGGATTTTCCAAATTGGCTAATATTAAACCATGGCTTCTCATCCTGCCATCAGGAAAGCTCAGCTGGCACTAACACAACCGACCACGTGATGCAAGGTGAAAGCAAGTCCGGTGCAGAAAAGTAAATGCATTATGTGTCTGCCGATAAGGTGCTACACGATTTCTATCTACACAGAGTGTTCCTTTCTGGCTAGAGGGCTTTCCTCCTCGGCTAAGCCTAACTAAACGTCGGTCTCTGCCCGAATGGACCAGGGATATAACGTCTCACCTCCGTAAACAGAGCCTCATATTGTCCAAGTGTTCTAGAAACTTAGGGTTCACGGCATGTTCTAAATAGCTGAGTTCTTTGTTCTTCCTCCAGGGTGAAAACGTGGTTTGGCCTGGGGCCTGGTGCTAAACAGAGGGAGAGGATCACGCCGCTAGTCCGGGTCTATAACCATCTGTATCGCTCACGGGTCCAGCTGGAAACAGATGGCGCACTCAGAGGGGTTTAACTAAAATGAATGTAATGAAGGAGCTGCGTACAGAGGGGTGGGGGGGTGTCAGGGAATCAGCAAGAGATGGATGAGGGGCCCGGAGACCAGGTGAGGAAGGAAGACTTCACCAGCCGAGTGAGAGCAGAAGCCACGAGGAAGGAAGACCCGACGGGAGCTGTGCCTGTAAGTAAATCGGCCAGAATCGCAGTGCATCCCTTCGCTCTCCTCCTGAGACAGCCTGGGACCTGGGACCTGGGACCTGGGGCCCTTTGCTGCACTGCTTGAGACAGGCTGGGACCTGGGGCCCTTTGCTTCACTGCTTGCCCCCGAACACACATCTCCTCAAGCAACAAAATACAAAGAAACTGTAAGGGACTAAAAATAACTGCGCTCATGAGCAGTTGGGGCAAATTATGAACAACAAGATACAAAAAGACCAAAACCACAACTGACACTTCTGAGGGGCTGGGAGCAAAAACAGGGTGTCGGGAGCAAAAACAGGGTACTGTGCAGGCCGCCTGCACACAGCACCACCAAGCGGGTGGGCAAAACCCCCAAGCCACCCCTCCGGCCCGAACTCTGGATATACCCCACCCTCACCCCATATAAGGAACCAGCTCAAAGGGCGAGTGAGCAGGGGAACCTGTTACCTGTTTTCACTTTCCGCTGCTGCAGCAGGGACCCCAATAAAGCCTTGCCTGAATTTCTTGTCTGGCCTCTGATCAACTTCTATCGATTAAGGAGGCCAAGAGCCCTGGTCAGGAACACTTCCGTGGCTGAATTCAACCAGAGCCAGAAGGTAAGAGGGCCAAAGGAGGTAGTGCAGAGAGGGCAGCCTCCAGAGAGGAAAGGAGAAATGGGCGGGGGCTGGAAGGAGACTGGGAGACAAAAGGGCATGATTATAAAATGGGAGACACTAGGGAATATTTCTGAGATAATGGGAACAATGTAGCTGAGAAGGAGAAAATTATGGAGGAGAGAAAAGGGGGTGAGATCTTTGAGAGGTGGGAGGGGTGAGGTCCAGAGTTAGATTTAGTGGATTTAACATGAGGACTTTCCTGATTACTTCTGTTTTCTCCATTCCTGTGGGAAGGCTCATCGGCTAGGGTGGAATGGTGGGAAAGGGGAAAAGACAGTGTAGGAGGCTTGAAGAGAAGTGAGAGCTTGTGTCAGAATCATTGGCTTTTCATCAAATACCTTTTATATCCTCCACAGCATCCAGCACAGAGCTAGCTACAGCAGTAGGTACTCGAATACACACTAATTAAGGGTAACATGCTTGGAGTGCGATTTTTCGATATCACCCTTTTTAGTCACGGTGTTGAGAATGTGTGTAGCCCAGACATCCAAGCTCCCTCTATCAGGTGTGACGCCTGCCGGGCTATTTGTTGAAGGCAGGGTCTCAGTTATCTGCAAACAGTTAAGTCAAATAACCATCCCTTCTACGACAAATGTCACCTCCAGCTGACACAGGCTGATAGACATTGACGTGAAGATGTCAAGACTACCTCTCGCGAGGCTCTCTTATCCTGTTGGCATGTCAGCCAAGGGAAGGGCAAACACCAAATGTCTCAATCACACCGGGCAGCAGTGCGTAACTCGATCTTCTGTCCGGCCCCTCACACTCCTTTTTTTTTTTTTTTTTTTTTTACATCTTTATTGGAGTATAATTGCTTTACAATGGTGTGTTAGTTTCTGCTTTAAAACAAAGTGAATCAGTTATACATATGTTCCCATATCTCTTCCCTCTTGCGTCTCCCTCCCTCCCACCCTCCCTATCCCACCCCTCTAGGTGGTCACAAAGCACCAAGCTGATCTCCCTGTGCTATGCGGCTGCTTCCCACTAGCTATCTACTTTACGTTTTGTAGGGTATATATGTCCATGCCACTCTCTCACCTTGTCACAGCTTACCCTTCCCCCTCCCCATATCCTCAAGTCCATTCTCTAGTAGGTCTGTGTCTTTATTCCTGTCTTACCCCTAGGTTCTTCATGACATTTTTTTTTCTTAAATTCCTTATATATGTGTTAGCATATGGTATTTGTCTTTCTCTTTCTGACTTACTTCACCCTGTATGGCAGACTCTAGGTCCATCCACCTCATTACAAATAGCTCAATTTCGTTTCTTTTTATGGCTGAGTAATATTCCATTGTATATATGTGCCACAACTTCTTTATCCATTCATCCGATGATGGACACTTAGGTTGTTTCCAAAGCTTTGCACAGCAAAGGAAACCATAAACAAGACCAAAAGACAACCCTCAGAATGGGAGAAAATATTTGCAAATGAAGCAACTGACAAAGGATTAATCTCCAAAATTTACAAGCAGCTCATGCAGCTCAATAACAAAAAAACAAACAACCCAATCCAAAAATGGGCAGAAGACCTAAATAGACATTTCTCCAAAGAAGATATACAGATTGCCAACAAACAGATGAAAGGATACTCAACATCATTAATCATTAGAGAAATGCAAATCAAAACTACAGTGAGGTATCACCTCACACCAGTCAGAATGGCCATCATCAAAAAATCTACAAACAATAAATGCTGCAGAGGGTGTGGAGAAAAGGGAACCCTCTTGCACTGCTGGTGGGAATGTGAATTGGTACAGCCACTATGGAGAACAGTATGGAGGTTCCTTAAAAAACTACAAACAGAACTACCATATGAGCCAGCAATCCCACTACTGGGCATATACCCTGAGAAAACCTCACACTCCTTTTACTGACACAGTCTATCCTTTACCAGATCAAATTTCCCTTTCTTTGCTTTGCCCTCTGTTAATTCGTTGTCAGATTCCTCTCCGTTTTCTTTTTCTACCATCTTGCTTTCTCCCTTGCCATTTCTCCTAGCTGAGCCCGAGTTAAATTTATTTTAATTTTCCTCAGTTACTTTGGCTCTTCCATTTATCATCTCTCCTCTGGTGTGCCCAGCCCCCATTCCCCCCTCATCCTATGAGAAAACAGCCTTCCCTCCAACATCATCCGAGTACAGACAGATGTAAGACTCAGCAGGTTCACGCTTCATACTGCACTCTGACAGGCCAGAGACACAGCTACCTTCCCTAAAAGAAGAGGTATTGAAACAAGGCCTCGGAGGGGGTGTGACATAGGTGAAAACTGTCTTACTGCTTTTAGCATTTCAGCTGTTAGGCAACTGATGGCAAAAGATTCTTTTGCCTTTTCCAATGCGTCCTTTGAGCAGATACTTTGTGATTATGTGACATATATGGATGACGCCATTCACTCATTTTGCAAATATTTATTGAATCATTTAGTCAGGGAGCCAAGGTCCAGATGCTAGACCACATAATGCATGAAAGGAGGAGGACGTGGTATCTGCAAAACTCTGTTTTCAAAAAACCATTCTATTTTAGGCATGATGCTGGCTTGCTTGCTACATTTCTATTAACAAGTAGGGAGAAATCCGCCCCCTCAATGTTCTGAGTGAGATAACAGTGCTGATGGGCCCAGAGAAAGTGAAACTATCAGAACGTGCTCCCAGTTTTAAAAGAGGGCCCTTGAGCATGCAGACAACTTGCCTCCCAGGCATGGCCACCCCATGTGTCATCTGTCCCCCAAATCACTGGAGAGCCGCTCCAGCTTGGGTCCCCCAACTGCCTGTACTTGTTTTTCTTTTTTTAATAAATTTATTTTTTAAATTTATTTTTGGCTGCGTTGGGTCTTCGCTGCTGTGCGCAGGCTTTCTCTAGTTGCTGCGAGCCAGGGATACTCTTCTTCTCGTTGCAGTGGCTTCTCTTGTTGTGGAGCACGGGCTCTAGGCACACGGGCTTCAGTAGTTGTGGCTCGCAGGCTCAGTAGTTGTGGCTCACAGGCTCTAGAGTGCTGGCTCAGTAGTTGTGGCGCATGGGCTTAGTTGCTCCGCGGCATGTGGGATCTTCCTGGGCCAGGGCTCGAACCCGTGTCCCCTGCATTGGCAGGCGGATTCTTAACCACTGCGCCACCAGGGAAGTCCCTGCTTGTACCTGTAAAGCCCCACCTTTGGGCAAAGGGCAGGAGGCAGTGTGGGTACCATCTGAATTTTGCTTCAGAATTGTTTGGCTCTTCTGCCTCTTGATGTTCTGAAATTTTCTTTGAAGCTAACGATACAACAAAGATCAAGGACTGTAGAGTCAAACTAACTGGGATCTGAAGACACACTCAGCCGCTGGCTACCTGCGTAATCTCAGGCGGACGCCTTGGTCCTGCTGAACCTTGTTTTACCAATCAAATGAGTGTAAGACCAACTATGCTATAGAATTATTGCGAGAATTAAAGATATATGCGGAGTGCCTAGGTGGTGCTCCAAACTACAGCTATATTATATAACTGGCAGAATGCCTAGGTTTGACTTCAGAAGCCCACGGTGATCTACATGGAATCTCTTGAACTTAAATACTGGATGCTTAAAATTCTACCAAAAAAGATTTAACGTGAAAGGAAGAAAATCTGACATCAAGACTGCCACAAGATACACACATACGCACTCATCTCTAAGCCAAAATTAAAAGATGGCAATAAAACGAGGAGGTGCCTCTTACTTGTGCGCCTCCCTGAGACAAAAAAAAAAAAAAAAAGACGGTTTCTCATCTCTGCCCCTGGTTCAGCCCAGTGCCCTGCCCAGCTGCTGAAGCTGAGCTCTTTGCCCACATCCTGGTTTTATGGGGCGACAATGCAGAAGGCGCAAGAAGGAAGGGCTGCCTCTTCAATGCCGGGGGAATGGGAAAGCAGGTGTGGAGAATAAAGAGTCAAAGACACAGAGCTTTCACAGCACCCAGGCAAGAAGCCGGTGTGGTAACAGCCTCTGTTAGGCACTTGGATCTGCGAGCAGAAGAGCAACAGTGGCATCTTCAGGGCAGCCCGGTGAACTTGGCTAGGGAAGCAGAGAGAAGGGGTAGGGAAAGCCCTGCCTTCAGAACACACTCTGCGGTGATGTCAGCTGACGAGCTTGCCTTTCCTCTACCTGAAATGACAGGTGTGTGTGCAAGTGCCCGCCCCCCCCCCCCCCCCCGTGCAAACCCTAGCTGACTGTTCACATTCCTCCCTCTTGCCGTTTGAAAGAGGCCAGCCAAACTCTCGTGGAGCTGGAAATTCGGGGAGTCTGGGTCAGTTAGGGTCTCTAAGGCAAGCAATTGAAAGTGTTTTTGCTTTTCAAAGAAATGAAATTTATCGAGAAGATATCAGACGACTCATAGAATCTCTGGGAAAGTTGGGGAACCCGGCTCAGTGAACAGACAGGGACAAAGGGAAGCTAACTTTCAGAACCCAGTCAGAACACGCCTCAGGGCAATTCTGGTGAGGACACCATTCTGGTCACCCATAGCTGTCACCAGCACCACCGCTGGCACTGGCAGCTGAGCGCTGCAGCTGGATTCAATGTCTCTGCTGCCCCTGGAGACTGGATGTTTGCAGGGGACACCTCTGTCACCATCAAAACGAAGTCTCCACTGTCCCTGTTCCTTGACATCACTAGCTCTCCATCTATAAAGTCCTAGGTGGGACTTGCCTGGTGGCCCATTGGTTAAGAATCCGCCTGCCAATGCAGGCAACACAGGTTTGAGCCCCGGTCCAGGAAAATCCACGTGCCGCGGAGCAGCTAAACCCGTGAGCCACAACTACTGAAGCCCACGCGCCTAGAGCCCATGCTCTGCAACGAGAGAAGCCACCGCAGTGAGAAGCCCACACACCGCAATGGAGGGCAGCCCCCGCTCGCCGCAACCAGAGAAAGCCTGAACACAGCAACGAAGACCCAATGCAGCCAAAAATAAATAAATAAATGAAAAATAAATGAAAAGTATCTTTATTAAAAAAATAAATAAAGTCCTAGGTGGTTGTGTCTGATTGGCTGATCCCAGCTCAGCTGTAAGGGGAACAGATCTTGCCGTAAGGCGGTAATTTTCTCAAACACAGAAAAGAGGTTCTGCAGGTGCTGGGAAGTCAAACACGAAAAAGTGTCCCTACAGAATGGCACTGCAGTGACAGCAAAGTGCAGACCTGCCACCAGGGAGTGCTCTGAGTTTGTGGGAAGTTGTGTGACAAAGTAGAAAAGGAATTCAGAGTTCTAGGTCTAAGGGCTGATTCTGTCCCTTAGTAACCATGTGACTTGGGCAGGAATAAACAAGCTTCTCTGGTTTTTTGTCATGCATAGAATAATTATTCCTACCTACTCTGCAGGGCTGAAGTGTATCGGAGCATTTTGTG
Organism: Pseudorca crassidens; assembly: GCF_039906515.1. Taxonomy (NCBI): domain Eukaryota; kingdom Metazoa; phylum Chordata; class Mammalia; order Artiodactyla; family Delphinidae; genus Pseudorca; species Pseudorca crassidens. Next base: position 59,070,137 of record NC_090314.1, on the reverse strand, counting down.
GACAGGCTTTGAAAATGACACTGAGTAAAATCTGTTTGCCTCTCTGGGGCCCAGGTTATCCACCTGTAAAATTCCCTAGATCGTAGGGCTATTGTGAGGTAAACTAGAATATTATAAATGAATGATTTATTTACAGGATTCACCTCAAAATAATGGAGGTGGTGGGAGGGAGAGGGAGTGCGTAGGGATATACATGAGACTGACCGTGACTTAGTAAGTGTAAAGCCCAGCTGGTGGGCCCATTATACCATTCTCTCTACATTAGTGTGGATATGAAATATTCAATAATAAATGCTTTTTTTTAATGAAGGGTCTTGGAAATACTTAGAAGAGACAGGCCACACTCTCCAAGTTTCATTATCACTGAGTCAGTGTTAGGCGTCCTCCCCCCAACCCGGCTCCCTTGCCCCATCCCCAGGCGGTGTTTTCTCAGGCATTTAGGTCGTTTCCTCACTGCCCACTACGCTCCTCTCCAGACTGGTGCCAGTGTAAAGTTATATCAGGGAAGACATCTTCGATGGTATAACACTGGTTTGAAACACAAAACGGAAACCCCAAAATAAGCAACAACAAAAGAAAACCAGAAGCAAACGAGCGCGCGCGCGCACACACCCCTTAAGAGAGAGCCTGTGCCGGCGCTCAGGCCCGGTCCAGAGCATCTGTGAAGTTACTTTCCAACGAACAAAAACGGACTCACGCTTCCCTTTTCCTAACATTGCATTCGGTGGATGTCCAGAGTAAATAACGAATAACAAGGACGCCCCAGAAGGCTGCACGCCGAGAGCCAGGGGTGAGGGTCCAGCACCTACGGTCAGCATTGCGCGCCCACCCGGCTCCCCAGCCCGCCCAGGACACAGGGGCGGCCGAGGGAGCCTAGGCGAAGGGGACCGGCCGAGAGTGCAACTGCGCCGTCTCAGGAGAAGGACCCCTGTCCCGGGGCCGCGATAGACCTAGCAAGGGACCCGAGCATCCCGAGAAGGCGTTTCAATCAGACCGCGGGCGCTTGGTTATAATTACCTCCAACTTGGGAAGGCTCCACCCGCGCTGGGAGGGGCTTCAAATCCACTAGAGGCTGGACCCGCAGAGGAACCGCCAGCCTTCGCGAATCAACCACCACACAGTTTCCTTTTAAAAAAGTGCCGCCCATCGGCGGTCCCGCCCCTCGGCAGCCCCCGAACAAGCATGGCCCTCAGCGGGCCGGAAGCGCTTCCGCCCCCAACCAAGATGGCCGCCGGACGGCGCCCCCCCCCCGCCCCCCCGGGCGGAAGTAGCCTGTTGGGCGGCTGACGAGTCCATCATGGCAGCCGCGGCCGCCTCCCCCGCTCTGAAGCGGCTGGATCTTAGGGACCCCGCGGCGCTTTTCGAGAGCCATGGCGCGGAGGAGATTCGCGGGCTGGAGCGCCAGGTTCGGGCCGAGATTGAGCACAAGAAGGAGGAGCTGCGGCAGATGGTGGGCGAGCGGTACCGCGACTTGATCGAGGCGGCCGACACCATCGGCCAGATGCGCCGCTGCGCCGAGGGGCTGGTGGGCGCCGTGAAGGCCACCGACCAGTACTGCTCCCGCCTCCGCCAGGCCGGCTCGGCCGCGCCCCGGCCGCCGCGGGACCCGCAGGTCAGCCCCGGGCCCCCGCCCCCGGCCCGGCCGCTCCCACCCCCGCGGGTCGGTCGGCGCCCCTGGCTGGGCCTCACCTGCCTCAGGAAAAGCTCCCGCCACCCCTTGCGCTCGGCTCCTGGGGGGACGCACGCGGTCCTTCCCTTGCTGCTGACCCGTTCTCCACGGTCCCTCGGCCGTCTCCTCGGGGGCCTTCCCGCGCTTGCGGGCCTCGCCCCCCTCACCGCACCCGTGGGATCGCCGGGCTTGTCTTCCCACCTGCGATGGAGACGCCAGGGGTCTCTCGCTAGACTGTTCAACTCGTTCCCTGTATCACGTCTCCTGACATTGTTGCTGGAACAGAGTTCTCCCGTGTTGACACCTTCCCCCCAAGTCGTTCCTTCCTCCCAATCTTCCTCCCAGCCCCGCCCCCACCCCATTCCCAAGAATAACTCCCACGGCCCCAAAGAGCTCTGCTCCCCTCTGTGGGAGTCGTTGGAGGCTAGTAACCAGCCCATCCAGCTCTCGTCTTTTAATAGGGGAACATTTTCATTTTAAGGAACTCAGGTTTTTCTAATCAGGTGATCCGAAGTGTTCCCCCCTGCCGCCCGCCCCAGACGCTAATGATGAGACCCAGCGTGGAAAAATGCTGATCCTAAAAGTGGAGCAGCCTTTCGTGCTCCTAAAGAACGATGACTTAGGGTGGCAAAGTGAAAGGGTGCGGAGAGTGAGAAAGGTAGACACTTGTCCTTAAACCTGGGAGAAGATCCTTGCAGCGACGTGGAAGAAGAAATTGCAAAAGTACAGTTTAGGTCCAGTTTGGAGCTTTTTAATACAGTCTGGGTTTTAGAAAAATGCAGGTCATTAGGCTGGGCTCACACGATAGAACCATAGAAGATTGGAAATTCTTCGCTAACTTCTGAAATGAGAGACTTCATCCCTTCCTAAGCTAATTTGTGCTGGCTTGTTTTTGGAAACATTTATTTTTAATTCCTGTTATATCTTATTTATTCTCAGTCAAAGCCACAAAAATTTGAGCGCCTTCTGTGTTCAAGGCACAAAGAATCAGAATTCTGCTCTAAAGGAGCTTACAATCTAGTTGAGAAATTAAATCCATGGAAAGTTGATGAGAAAAATGTAACCAATTTAGAATAGCAGAAGAAGACATTTTAGGATAATGGGTGATTGATTCCCAGAATAATTGTGTACATTTACCATAAGAATTCTGAAGGAAGTCACTTCAGGCTTGGGTCCTTCTCAGTTAGGAGAGGCGTTTAGGATAGATGAGATTTGGAATAGGGGGTCTGGAGTATGTAAAGACAATTAAAACCAAGTATCAATTTGATTAAAGCACGATTGGTCAACCTTGGTGCCGTTGACATTTTGAACTGGATCATTCCTTGTCGGAGATGCTTATCCAGGGCATCGTGGGATGTTTAGAAGCATCCCTGGCTTCTTCCCACTAGATGCCAGTAGCACTCCTGTCCCCCACTGTGGTAATCAGAAATGTCTCCAGAGATTGCCACGTGTTCCCTGGGGGCCTGGGTTCGATCCCTGGTGAGGGAACTAGATCCCGCGTGCCGCAACTAAGATCCCGTGTGCCACAGCTAAGACCCGGCACAGACAAATAAATATTTTTTAAAAAAGAATAGGTCCCTGGAAGAAAGCAGTGGAAGGACAGGAGACCCTTGACCACCAGGCTAAGATACTAGGCAGCAAGGAGCCTTTTAGAACTGAGCAAAGATACGATCTAAATGGCCTGTGAAGAAGGTTGACTTGACAGCAAAGGAAAAGCATAGGTTGGAGGGGACAGAGAATGAACACAGAGCAAGCGAAATGTTTTTGGATTCATCGAAGTGTGAGATGATGATGACTCACAGTAGAATCATGGAAGTGGTAGCAGAAACCTAGGTCGTAGAGATGTCGACAGAACCATCAGAAGGACCTGAATTTCCTGGGATCTGGGGACAGAGTGATGGTATATGTGAAGATGTTGAGGGAGGTCGGATGGCTAAAATTTTTGGTATAGGGAGATGAGTTTAGTTTTAGATATACTGATTATAGAATAGCAGCGAAAGTTCCAAGGGGAGATGTCTGGCAGCGGCAGAAAAGGCTCGATGGGAATTCAGGGCAGCGGGGGGACTACAAGATACGGTGTTGATCTGCCTGGAGCTGGCGCTTCAGGGAGGAGAATCGTGAAGGAAGAGGACAGACCGAGGTGAGTGGAACGTGAAGATCTGGTGGAAGGTTGGCGAAGAGAAGCAGCCAGCAGAGAAGCCCACGATGCATTCAGAGCAGCAGGAGAGAACGTAGGGAGGCCGAGCGCCAAGCAAGGGAAGGGGAGAGCTCACTCGAGGGGCGGAGCATCGGCTCCCTGATACCCTGTCTGTGCGATGACCAGATTTGGTTTGCCCCTCCGTGGGATGGAGCAAAGGTGCAACCGGTAGGAAAAGCTTGACTCCAGTAATTCTGCTACACGAACCTTGGTGCCTTGCTGAGCGGCATTGAATCTGGCTTCGTGGAAGCTTTGTACCCCCCAGATAGCCCCATACTTCTCCCCTAGCCGGCCCCACGCTGACCTTGCTTTTTTTGTCCTGACTTAGCTCTGTGCCTTTCCCCGCAGCCACAGCAGCCGTCCCAGGAGAAGTTCTACAGCATGGCTGCCCAGATCAAGCTACTGCTAGAAATTCCTGAGAAGATCTGGAGCTCCATGGAGGCCTCTGAGTATCTCCACGCCACACAGCTCTACCTGCTCTGCTGCCACCTTCACAAGCTGCTCCAGCTGGATCCTTCTAGTTCCCGATACAGCCCTGTCCTCTCCCGATTCCCTATACTCAGCCAGCAGCTGGCGGCGGCCAGCCACTTCCGGTAAAAAGACCTGCTCTGGTGATGGCCATACTCCCCCCCTCCAATTTTATGGAGGGTGTCTCCTTTCCTGATGTACTGGGGTTCTTCTCCCAAGATGTAAAAAGCTCCCCATGACCTCTGTCATCCTCTCTCTAGGTCAGCCATCCTGCATGAGAGCAAGATGCTGCTTACATGCCAAGCCGTGGCCGACCAAGCCGTGGCCGAGGCCCTGTGCTCTGTGATGCTCTTAGAAGAGAGTTCTCCGCGCCAAGCCCTAGCGGACTTCCTGTTGGCCAGAAAGGCAGCTATTCAGAAACTGCTCAACCAGCAGCACCACGGTGGGTGTGGCTGCTCTCCACGGTTTGGGCCGTAAACCCGGGGATGGAGCAGAACAAGCTGAGGGAGGCCGAAGCTTCCACAGCGTTCTCTGCTTCTAACTTTACTGAAGGCAAATTGTTAAAAGAGGATGGCTTCTTCTCGTAGGTGCTGGTGTCAAGTCTCAGATTTGCTCATTAGTGGAGTTGCTGGCCACCACTTTGAACCAAGCTCATGCTCTTTTCTACACTTTACCGGAAGGTCTGCTGCCAGATCCCTCCCTGCCATGTGGCATGCTCCTCTCTACTCTGGACAACATCACAGGCCAGCATCCTACTGGTGAGCTCTGAGCCAACCGCTTTTATTTTCTGGTTCATTCATTTCCTGAGCATCTGCCATCTGCCCGCTACTGTGCTGGGCTCTGGGGATACAGCAGTGAATTGGACAGATACAGACCCACTTTCCTGGAGGTCAGAGTCTAGTGGATATGCAGATATCTGCTTCATATCAATATTGGTCATTGCTATAAAGGCAGAGTACAACTTGACTTGGTAGCATTGAATGGAGGGACCAAGGCCGGAGACTTCCTTGGGGACAGGATATTTAAAGTGAAACCTGAAGGTTGAGTAAGAGTTAGTCAGGCAAAGAAGAGGGTTCCAGGCAAAAGAAAGAGGAGGTGCAAAGGTCCTGAGGCAAGGAGGATATTAGTATATGAGGAACTGAAAAAAAGCAGGGGAAGCTGAGGGGAGGTGGGTGAGGGGAGGAGTAGCATGAGAAGACATGTGGCCAGTTTATCATTTGGGACCAGAGAATACAGCGCTGTGTGAACAGAGCAGTGGATAGCCTTCTAGGACCTTCCAGGCTTGGTTGTCCTCCTGTTATATGTTCCCGTGCACCCTGTACTTTTATTTGGCAGGATTTGTCCCAATTGGAATTAAATGCGTTTGGCTTTTATGTGCCAGTGGTTCCCCCTGGGGCTGGAGTGGATGCTGAGAGCTCACCGTGACCAGGTGACAGACGATGGGGGCAGCAGAGATGGAGCTGATTGGGCAACTCGGACATGTGTTTAGCAGACAATTTGGTGAGGGATTGGCTGCAGAGGGTGTGGAAGGAAGGGGTCCAAGTTTACTAGAAAGGAGTTTTTTGTTTTGTTTCGTTATTGAAGTATAGTTGATTTACAGTGTTAGTTCCTGGTGTGTAACAAAGTGATTCAGTTATATATTCTTTTTAGGGTTCTTTTCCATTATAGTTTATTACAAGATACTGAATATAGTTCCCTGTGCTGTACAGTAGGACCTTGTTGTTTATCTGTTTTACATATAGTAGTTTGTATCTGCTAATCCCAAACTCCTCATTTATCCCTCCTCCCACTTATCCCCTGGTAACCATAAGTTTGTTTTCTACATCTGTGACTCTACTTCTGTTTTGTAAATAAATTCATTTGTACCCTTCTTTTTAGATTCCACATATAAGTGATATATGACATTTGTCTTTCTGTGTCTGACTTACTTCACTCAGTATGACAATTTCTAGGTCCATCCATGTTGCTGCAAATGGCATTATTTTGTTCTTTTTTATGGCTGAGTAATATTCCTTCGCATATATGCACCACATCTTCTTTATCCATTCATCTGTCCACGGACATTTAGGTTGCTTTCATGTCTTGGCTGTGGTAAATAGTGCTGCAGTGAACATTGGGGTGCGTGCGTCTTTTCAAATTAGAGTCTTCGTCTTTTCTGGATATATGCCCAGGAGTGGGATTGCTGGATCATATGACAAGTCTATTTTTAGTTTTTTAAGGAACCTGCACACTGCTCTCCATGGTGGCTGCACCGATTTACGTTCCCACTGACAGTGTAGGAGGGTTCGACAAGGAGTTGGTTTGAAAGGGCTGCTGCTGAGTTTACTTTTGAAAATGTTGCCTTGGAGACAGCTGAGACCTTGGAGTGGGAACGTGGAGTGGAGAGGCAACCGTGGGTCCAGAAGAGAGCAGTGAGTGGTCTGGCTGGGGCGACACACACGCTGCATCTGCAGTGGCTGTTGTTTGAGGCCTTGGGGCGGATGACGTCAGTAAGGGGAGGGGATGACAGAGGACTGAGCCTCAGGAAACTCCAGAACTCAGAGGTCAGACGGAGGCGGCACGGCCGAAGGTAGAAGGGAAACGAGCAGAATGTGGTGACAGCCCAGAGGTCATTTTCAGACAGAGATGTGTATTAAACAGTCTCATTTCTGGCTTACTTTATCTTTCAACGGAAGTTCTCCCAACGGAAGAACTTTCAACGGAAGTTCTACTTTTAAAATGCCAAGCATTACATAGCCCTCATTTTCCTCCTTTCTCTTTTTTCCCCCATTCCTTTCCTCTCTGTCCTTTGCCTTGTCAACCAATAGGATGGCAGAGTTGGAGGGAAGCTGCCACACTCCCTGCCTGATGAGGGGAGGCCTGGACATACTCTGTGCTTCCTTTTTCCCCCTATTTCAGGGGTCTAGTCCGGCTGCCCAGAGGAAGATTGGATGATTTTTGGAAATTCCTTCCAGGTCCTTTATTAATTTGCTGTTCAAAGGATGGTCCCGATGACCTGTCCCTTGGCCCTCTCCCTAGGAAAGAGCATTGGTGTCCTGCAGGAGGGCATGAAGCTGTGCAGCTGGTTCAAACACCTGCCCGCATCCGTCGTCGAGTTCCAGCCAGCTCTCCGCACGCTTGCGCGTCCCATCAGCCAGGAGTACCTGAAAGACACACTGCAGAAGTGGATCCACATGTAAGTAGCCAGAGCTTTCCTGGCGGGGGACAGGACCCACCCAGCCTCGCCTGTGACCACAGGAAGGAGGGAGAGCCCTGGCCGTATGGCTGGTGCTCTGGGCCAGGCCAGCCCCACCTCAGCCGTCTCTCACTGTGCTCACGGCGCTTAGCCCCCGCTGGGAGAGCCAAGAGGGAATTTGTCTTTCAACACGTGACGTAGAGGATTTTAGACCCTCTTTATGTTAGAGTTCTGCCACTCCTGTGCTTTTATTTAGTGCAGTGTTGTGTGTGTTTGTTTTTTTTAATTGAGGTGTAGTTAATTTACAATATTGTGTTAGTTTCAAGCATACAGTAAAGTGATTCAGTTATACATACACATATATATTCTTTTCCAAATTGTTTTCCATTATAGGTTGTTACATGGCGTTGAGTATAGTTCCCTACGCAGGGCAGTAGGTTCCTGTTTGCCTGTGTCATGTATGGTAGCGTGAACATGTTAATCCCGGACTCCTTGAAGTGTTTATATATTTATAAACACTCTGGTACATAATAGATATTTACATAGTAGGACCCAGGTAAGAGGTTTTCAAGTGGAGTCCAGCTATTGTTCTTAATAAAGGTGTGAAAACCACGAAACTAATGAAGCCCAAGAAAAATGATTTTGTTGCAGGTGTAATGAAGACATTAAAAATGGGATCAGCAACCTGCTTATGTACGTGACGAGCATGAAGGGTCTCGCGGCGATCCGGGACGCCACGTGGGAGTTACTTGCCAATGAGTCGATCCATCACAGCTGGGATGTGATATGTCGGCGGCTTCTGGACAGGCCTCTCCTGTTCTGGGAGGACTTGATGCAGCAGCTGTTCCTGGACCGACTGCAGGTGAGGTGGGAAATCGCGTGGTCCAGCTGTTCGGTGGCCAGTCCCGGTGTGATCTTTTGATTATCTGGGGAGATTCCCACCACTTCCTAAGTATATTCTTTCCCTGCCGACCTACTCCAGGACTGACTCTTCTGGATAATGAGCCATAAAGATGAACGGATTCTGGTGCTGAAAAAGAGGCCAGGCGTCTGTCGGGTGGTTGGGAACATGTCCACGTCCATCAGTGATGACATTGTTCTCTGCCACCACCATGCCATCTTCCTGAGCGTGGCGGAGAACACTGGATGTTGGGATAGATTGCCAGTTAGTGCTCTGGTTTTGAGATTTCCTGGAAAGAACTGGGATTTGAAGAACTCTTCTCTCCTTTGCTTTCAGACTCTGACAAAAGAAGGCTTTGACTCCATCTCCAGTAGTTCCAAAGAGCTCCTCATTTCAGCCTTGCGGGAACTTGAAAGTAGCGCCAGCAGCTCCACTTCAAATAAGCACATCCACTTCGAGCATAACATGGCTCTCTTCCTCTGGTCCGAGAGTCCCAGCGACCTGCCTCCCGACGCTGCCTGGGTCAGCGTGTCAAACCGGGCTCAATTTCCGGGCAGTGGGCTCTCCATGAAAGCACAAGCCGTTAGCCCTTGTGTACAGAGCTTCTGTTCTGCCCTAGATTCGAAACTGAAAGTGAAACTGGAGGACCTCCTGGCTTACCTTCCCTCTGGCGACCCGTCACCCCCCAAGGACGTCTCTCCCGCGCAAGCCAGGAACTGTGCCTTTGACAGATACGCAGACGCGGGGACCGTGCAGGAGATGCTGCAGATGCACTCCACGGCCTGCGTCAGGCACATCACGGACTGCGTCCAGGCGGAGCTGCAGCGCATCCAGCAGGCTATACAAGGGCAGCAGGACGCTCTCGACGGGGTCAAGCTACACTCGGTCCTTTTCATGGCCAGACTCTGCCAGTCACTGGGAGAACTGTGTCCCCACCTGAAGCAGTGCATCTTGGGAAAGTCAGGGAGCACCGAGAAACCAGCAAGGGATTCGAGAGCTCTGAAAAAACAGGGGAAGGGGAAAACTCAGGAAATAGTTCCCATGCAGGCCAAGTGGCAGGAAGTGAAGGAGCTCCTCCTACAGCAGAGCGTGATGGGCTACAGGGTCTGGAGCTCGGCGGTTGTGAAAGTGAGTGACACGTAAACGTATTCCTTCTGTGCCCGCCAGGCAGTCCCCATTTCTGTCCCCTTTTTGTCATAGTCCAGGCTGGCCAAGCTCAATAAGGCCTTTCAATAGTAAGGGAATAACAATTCTTATTTCACACAGTTATTTTCATTTATCTCTGCCAGATAGCTCAAATGTAAAAACTTTTCTATTCGTTTTAGCCTACATTTTATAGACAGAAACCCTGGATTTTTTTCCTTCCATCTGATGAGAATGAAAGACTTTCTCCCTGGACAAGGGTATCTGTTTTCTGCTCTTCAACCTAAATGTCATCATCTCCACTGGTGTCTTAAGAGGTGGCCCCTGACGTCTGTAGGGTAGTTGGCAACGAAATCCCCGTCGCTGGCATCAGCAGTTAGAAGAAAAGTGAGGTGTGCCACTCACCATCCCGCACGCAGTGCAAGCAGCAGAAGCTGGTCTCAAGATGGCTCGAGTAGTTTGAAACAAACCCCACAAAGGATCTGAGTGGCCCATGTGGATATTTGCTTTCTGTTACCAGGTTTTGGCTCATGGATTCACCCAGTCATTACTTTTAGATGATGCTGGCTCAGTCCTGGCCACGGCCACCAGTTGGGATGAACTAGAAATCCAGGAGGAAGCGGAGTCTGGCAGCAGCGTCACGTCCAAGATCCGACTGCCCGTCCAGGTACGTAAGAGCCGCCACGAGGGGCCCGCCACTGGGAAGGGGAAAACCTGCTCTGTGGAAAGGACCGAGACTTGAGAAATAATCATTCAGCATACAGCTTCTGAGGAAGGGCTGCAAGTAAGACGTGTAGCTTTCTACTCTGGGAGCAAAGAGGGCGTAGGGCCGGGTAAATAGGAGACTGTTCGAGGAGTCAGTTCATGAGTCTTGCCTTTTGCAGCACAGACTCTGTGCTGATTAGAGAACCACTCACCCTAAAGTGGAAACGCCAATGGAAAACACGGTGCCAGGCCACCAAGGGAATGACAGCAGCCGTCACTTGTATCTGTTCACGGGTCTCTGCTCAGAGAGGGGCCGACTGCAGGGGTCAAGGTCCTGGCGTATAAGCCTAGGTAGGGTAAATGAATCCACTCTTAGCCCGTCTCGCTGCATTGGGGCAAGTTGGCAACTGGACATTCCTTTGTTCTTTTAGCCGTCCTGGTATGTACAGTCCTTCCTGTTGAGCTTATGCCAGGAAATTAATCGGGTTGGAGGCCATGCCTTGCCCAAGGTGACACTGCAGGAGATGCTGAAAAGCTGTCTGGTTCAAGTAGTAGCTGCCTATGAGAAACTCTCAGAAGAAAAACAGGTGAAGGTAGGTGTGTGAATTTTTTCCCATTAAAAACAAAAACTGTAGCTTTTTCTTGCGTTTGGGCGCTTCACACCCAGGATTCCAGGTGATAAGGACCACTTGCCCCGGGCTATCTAATCGGTAGTGGCTTCCAGCTCCTCGACTTCAATCACACCCATTCCCAAGGGTCAAGCTGGTCATCACTGAAAAGGCAGTTCCGTACCAGTGGCGAGGACGAAAGCCTCAAAGTTTTTTAAAAAGACCTGCTTTCCAAGCCCAGCACTGCCACGTGGTCACTGCAGGCTTTGGGCAGATCATTAACCTGTTTCCTCAGGATGCAGCGGGGTCACGTGCGCTGCTTGGGGGGGTGGGGGGTAGTGTGAAGGCTCAGGAACAGTAGCAAAGCCCAGCACACCCGCGGTGGGGGCTCCTGTCGCCCAGCCCTCCTCCCTTACTGCTCTGCGGCCCTCTGCCTTTGGCGCGCACTCCCATTGCATTACTAACGTTTTTAAGGCAGGACCAACTCCTGACTTGCGAAGGAGTTCATATTAAGTCTTCTCCCCTGAGCTTCCTCAAAAGGCCTCTCCTTCGTGCCAGGAGCTTTTTTCTTTTAAAATGACTGTCTACAGCACCTGAGACCTTTTTTTAAGGGCCGGGTCTCTTCCCGGCCATTAGGTTTTTCGTTTTAAGACCAGGTATCTAACATAACTTATTTTTGTTATTGTTATGAGATTAAACTGGCCTTCTGAGTATAAAAAGCTTCTGAAATAACCAGCTGAAACGCAGCCAAACCCTGAAGCTGTTTATTCTCAGATAACAAGTCATCTCCCTTAATGGGTGGGGACGGGAAATTCATTTGCAGAAAGAAGGTGCATTTCCAATGACCCAGAATCGGGCACTGCAGCTGCTTTACGATCTGCGTTATCTCAACATCGTTCTGACGACCAAGGGTGAAGAGTTGAAGAGTGGCCGCAGCAAACAGGACCCCAGGTAGGTATGCTCGCCCTCCCGTGCATCTCTCCCAAACCTGCACAGCCCTTTTCTGGGAAGCCACTGGCGTTAGCCTCACGTTGCCCATTAGTTGTGTTTGTTTTCAACAGTAAGGGCTCATGTTACCAGCAAGAGAAAGAACGACCACCTGCTGGATAGATTCCACAGTCAAGTGTAGTATGTGGAATCTCATGCCTCTCTTCTGAGTCAGCCTACCAACTGTTGGGTGTAATTTGAACCTCCGGTACCCTCCCCAGAAACAACCTGGGGAAGTTGTGGACTGGACTTAGACATCCCATCTGGTGAAACCTCCTGAGGATCATTTAAGCTCAACGATCAGTGACAAGTGGGGCTAAGCCAGCAGTTAAGGAGAACAGACCCAGTTCCAGGGCTTGTCTAGCATTACGACACCCAAAGATTGGTTTCTGTCCTACAAAACGTGGAGAATGACCCACTTGATCCTTTTTGCAGAGTTGAGAAAGTGGCTGACTACCTTGAAGCGCTCATTGACCCGTTTGACCTGGACGTTTTCACACCGCACCTCCACGGCAACCTCAACCGCCTGGTGCAGCGGACTTCTGTAAGCCGGGGAGAACACGCTCACCTTGAACGTGAACGCAGCGCCACGGGCTCAGATTACAGCACAGACCTGCCCAACACACAATGCTCCAGGACACAGTGGGGAGAGGGGCTAAGACACAGAGCTGAGTTGTTACAGGGGCCGAAAAGAGGATTAGATCAAACCTCAGGGCTGAGGCAACCCCGGGATGACCCCTTTAGTTGTGAATAAGGACTATTCAGGTTTTATCCAGGCCTCAGAGAGAGGAATACAAAGAGCCATTGGACGGGGAGGTTCTGACCTGTGGGCAGCGATGAAAGTAATCATGGAGCACGAACACGCTCAAAAGAGCATTTCCCCAAAAGGATGGCTAGAAACAAAGTAGTGACTGATTCCTGACAGAATTTCCTTTTAAGCGGACAGTACCAACACCCAGCCTGTTACTGTGCCCCGTCTCTCGTCTGGTAGGTTCTCTTTGGATTGGTGACGGCTACAGAGAATCACTTCACCCCCAGAAGCAGTACGTTCAGCTCCCAGGAAGCCCATAACGTACTGCCACTAGCATCAAGTCAGATCAGGTAATGATTCTGAGTGGTTCCTGCTGGGGCCCCAAAGCTTCCTGGTCCTTCTACTGAAATGCCCTCCTCTTGTCTTGGAGGTTTGGACTTCTTCCACTGAGCATGACAAGCCCTCGAAAGGCCAAATCAGCCGGCAGAAGCATCGAAACCAGAGCCCAGGTTAGTGCGCAGACGAGAGGTTCACCCCCATCGATCCTGCCCCGTCTCCCATCAAACCACCCGTCAGCTCCCCTTTCAGTAACCAATAAAGAACCAGATGACAGGATGCACTAGTGCTGCTTTTAATGGCGGCGCAATATAGAAGTACACGGTGTTACTCGCTTGAGCTAATAAGAGGTTTTAGGAGATGCCCACTGACACTATCAACTAGCCTCATAATAGAAATGTATCTCAGGCTGCCAAGGCTGTAGCAAATGTGCAGGACGGGATGGAGAACGCTGCTTGTGTTGAATAGGGTAAGAGAGTTAACTGCTAACCCTGCACTACGACTGTACTTATTTGGAAAAACAATTGCTTTGTTCCAGTGATGGTTTCACCTCTCATTTCTTTTAGTCGGGTGGGAAGTACAAGGAAATGCGCTTTCTCAAGTTTACATGTTCTTGTTAACACACGTTTTGTTTCAGTAGGCTGCCATCCGTTAAGCCTGCGGGAGTCCTCCTGGGTATTTCTGAAGTGTGTTGTGTACGCATGTGTCTGAGAGCTCCAACAGCTTGCCTCCTTCCAGCATTTAATCCTTGTTTGCTTTCTGATTAGACAAAATATTCGCCAGGTATCCTTTCCATATTCCCTGCCATCAAACCCAGTAAGATCCAAAATCCTCCGTCAAACATCTGGTTTTAAAACTTGGGAGATGGTAGTGGGAAAAAAAAAGTTTTTGCACAAGCCTCCCACTCTGTAAACCCAGGCCTGTGCTGTACCTTTCCCTCACAACACTCGGTTTCTGCTTCAAGTAACTGATCTTTCAGCTCTACCCGCATGAGAGGAACAAACCGTGGAGAGAAGGTACACGTTTGCCCTCTTCCTACAGTCCTCAGCTTCAGATTTTACTTCCGTCACGTGCTAGAATCTCGGTCTCCCGTGTCCTTCCCCAATCTGGTCTAAGAGCAGAGTCCCCTTCTAGAGCTGTCCGTGCTTCTCAGATGTGCTGTGTGTGCCGTGTGGACCCCAAGCGGAGTGGAGGGCGAGCAGGCCGGGGGTCCAGTGGACGCTAAGGCACTTTCCTCTACGTACAGCGGCAGGCTGCTGTCCCCCCGGCACTCTCCCGAGCAGATGACCTGACGCACGCCGGCTCCTTGTTCAGACAGCTTGTCGCCGAGGAGGAAGACTCGTCTGCGCCCTCACTGTTCAAACTAGGGTGGCTCTCTAGTATGACCAAGTGACACAGGACAATCCGTCTCTCTAAATAAATACTCCTGCATTATTTCTTTTAGAAGTGCCTCTGCTCATTCATTTCTAAGCCACACCAGTCTTTCCAGTTGCCGTGGTGGAATGGGGCCCCCTGGTTCCCGTTGGGGGTTACTTTAAGCATAAAGTGAATCCTTGTCCAATAGTTTCACAACACTTGTGACTTCAGACACCAGTTCAGAGAGCTTACACTGTGTCAGCCTTCACCAGCGCCTTAATTCTCGACACTACAAGGCGGGATTATCAGAGAGCACACACAGGCTGCTGCTGGACAAGTCTGTGAATAAGACAAAGTCATTTACGTATTCCCTGACTGTCCGAACTGAGCAGTGTTTTCTAAGTCTGAGATGTAGGCTCTGGAGGAATAACGGTAACAAGTTTATCTGGGGATCCAAGGGTCTGAGAGACCTTCTCTCTGGAAATACAAATATATAACAGAGAGAGGACGGTTATCAGGGCAGGTGCTGACTTTATCATACAGTCTGACTGCAATCTGGTGGTTCTCCTGTCACAGAGGACAGAGTACTTTCAACAGGACACCTACATACTAAGAGGTAGCATGGCAATTTCAGTGCAAGACTGAATCAAGCTTTCTATGTTTTGGAAAAAAACTTAGGTTTTTTCATGGAAAGTAGATACTCTTTACTAGTTTATTGAATTTAAAAAATTGAAGATCCCGCAAAATGAAAAGGCCTTTTTACAGAAAGTAGAATTTCTAAGTGACAGATCTGGAAATCAGTCTGACTTGGACAAACTATGGATTCAACACGCAGATGAGATTTCCTCCTGCTGTTGACTTGCCCTGGATTTCATACCCACCCTCGAAAGAATCCTATAAAAAACTGCTTCAAAGCCCCTTTGAAATCGCAATAGTGCAACAAAACCACAAGTAAACAACGGCCTGTTAACCTGTTATTTCAAATATAGACTGAAAAGCCAACAGGCATCTTTTTGTGCAATTTTTTTTAAAACATCGTTAAGTTGAAATATCAAATCTGCGCAGCGCGGTCCCTTCACAGAAGGCAAGAAAGTGCCGGCACGTCATGTGGGAGGCCGTCCTCGGTGCTGCAGGCTGTGAAAGTGGGCCTCCTTCAGGGTCTGGTTGATGTGGAAGTACGGGCTTTGGCACAGCGCGGACGGCACGGGCGCGGGCTGCGGGCCGTGGGGGCTGGACCGGGCAGTGGGGTGGCTTGAGCCGCTCTCCGGCGCGCTGGCCCGGTCCGGGCTGTTGATGCTGCTGCTGCTGCCGCTGCTCCCACCACTGTCACTGCTTGAAGACTGGAACAGGGGAAAAAGACACGGCATCACAGTTAGGCTGTTCAGGGCTTAGGAGCTTAACGGGGGTTAACTTCAAATACCCTCTTTAGGACTGTTTGCCTACTCAGTTTGAGGAGGATCAGCATGAAAACACACACTGGGCTTTAGAGCTTACAAAGCATTTTCACTAAGATACTTCATTCTGTCCTCACACCTACCCACGAAGTCAAGTGCGGTGATGACCCAACACACCCCCCCAGGAAGAGGCAGGGTCCGGACTCCAGCGTGGGCCCTCCGACCGCGAATCCCTTCCGCTACATCTTCATTCCTTTACGCATCTCCCCTGCTTGCTTTTACCACGCGTTCCTATCATTTCCAATAATCACAGAAGGGAGTTCTCAGCCTCCAAAGGGAAGCATCAGTCATTGGTACAGGGTATGAAGCAGGTGCCCTCGTAACAAGTAAGGTGGCTTCTGGGCACAAGTGAAAATTTTGACAACTTTGTGGTTATCATCTCATGGGCACAAAACCATACTCTCTGAAGGCAGAACACATAGCCTGAAAGACTTTTTTTTTAATTGAAGTATAGTTGCCATACAATATAAGTTACAGGCGTGCAATATACTGATTCACAATTTCTAAAGGTTATATACCTCATTTATAGTTATTATAAAATATTGGCTATACTCCCTGTGTTGATCAGTATATCCTTGTAGCTTATTTTATACCTAGTAGTTTGTACTATCCTGAAAGACTTGAATATACTTCTTGTAGAGTTATATTAGCATTTTTGCAGTTCGCTATGTGTACACGTGCACACGTGCACACATGTGCCTAATTTTCTGTTTAATATCCCTAATGTTACTTGGTGTCTTAGTCATCTTGAAGAGGCTACTCAGAGTTCCCTGATAAGAGTCACTCTCAGAAATCTCCTTCCTTCCGATGCGAGGATCTTCAAAGGGAAGGCAATGTAAGGATGGATCCTTTTCCGAATTACAGTCTTTGACTATTTCTAATAAATGGCAACCCCAAAAACTTGACAACAGCACACTTCTCTATTTACAACTCAACACAATATTGTGCTGGAAGGACTCAATGCATGAGGCATTTAGAATTCTAGAGGTTAATGATCTGGTGTATAACTTTTTTAAATTTTTACCCTTTGATACTTCTAAAGTTATATTCGTTTATACAAAAACACTGGTTTTGAAATGCCTGCTTACGACCGTGTGAAATCTACATGTGTGAAATCTACATGTGAAATCTACATGTAGGGGAAAGACTGGCAAGAAGCAGGTCACAGTAGTTAGGTCAAAACGGAGGGGTTACAGTTAGTGATTTTTGCTACCCTTTACTGCAACTTTTTGCAATGTGGTTATTATCTATTTTCATTATAAAAGTAAATGTATAAATAAAATGTTGTTTCTACATAGATACTTTAAAAATGATTCTTAAAATACTAGTTCTATCCATTTTTTGATCAAAAGTTATACCTAACAATGTGTACATAAACAAACTTATCTAAAATGGCAAAGAAAGCAATGTTCACGAAAGGCATCCAGTCTTAACACTTAAACCAAGAATTATCATGGTCCATAGGTCATTTGTCAGTGTAAGGCACTTACACTTAACAGGTCACTTAGCCCACTGCCCCCGGGTAGTAGGAGACAACCTACCTATCTTCTTAAAAACAAAATTGATGAAAGCATTATAATGGGCTGAATAAGGTCAGATGGCAGGGTTAACAGCAGCAGCAATTACATTTACTTAAAGACTTAAGTGAAAGCCAATTCAAAAACAAAAGCTGTGTTCCATAAAAGCCTCCCCTAACCTAGCACAGAATCAGCTAGAACTGCCGCTGGCACAGCCGGCAAGGCCACTACTCGGTGACGAGCAGGTCACCACACTGGGTAGGAGGCCCACAGCACAGAGCACTCTGTCTCCTCTCAGTCTGTTTTCTTTCCTGTTTCTCGTTACAGGTACTGTCTGAAAATTAAGGCAAGAACTAGAATCAGTTTCTAGTAAGTCAAGTTTCCATCTCAAATTATATTTACTTCACACTGTAACAGCAAAGGTGACACTATTCTGAGAAAAGATAAAAATTCTTTAAAATAAACAGGTTAAAAAAGATTGCTGTACAATAACTGTTGAAAAGGAGAGAAAGGGAGACAAATACACCTGCAATTTCTAGTCCATTTTAAGTATCTTGTAACTCAGATTTTTAAAGACACGTATAAAACTGTTTAGTGTGGCCCTGTTTATAATAGCTAAAAATGGGAAACAACCTAAATGTCTAAAAATAGGGAAACTGCGACTTCCCTAGTGGTGCAGTGGTTAAGAATCCGCCTGCCAATGCAGGGGACACGGGTTCGAGCCCTGGTCTGGGAAGATCTCACATGCCGCGGAGCAACTAAGCCCATGCGCCACAACCACTGAGCCTGCGCTCTAGAGCCCACAAGCCACAACTACTGAGCCCGCGTGCTGCAACTACTGAGGCCTGCGTGCCTAGAGCCCATGCTCCGCAACAAGAGAAACCACCGCAGTGAGAAGCCCGCGCACCGCAACGAAGAGTAGCCCCCGCTCGCAGCAACTAGAGAAAGCCCGCGCACAGCAACGAAGACCCAACGCAGCCAAAAGTAAAATTAAATAAATAAATGTATTTTAAAAAATAATAAAAAAATAAAATAAAAATAGGGAAACTGGTTAAACTATGGTATATGTATATAAAGTGTAATACATGAATTATAATCCGTAACGATGAAATTCTATTCTGCTGGTAACAGTGAGGATAAGAGATGTACATACACCAAGGTAGAAAGAGATCTTTAACATCTTTTTTATAGGTTACAAAACAACGTATAGTAGGTCCACTGGTTTTTAAAGTGTTTTCTTTACTGTATACATATAGGTACACCAAAAATACTCTGGAAGGATATACATGCCAAAATATTTAGAATTTGGACCTCCTACTTTCTATAGCTTCTACAAAAAATACTTCTTTTGAGGGCAAAATACAGTCATGAGTAAGAGAACTAAAGAGTGCTACTACAAAAGAGAGTAAGGTCTCCAGTCACTCGTAGCTTCAAGACTGAGACTTAAGGAAAACACTGACACTGTAAGATTTTAGGAAGGCTGTTTGCCTCCCGTGACAGCTTAAGAACCCCTAAACTGCTTCAGCTGACTGTGGCAGACAGCAGGCCAATGATGCTCTTAGACTAAGAAGAGGGAACCTATACAGAACCTGGGAATCTGGGTGAACGCACTTCACACGTTATTTTAATACACATAAAACATTACACCCTACTGTCATTAAAGGTAAGAACAATACATCTCTTTCAAAGGGGCACTGGTTCCTATTTTCACCCCACTCAGACGGGTCTTGGCATTATCGAGGGGCTTTAGGGAATATCTCACCATCTACGGATGGCCAAGCAGCAACCAGCAGAATAAAAGCAAGCAGTGCAACATGCTAAGGGTGACTGTTCTGTGAAACTTCTCTTGTGATGCACAAGTATATTTGGTATGTACTGGGTCACAAAATATGGCATTTCTGTGGGACCGGGTCAAAAAGTTTGAAAGTTACTGAAATGGGTCTTAACGCTGTCAGCCATCAAAGTGGTCTAACTTTGTAGGATAAAGGAAAGACCATTATTTCCTTTTAACCCTAAAAGCATAAAACCAAATTTTAAGTCTCTATCAGAGCCTTAAGATGTATGAAGAAGTAAATCGTTTTGTCTTATAAAACCAAAAAACTCGAGATGGAAAAAATCGTATTTCCCCTGCTTAGTGGAGCCTCTCGGTATCAGATTGCTTGGGGGGCAGAGATGAAGAGAAGGGAGAAGTATTCGAAAGAGCTTTCAGGAGTCTTGAAAGAAGGTAGAGCAGATAAAGGCAGAAGAACACGCACTGTCTTTAGCAGAAAGAATATACATAAATCATGGAGCAGAGGGCAGACAAGTTGAAGTTCATTTTCTTAGTCCCAAGGGCTCAAATCATACAGAGCTCCTGACCCCTCAGATAGGCCTGCCCTGAATTTTATTTTCCCAGGGTGTGAAGTCAGTTTAAGAGAGAGCCCATTTATACCCATGGTAGTAACAAAATAGCTCTAAAGACACTTTCTACTAATAACCTTTAGAAAGTCCCCCAGGTGGGATTGTTACTGAGTCTCTGCTTCATAAAAGGAGAGCCAGAGTATACGTGTACACTTATTACCTAGAGCTGGATGCTTCCTGTTAGTTAGAAAAGCAGATCAACAGCGTATTTTATTTTCTTTCAAGCCCCAGCTTCCCCTCACATCCATCTCCCCATCCAGTGGTGCTTTTAAATTTACGTGAGCCTCAAACGAAAAAAGAAACCTTGCTCGTTGTATTACACAGTCCATCCCTGGAGTCAGAGTGAAGTTCACCCTAAGGCCACTGCAGAATCTGAATTAAGTGCAAGGGATGATCCTAGCCAAGTCTATCAGAGCTTCTAATGTAAAACTCTGTGCTTCCAAAGTGCCCGATGATTTAAGAGAGCTCCAGATCTGCTAATACCAGTGAGACCATAAGACTCCAAATGCATTCAGTGGGCTAATTAAAACCACTGTCTAAATGTGCAAGGGAAGAAAATACAGGTGGTCACTTTTCTGTGTCAATGAGTAAATGGCATATCCTTACAAGATAAAATTGGACCACATCATCTGTTTGAAGTTTCTGCCTAAAAACATGTATGTATTCTCATTACTAAACAGATAACGTTCAGGTTCAATATGAAACTGCTTGGGGTGGCTTTTCTTGCTGTGAGTTGATGCAACATATTACAAATATTTCAAGGACTTGAACTGTGAGCAAAGTTTCTAAAGACGGACACTACAAATTGGGTTAACTTTTGAAAGGACTGTTCCTGCATTTGAATGGACCTTTTGAGAAGTTAATTTCAGAGTTAATTTGCTACAGGGTTTTAAACACACAACCTTAACACCTTACCCCAGAATCTGCCAAAACAGTTTTGTCTGTTAGGCTGGTCCTACTACTAGGACAGATTAATGATGACAATGAACAAAAACAAAGAGTGTTAAAATACCTTCTTTAAAAATTATGCAAAATATTCCCAGGGTCAGCTAAATTCAGTGCTTTAAAAAAAAAAAAATCACCTAACATACTGCCAATTCTTATCAGTTAAAACAAATGGATTTATAGAATCCTAATTTTAATGATACATGGCTTCCCCTGGTTCTGCAATGCTTTTATCTGCCATGCCTCTACACGCCAACTAAGAATACCCTTGGGATTTTAGAGTCATGCCATCAAAGATTTTCCCTTCTAGTAGAGACAAGAAAAAAGACAGAGGCTGTTCCAATTAAGCCACCTCTGTTTTACTTCCACATCTTCTCGCTCTCTACTTGCTGTTACTTCGTAGTGATCTAAAAAATCAAAATGGTCTTGGTAAGTTAAAGGTATTTTTAAAAAGTTGGGGTCTTTGTATTTGAAAAAGGTACTGCTTTTGTTCACTCAGGTAGCAGTACTTCTTGTAAGGCATATACCTGCATACCAGAAGCCAGATTTACTGGAAGTGTCTAATGTAATTTGTAGATATTCAAGCTCAAAATAAAGAGCATTATTCCTACAAGTGAAGCTACAATTCAAACCAAAACGGCCAGCCTAAGAAAATGGATTTAAATAAGTTAAATCTAGCTAGTTTTTACCCATCCAATAACTGTCTGAGGTCAGGGAAGGGAGCTACCTTTGTAAAGGGCCCAACAGGAAGGTGCAGAGTGACAAATCACTTCACTCCTTGCTCACCAGAGAGAAAAACGAACCTGCCTTAGACATTAACTACCAGGAATCATCTAGAATGCCTTTCAAAAAACCTTTTTATTCCTATACCTGTAATTATATCTCAATTTAAAAACCAGTATCCTAAGGCTCACAAGGCATGAAACCTAAGTCACTGGAGTTAAAATTCAAGATCTTCAATGCAAACACAGATTCGAGTTATGAGAAAAACCACTAGACCCCAATTTCCTTACTTTTTGTAGCTAGAAATCTAAAACTGCTTTCCAGCTAATACCATGTCATAGCATTTACTGAAAAAAATATTTTCCAGCTAAAAGATAGAGGGAGGAAAATTATTCTTCTCTGTTCCTATGATTCAAGAGAAGTCTAGAACCTAGTGGCCCTGGGTATATGTAGCGAAGTCCCTCAGAGCTTCCGATCTGTCTTCTGGGAGGCGGCACACACCGTGGGCAGGAGCCCGTAGCTCACACTCAGACTCTGGGGCTCCCCAGTCTGCCGCTCACCAGCTATGTATCTTTGGGCAAGGGACTTTATTGTTCTGTGCCCCAATTTTTCCATCTGAAAAGTAGAGATCATAATAACCACCAAACTGACAGGAAGAAAATGTACAAGTAGATTCAAAGTTTCTCTTTACATAACTCATCTGGCAAGTCGGTTCACATTCTTCAGTTCACGTTCTTCAGCTTCCTAGAATCTAGGAAAAAAAGAGGCCCATACTATCTCCATTTTACAGATAAACATGACTTACTTGTGGCACAGTTCGAAACAATTCAAACACCTCGTGTCTTATTTCCCAGTACTTGCCAATGTTATCACGT
Source organism: Pseudorca crassidens (assembly GCF_039906515.1). Taxonomy (NCBI): domain Eukaryota; kingdom Metazoa; phylum Chordata; class Mammalia; order Artiodactyla; family Delphinidae; genus Pseudorca; species Pseudorca crassidens. The sequence goes on along the minus strand of NC_090314.1, from coordinate 59,047,927 downwards.
TTAGGAGAAAAAGGTGAGTTCTGGAAATTAATTATAAATGACAGTTTTAAATCTCTCTTACAATGAAAATAAACTTCCAAATGAAAGTTCTTTACGTTACAAGAAAAAAATTCTAAACTTAAGTATCTCAAGAAAGACATAGGAGGGGCTTCCCTGGTGGCGCAGTGGTTAAGAATCCGCCTGCCAATGCAGGGGACATGGGTTTAAGCCCTGGTCCGGGAAGATCCCACATGCCGTGGAGCAACTAAGCCCGTGCGCCACAACTACTGAGCCTGTGCTCTACAGCCCGCGAGCCACAAATACCGAGCCTGCGTGCTGCAACTACTGAGGCCTGCGTGCCTAGAGCCCATGCTCCGCAACAAGACAAGCCTCTGCAATGAGAAGCCTGCGCACCACAACGAAGAGTGGCCCTCGCTCACCACAACTAGAGAAAGCCCACGCGCAGCAACGAAGACCCAACACAGCCAAAAATAAATAAATAAATAAATAAATAAATAAATAAATAAATAAATAAATAAATAAATAAGTTTTTAAAAAATAATAATAAAATAAAGACACAGGAAATGGCTCCTCTTAACTTAGTCTCTTAAGGAAACTTACCCCGTTGGCCCTACCTTAGAATTAAGATACTGTTTTCATTAACAATACACTTTGTCATGTAAATTAATAAAATTAAGAATCCACTAGTAATGACATGTTTTATTATTTCCCCCTTTATACACAATTGTCAACAAGCAGCCAAATGTCCCTAAACTGGATATTTTTATGCTATAAACATAATGATCTACTCCAGTGGTCACGATTCAATTATTCAGTAGTTAACTTTCCATTTTAAAGTTTTCCCCTGCCTTTTGCTGCTCTAGTTCTCCCTGGGTTCACTCAGACTCATTACTCGAGGGGAGGGGGAGGGATAAATTGGGAGACTGGGGTTGACATAAACACATTACTATATATAAAAGGGATAACTAATAAGAATCTACTGTACAGCACAGGGAACCATACTCAATACTCTAATGACCTATATGGAAACAGAATTTTTAAAAAGTGGATATATGTGTATGTACAACTGAATCACTTTGATGTATAGCAGAAACTAACACAACGTTGTAAATGAACTATACTCCAATAAAAATTCATTAAAAAAAAAAAAGACTCATTAGTCAACAGCACCAGACGCTGGTAAATGTACTAAAACGGAGGGTCGGAGGGTCGTGACCACCCGTGAGGGATCTAATGGTGAGTTCAGATTACCGTGACAGGTAAAAAGTACCTGTATTGACTGTTACTTATTACAAGGGCAATCCAGTCCATCCTTCAGACTAATGATTACAGAGTGGTTTAACCACTGAATTTCTTTGGACAAGTAAGAACCAGACATGTGAACCCACAGGTTGAATAACAATACACTGCTTTCTTCTGTGAGAAGAAGAAAGGTATTAGGGAGTGAAGGTCATTCTCTACAAACAGCAATTAAAACAAACCAGAACTGTAATACTAAGGAGTATTACTCAAAATAAGAGATCAGAAATGTTTGATTTTTTAAAAAATGACAATTTATACTCCTGTTCTCAAACATCAAAATTGTAGATATAGGGAAAAAAGATCAATACAAAAAAGATCTACCGTACCTTTGAACTAATGCAAACATCATATAGCAGGACTGACATACAGACACAAGTAAAGAAATATTCAGGGGCTTCCCTGGTGGTGCAGTGGTTGAGAGTCCACCTGCCGATGCAGGGGACACGGGTTCGTGCCCCGGTCCGGGAAGATCCCACATGCCGCGGAGCGGCTGGGCCCGTGAGCCATGGCCGCTAAGCCTGCGCGTCCAGAGCCTGTGCTCCGCAACAGGAGAGGCCACAACAGTGAGAGGCCCACGTACCGCAAAAAAAAAAAAAGTAATATTCAGGGTGATACCGTGAAAGTAATCACCGCATACTCTTTTTAATGAATAGTCTTATAACTCAAAAGAATAATGGAGACTCAATTCTGTTAGTATTATCATTAGATGTTCATGGCAGCCTCTAATCTTTGGTTTTCTTCCAAAGAAAAAAGAGATTCCCTAGTTTAACCAAAAGCTCAATTACTTTTCTGTTAATCTCAAGGGAGAAAAAAAAAAAACCAAAGAAAAAAAAAGGTGATAGGAAGATTTAAAAGGGAGGATAAAAGCTATAGAAATTTAAGTCTCCATGTAAAAGGATCTAGTCTGCACTGGTGCATCAGCTGCTCCTGAGTATTACCTACATGACAGTTACTGATTTTTTTTCTCCCTGAGGGAATTACTTTGGATTTCTGGTAAAGACTGGATATAGGTCAAATCCTATTACTGAGAACTAATTAAAGTACAAATTACTTTGGGTGTGGAAGAACTGTGATCTATGGAATTCTGCTTTAAATGATGAGACTAGGGCTTAGGAATCTTTGCCACTGAGGAGTTTCTCTCTTAGGGTGACAACTGTTGAGGGTCAAATCTTTAGGTGCATAATTTAATAGCAGCATCCGTTCAGTGTCAGCTTCCTTGCCCCACTGCAGACCAGGTGCTCAAGTGCACAGGAGGCATACTGCAGCACCCAGGAAACCAAAGTTCAAACCAAAGTTTGAACTTTGCCCTTTCCCCCTCCCCCCACTCCACTCTGCTTCCCACAGGTGCTCTTTTCAGAACAACATAATGAAAACATAAACACAATTAAAAATAGGACTTCGCATACACATACATTATATATTCCGAATGCTTGTACGGTTTCTCTTAAAAACATGGAAAGCTTATCTTTAAGAGACATGGAAGCAGCAAAATATACTTGTCTTAAGGACAATTAATGTTTAGAAACGATTAGACAATAAGCTGGCTTCTGTATTCTGTACTGCAAAAAAAAAAAAAAAGGCCATGACTCAAAAAAAAGAGGTTAAAAACACTGCAGTCAAATAAGATCACTTTTCTTTATTCAAAAAAATTTTAATTACATGGAAGTAACTGGGTTATTTAGCTCAAGCAATGAAAACAGCAGGTACTCTGGACCATACTTCCTACCTCTGTGTCCCAGGAATCGTGAAAGACAGGGTTCCTGCTACTCCTTTTGGTCTGTGGGGGGAGATGGTGGTCTTCTTCACTGCCATTCCTTCTCCTTTTCCTGAAATTAAATCACAAGGAGAAAAAAAAAAAAAATTCAACAATTGACCTTCTGGACACTTCCAACTGTAAACCATGACAACATATAAATTTGCCCTCTTGCCTAAAAAAAGATAAATCATCATATGATATCCCAATAGGTAAAAAAAACTTAGAAGTACACCGTCGCCAGGCACGAAGAACAAAAATATAAAAGAGCAGCAGTATGGTCGAGCTTAAATTAGTAAAACTCATTTCTAAAAAAAAAGCTTGACAATTTGAAATGCCTGCTGGGAACAAATAAGATCAGGAAGACATTAAGGACTAAGCTCTCAAACGCCACCTAATTAATGTGATCTTTTCCTACATCTCCTGAAGCTACGATTCCCAGTTACCTAATTTAACTCCTGTCCCTAGGACAACATCTAAGACAGGAGTGACTGCCTTTGCCTATTTACACTTAAAATCCTTATAAAAATGGTGCTACACAGGAAGAGCATTAGAGGTTCTGGTAGACTCTGATCTTTCATTTTCTTTCATCCCTGAGTTTTCCCCAATTATCACATTAACACAAAACCTCTCTGCCCTCTAACATATTAAATTACTTTTCTGGACAATCACTGGAAAGGCTGCTCTTGGACACATTAACTTGATTATTCCGGCTACACCACCTGGTATTACGAGAAGTTACTTCACCAGGTTGTTACTGTGCGATTGTAGCACCAGCCACTTAAAATGTCCAGGTTTCTAGAAAAAGCACACATATTTCTCAGTCAAGTGTTCTGAGATGTACAAGAAAGACAAAATTTATATGTTTTCTATGCAAGAATCAAGTGCTATCAGGACTTCCAAACCCCAGTTAGAAATCAGAAATAAATTAAAGGAGGTATAGTTTTAAGTCAAATTACATGGAACTGTGCTGTCCAATACAGTAGCCACAAGATATATTTGTTAATTTAAATTAATTAAGATTAAATAAAATTTGAAACCCAGTTCCTCGATCACGCTGGCTACACTTTCAGTGCTCAGTGGCTACCCATAGCTAGTGGCGACTGTATGGGACCGCACAGATGTAGGATGTTCCTACCACTGTAGAAAATTCTACTGGGCAGTGCTGGCTAGAGGCCAATTTATACAAAGCAGCACAATCTATTATAATGAAATCTCTTCAAGGTTCAAGTTTCTATAGCTAGAGGGTTAAAGAGCTTTTTGGAAAGTACTGAATTTGAACATACAGTATCTTCTATACAGTTATACTTTCTATGTGAGTAGGGTGGCTTACTGTGGTAGGCCCTTAACCCTAAGGCTCTGAGTTGAGGTCTGGACATAGGAGAACATTTAAGTTATCACCCCAAGCTCAATCCTCTGTACTTCTGAATACATCTAACATTGTTAATGAACGAGTATGGATAGTTTAGGCTTGGAGTGATAAATAATGGGTGTGTGGTTTTGATAAAGCATTAACCAACCTGCAGAGGGCTACACCATTTACCTCATTCTAAGACTCAGTTGTTTATAAAATAAGATCTCCTTATCTTTCTCTCAGGGGATTAGATCTTATCCTGAAGTACTGGAGGTTAAAAACTAGATAAATATCAGGTTTTAATCATCATTAAATGGATGTGCTACTTGAACCAAGAAATTGCTACGTTCGTTCTAATATGACCACTTACAAAGCACACCTTCTGATGGAAGGCCAGCTGACGCGCAAAGAGAAACTCCTCAAATGACAGCGTGTTGGTCCCCAAACTCCTCCTTTATCAGTATGCCAACAGCTGATTGTGCCTGGGCTGCTGAGTCACTCTAACCAAACTCAAGAACCTGACCAAAACGTTCCAATTTCCTCTTTTATAATGGGAGATAAGATACATCTTTCTAGCGACAAGACTACGAATGTCAAGAGGATAGGCTGGTTTTGAAGATTTCAATTAAACTCTGGGAAAGTCTCATGAAATATCCCTGCCTCATAATCAGTTGATTTCTCCAGGTACCAGAATCATCTCTTTGGCCCCCTGGGAGTTCTCTTCTTTGCGCAGCACTAGATTAAGGAGGAGCCCTACCTCTTCTTCATTCTCCTTTTTCTAAGCTCTTTGCAGATTTCACCCTTGAAACATTTCTCTTTCAACAACATCACTAATAATTGTCAAAACTACAGCTTCATGCTTAACCCCCTCCACACAATCAGTCAGATTGTAACTTTTAACATTAATGCCATAGACCAGGTTATAATTTGAGCAGCCACCCTATAACTGATTACATTCTCCCTAGCCATCTAGTTACAGATTATTGTTTAGCACCTGTTACTTCTAAGGATGGCAGAAATACATCACTTTTCCTCATTTCATTTCTCTCCAATCTTCCTGTCATCTCCTAGAGATCAAGCATAGAAGAAATCCTAGAGTACGGAAACTAGTGGTTTTCAATTTTTTTTAAAAAAAGTAACAGAACTCTTACGTCCTACCAAAAAAAAAAAAAACCCTCTATTTCCATAAGAGATAAAGGATCTGTTTTAAAGTAGAAGCCTCCCTTCCCACAAACCCACCCCTCTTGCAGTTTGAAAAACCACCGTCTTAGAACAACCCTTCATCTTAAAGTTGAGGAAACAGATCCAGAGACCAGAACTGACTTGGAGATGCTAAGACAGCTGGAGCTGGTCCATCATACTCCACGACACACGGGTGCAGAGAAAACCCTGCCAAATCAAATGACTTATTTTATAGTAAAGAAGTTACCATGTTGAGATTGTGTGAACTAGATAAAAAGAATCTGTTACTAGTATAAACACATTCAGATTACCCGTGTATATAGCACAGAATAAAAGAAATATTTTGCTAAGAAATATTTCGACTTTTTCAGATATGTGAGACACCCCAAGGGACTACTGGAAGTACGAACTGGGTTTGGGAAGGAAAAAAATGGCAGTTAGATCAGGCTTACTGTACCTAAGGCTCCTGTGACTAATTCCAGTAGCAAGTTGGTACACCTGGCCCCTAATTTCAAATTTAGTCCACTCTTCTTTAATATACAAATAGAGGCTTTATGCCCCACTCACTGCATGACCCAAGTCAATATGCAGAAGTTTGGAGAACCCCAGATTTTCGCTATTGGCCCAAATAACTTCAGGGTGCTTACGAGAATCTCAATGCCATGAATTTACCATGCTCCAGAGTAGGGTCCTTGTGGAAAGACGGTCAATTACATTCAAAGCCAATGGAAACACAGAAAGACAAGAAAAGATCCAGCATAATCTACCAAGGCAATCCTATCTTATTCACTTAAGCCTCACTGAGATTTTACAGAATAAAGGAAAAGAGCGGTGAACCTAGAAAGACCCACTGCGCTCTCTAAATCTCTTTCCTCATCACAAATATGAAAGACTGAACTTGCTGATCTACAGTTTTCAGTTCAAACTCCAGGATGAGGGATTTTTCTAATTTCGAATAAAGCCGATCCTCTTCATTCTGGGGTACAATCCCAACTTTCCCCTCCCCACCTGTTTACAGGGGGAAATAAGGGAAAAAAAAGAAAAAGAAAACTCGCAGCTTGGTCCGGACTGTCCTCCGTCCGTGTCAAGGAATCATAACACCCCCTAAATTAAGACCGGGGCCTAGGCTCGGAGAAAAAGTAGTGCATCACGATATAATCCTACCTCCCGCCTTCCGAGTCAAACGGCTCCGCACCCCAACAGTTTAGAATCCTGCCTGTTCTTAATGCTACAGCCGAGAGAGAATCCACAAGCCACTTTGGGTCCTCGGCCCTTCTGTGTTCACAACCGCCCAGGACACAAGTTCTTCGGTCTAACCTAACCCTTTCCTGCTGCGGGGTTAAGCCCAAGCCTTCTTTCTGACCTTGGGGAGACCAGCTCCCCGCCCCGTCCTCTCACAGACGCCCTAGGGGCTCCTCTCGAAGATCAGACATTCCTCCCATCCCCCTACCCTCCTAAATTTAGGACAGGGAAGCTTTAGGGCCATCGTCTCTCTTCCGGGACCGATCAGACTTCATTCCAAATAGGGAAAGATGGGGGGAAAAGATAGGGTCGAGAGAAACCTGGGCCCTGGGGAGTCACTGCTTCAGCGCCCCCAGGGACCAGGTACCCGATCACCCGCGCATCCCGCTCCCCTCCTCCCCCGGACTGCAAAGCACCCAGATGGAGACCTGCCGGGCCCACGCTTGCTCGGACCCCGCGTCACGCGCCCCCTCGGCTCCAACCGCCAAGACACAGCAACCGGCGAGGGGCTGGAAAGGAAGAGGGTGCCCTGCGGTCTCACCTGGGGCGGAGGCGCTCGCTCATGTTAGCTGATGGAGGCGAGCGACGCGGCGCAGCTCCGCGAAGAGAGAAAACAGAGGGTGTTGTGTTCCGGCGGCCGCCACGCCCACACCCTCGGGCCTTGGCTCTCACCGCGGCTCCGGTGGAAGCAGCCGGCGATGAGTACCCCTCTGTGGGACCCGTACCACCTCTACTTCCGGCGTCTGATCCGCGCCCCCCCATGTCGCAGCCGCCGTGGTACCGCCCACCCGCGGCTGCGCAGTGGTGCGACCCCGGCCGCGCCGACCGGTAACCCCGCCCACAGGAAAAGGCGGGCTCGGAGCAACCAGGAGCTTCTGGGAGAGAGGACCTCGTTAGAGGTCGCCCGAGCTTTCGCCTGTTCGCAGCCGAGCGGGGATACCTTAAGAGTCAAGCCAGGTTTAAATTAAATTAAACTATATCAGAATAATATGATACAAGTATTTGAGTTAAATCCCTGTGAGGTCACAATTTTTTTTAAATAGCTGAGAAGCATCAGGCAGTGGTGCGGACGGCCTGCCCCGGGTCCCAGGACTGAGAGTTGGGAAGCGGCGCGTGGGCTGCGCTGGGGGCGGGTGGGGGTGGGGGCCTGGCGCGGGGCTTCGTGGTCTTATCTGTCTTGCGAGGTGAGGCGCTGCCGTGGGGGGAGTTTCCACGGGCGGAGATGTTTCCTAGGGCCTCCGCCGTAGGTCTGGGGACGAATGTGGCGACAAGAGGAGAGTGGGGGGAGGGCTTCCTGAAGCCGAAGGTTCCGCCCCCTTAGGCGCCCCAGCGGCTCCGGCGCCTGGGGCTGGGGGGCTGCGGGGCTGCGGGGAGGCCCCAACCAGGAAGCAGCAGGACTGCTTTCCTGAAAACGTTACGGGCAGGGGGGTACGCTAGATAGTACTGCTGGGGGCGGGGAAGTCCGCTGGAGAGCGCAGGAGCGGCGGGCGAAGATTATCCTAACTTTGAGGTCCGCCCTGTGCCCAGGAGGGTGGTCAAGTCTGCTTTCTGGAACACCGAGGTAGCACTGCCCTCCCTACAGGTGACTCGGTTATTTGAATTTGCCCCAGCACTTTGCCGCATTTAGTCATTGTATGTGCTGTCGAGTGACTTCCCTGATTGTGTTTTTCAGAGGCCGACATTAAAATCGCAACTGGAGAACGGAGAGCGAGGCCTGCTCATCTAGGAGAAACAACCGCAAGATCAGTATCTTTCTAGAAAAGCTTTGGTAAGAAAGCATTTAATAGGGAAGAACCTTTGTATTCTCTTACAAGTTAATCACTAAATGGATGTTGCCTGTAAGCTTAAATTACACCTAATGGCCCATCTCTGGGAACCCTGCCTCCCAGGTCATGAGCATGAAGCTAAAATACCTTTGTTTAGCTCAGAGGAAACAGCCTGACCAGGCCCACCTGTGAATCACTGCAGGAAGGAAGAAATTAACACACCCCCTCTGGAGGCTGATGGGAACTCCAGGAAATGTTCGGCTTTACTCCCTTCCCTTTTAGTATAAAGGATGCCTGAATTCTAACTCAGGCAAGATGGTTCTTTGGGACGCGAGTCCCCCATCTCAGTCTGCCGCAGCTCTTGAAACAAATTCCCTAGTCCTCGCCCCAAGAACGCATCTCTCGGTTTATTGGCCTGTCCTGCGGTGAGCGGGTGAGCTTGAACTCGGTAACATTAAGGCATCCATGGTGAGACGTTACTGTTCAAGGGTGCGGGAAAGATCTCAGCAGGATTAAGCGTGAGGATGGCACGGTGTGGAAGCACATGCCTCTAACAGGTCTCTTCTAAAGTCGTTAGCCTAAGGCCCTTGGACTGGCTTCCGTTGTGTGTATTTTTGGAAATAAACAGTCCCTTTTATTATATTGTCAAAGGGGTACCTCCAAAGTAAGAATAGTTGCTGTAAAGTCTATTGGCAGAAGACGGTTTTGTTTTTTGTGAGTTTTTTTGTTGGTGTGTTTTTGCGTGACTTCATGTAAGATAAGGTGGGTCGGTTGGTCTGACGGATTGGCCAGGGCCAGGCCCAGTGCTCGGTTCTGAGAATACAGCTGTGCACAGGGTCCACCTGTTCCCTGCCCTCTGGAACTTGATAGAATAAGAAGTGTAAACAGAATTAACTCATCTGAGCTTTGGAATGAAATACTTCCTTTTCCTGACTGGAGAGAATAATAGAGGCAGCAGTGGTACATGGTGTAAAGTTTTTTAAATGTTTTTATGTGGCATAAATTTCACAAAAGTGTCAAACTAGACAAATTTGTCATTAATTGTACTACATACTGCAAGTAAAAAATGGGGGACCATGTCACCTCCACTTATGTATTATTTGTGCATTCGCTGTACTTTTGTGTATGTGTATGCATATATGCTTATTACTAATGCGTTAAATGTCAGTAGCATTTCGTTTTTCATGCTTAGACAATAGAAGCTCTAATATTTTCTTCTTGCCCCAGTGGATCTTCTGTATATCACTCTGGAAATACTAGTCTAAGCCACCTTGGAATCCCAGCGTGAGTTTTTCACTCTTCACCATTCTTCCCTTGAATGATGTGTTTAAGGGTTTATAACAGTTTCTTTATACTCATGTGCTATCCAGTTGACTTGCTACAATGTTAAATAGCAAACATTTTATTGGCATTTTATCTGATTGGCATTCTGGACATCTCTTCCTTCCACTAAGCATTAATTCACTAGACTTAAGTTTTTTGGTCCGGCTCACCTCCTAGTTAGGGATGTTGAAAAACCTCTTTGGTTGTCTTTTGTAATGACTGATTCCTAAGAGACTTTAAGAAGTGTGAAATACCAAGCAGAAATGGAGCCAGGAATATTGATCTTAAAATCCAACTATGTCTGTTTTCTACCTGTGGAAGAAAAAGAATGGGTCAAAAGAAATTTTTTAAAACGTCCTTCAACCTAGCTTCTTTCAAATGAATTTAAAAGCTACAACACCTAAATAAAGTATTAGTATTTACTGTATGGATTGTGTGCTCCCCGTAACCTCACATTTCTCTTTTTCAGGAATAGGAGAGCTATTCCACCCAGAATGGAAGTGTGTCCTTACTGTAAGAAGCCATTTAAACGATTAAAATCCCATCTTCCGTACTGTAAGATGATAGGACCAGCTGTGCCTGCTGTTTGTCAGTCCAAGCCGGCTACCCTCGCACGTGCTAAAAAAATCAAAGGGCCAATCAGAGACTCAGTTAAAGCAAAAGAGAAAGTGTTAGGGACAGATAGTAAGAAAAGAAATCCTGAACTGAAAGGGGACAGATCAGAACAACAGACAGTTAAGTCCTCTCCACGACTATCTGTTGGTTTGGAAAAAACAAGTAATACAAAGGCTGATAAAGACTTTAAGAATCAAATTCAATCCTCCCTCAAAATGCTAAAAAATACTGAACAGAAGATTACTTCCCAGGGAGAAACTACAGCTCAGTTTTCTGCATCAGAAAACACCACTCCTAAAAAAGAGCTTGCCGAAGACTTGTCTAAATCAGGGGAAAGTAGAAATAACCCTTCAGAGACTGAAGCTTCTTTAGCTCTTGGCCCAATGGAACCTTCTCTGTCAAATCAAGATAGGAAATATTCTTCGGCCTTCCCTAATGATGTACAAGCCACTTCTGCTGATTTAAGATTGGACAGAGTGGATGCCCCAAGACAGAACCTTCTCATAAAATTACTAGATATGCCTCTGGGCGATTATCACAGTTCTCCCACGAATCTCAATTACGGGGTTGAAAGGGTAAGCACATCATCAAGCAGTGAGAGAGATTCCAAGGCTGGGCATCACCTCTTGGGAGTCTCTACTAGAGACTCTGGGACTTGGGAAAAGAACACAGAATCACAAATTGCAGCTTTTAAAGTTAGCCCGTTAGGTAAAGTCCAGGTCAAGGAGAACCAGGGAAAAGGACTTGACCTTGGAGCAGAGGCATGTGGGAGCCAAGGAAATGCAGAGAAAAGCGCATTTGCAACAGAAATGCAGGAGTGGGCTGCCGTGAGCGATGATTCAGTCATGGAGAGGAAATCTCGAGGTGAAGGCCCCAATTTAGAGTTGCTCACGCCAACGGGGACAAATTGCAGTGAGCTTCTCTCTGTATCACAGTCACGTAATCAAAGTCTTGCCTCTCTGGCTATGAAATTTCTCCAAGAAGAGAAGGCAGAAGCCTGCAGCCGTAATCAAGTCCCTGCTATGAAGGCGTTGACAAAGAGCGAGGAACAAGCTTCTCTGACACCCAAGTCGGGCCGTCGGCCACCAGCATCACACCCCAGGGGCCAGCATTCTGTACATTCAACCCATCATCACGCTTCTAAAGGCCCCTTCACAGGTCAGATCGGTGCCACCGACAGAAAGACCCTATCCAGCTCCCTGGGGCTGGAGTGGTTTCCAGAGCTCTATCCGGGTTATCTTGGACTCGGGGTGTTGCCAGGGAAGCCTCAGCATTGGGGCACATTGGCCCAGAAGCCTGCGCTCATCAGTACCCAGGGGGGAAGCTGCTCCCAAGGTAAGCACGCTCCCGTCCAAGCTCATCCAGACAGCTCTGTGCCTTCTGAATCCGTGAGGTTCAGGACGCCCACATTCTCACTCACTTGACCTTCCTCGTACCTGGGCACTCCAGTGCGCTGCACTTGTGAGTGTCCTCAGAACGTGGCTTCTTGCTCCCAGGCGTCAGTAATAACAGTGGTTTATCACTCTCCCTTCCCCTCCACCGAGAGGTGAGGGTTGGACTACGACAGGCTGGCCGGTGATGCTGATAGCAGTTGACCGCCTACATTTGGAAGAGGCATGGCCTCTTCTAGAAATTGGGTGGGTATTCAAGCTGAAGAGACTCGGGAAAAACAGGAAGACTTCAGGGTCTGCCTAAACAGAACAAGCGCCGTGCTCGGATTTCAGTCAGGACCAGGTCGGGCAGAAAATAGGTCCCAGACGTGTGGTCAGATGCAGCATCTAGCAGTTTAGAGTAGCACAGAAGGGGGCTTCCCTGGTGGCGCAGTGGTTGAGAGTCCGCCTGCTGATGCAGGGGACGTGGGTTCGTGCCCCGGTCCAGGAAGATCCCACATACCGCGGAGCGGCTGGTCCTGTGAGCCATGGCTGCTGAGCCTGTGCGTCCAGAGCCTGTGCTCCGCAACGGGAGAGGCCACAACAGTGAGAGGCCCGCGTACTGCAAAAAAAAAAATAATAATAAATAGAGTAGCACAGAAGGGAAGAGCAGATGGGGTTCTTGTCTTTGGGGGCAGGCTGGGGTGGCAGTCAAGGCAGGTGGAAGTGGGGCCTCAGGGATGAGCCAGTGAAGATCAGGAGCAGAGGGTGTAGCCAAGAGGGAGCAGAAATCCATGCCCTGGAGAAGTTAGGCCGCAGAGAATAGGACCAAAGATGGAGCCTCAAGACACGAGAGATTAGGTAAGAAGGATTGGGGGAGAGAGGCTGGGCATCAAGACTGATTGGATTGTGAGTCTGTCTCTTGGAAGCTCCCTGGATGCTCCTTGCTGGTGCCTGGAATGGGTTCAGCAGTGGGCAGGACGGGGGCCCGGGTAGGAGCCAAGAGCTTCCCTACGGCCCCCTCAGTGCCCGTGCTTTTTTCTGCTCTCACCTCTAGTTACTGAACTGCTTCTCTAGTTACGGAACATAGAGTGTCTCCATTTTCCTCCCCAGAAGCTTTGGATTACTTCTTTTTGTTTGGGTTCTCTAGGGGCGTGGTTAGGCGTGGTCACAGTAGCATCCATCTCTTTCTTTTTTTTTTTCTTTTTTTTTTCATCTCTTTCTTGCCTAGTGTTCTTTGGTGCTTTCGGGTTATTTTGACAGGAGACACAAAGCCACTCAGAATAGGCTTGCAGCAGAAAAGCTTGTATTATCCCTTCCTAAAGGATACATTTTTCCCCTCTACTATGTTTTTTTTGTGAATGCTCACATATTCACTAAGCCCCAGTTTGGCTGTTGTGGAAAGCATTTTTTTTTTTTTTTTTTTTTTTGCGGTACGCAAGCCTCTCACTGTTGTGGCCTCTCCCGTTGCAGAGCACAGGCTCCGGACGCACAGGCTTAGCGGCCATGGCTCACGGGCCCAGCCGCTCCGCGGCATGTGGGATCTTCCCGGACCGGGGCACGAACCCGTGTCCCCTGCATCGGCAGGCGGACTCTCAACCACTGCGCCTCCAGGGAAGCCCAAGCATTTTCTTCTGTATTTTAATTATCCCTTTCTAAAGGTTTCAAAATGGACGTGTATTAAGAGGGTTGCTAGCTTAAAGCTACGTTTCCTTCAGCTGCCTCAGTGGTTAACCGGGTTTTCTACGAACAGGTCTAACATCTTCACTGTCTTTACAAAGTTGTAGTATCAAGTCCCTACTCCATCTTAACATAGAATTAATATACTCACATTTGTGTTGCTTTGTGGTTCTCAGGGTGCTTCACCTATCTTCTGATTTTGGCCTCACCCCTCTGAGATGTGGGCAGAGTGCTTTTCTCTCTGTTTTGCAGGTGATGAAACAGGCACAGGGGATAAGTGATTTGTCCAAGGTGGTGATGCCAGTAAGTGGTAGAGGTGCAAGTAGAACCCCGTTTCCTGAGGCCTAGTTTAAAGCTTTCACTCAACCATGTTGTAGAAAATGCGCCACAGCTAGACACACAGGTGTTGTTTATATCTGCGAGCTTCTCTGTGGTTTTCAGTGGCATAAACACACACAGCCCATAGCAAATCTCTAGCTTGTAGAAGGGCTTCTTTGTATTCTGTCCTACCCTCTGTAGTGCGAAGGTGAGTTCATTTTAGTGGGAAAAGGGAGGGAACTAAGAATGTTTATCAGGTGATGGCGGTTTCTGGTCGTTGTGCGAGATGCCTGATGTAATTATCTCCTTTAATCCTCCTGAGGGTTCTGAGGGGCTGTCACTGCCAAAGACTGCCCTCTGTTGTGGGCGAGGAGTCTGAGCCTCAGTGGGCTCAGTGACTTGCCCATGTTCACCAGTAAGCGGCAGTCAGGATTCAAATCCAGGTCCGTCTGGCTTGTACATCCATGGTCTTTAAACTCAGCCTCAGGCTTACTTTAGGGCAGTTAGTGGTCAATATCACGGTTGATTTAAGTTGTTAGTAACACTCCCTTTAATAGGTCCCAAGATTACAGTAATAATAAGGTAAGAGATAACAGTAACCCATGTTACTAAATCAATAGGCTTGTGAAATTGAATATGGGGGAACAATACAAGTTTTCCTTTAATAGTAAGTTCTTCCAGGATAGTGGCTAGAAGCGATTTTGTTCTCTTTTATTGGTCACAGTCTGTAATGTGTGATTAGTTTGGGTTCCTGTATCGGGGAACGTGTAGCCATCACTGTGCCTCTAGTTCTGTTGTAAACTGAAAAACTGTTGGAAGTTGGCTCCACCATTAACGGCCAGACTGTGATGCTGCTACCAAATGAACAGGAGACACTAGAGGAGACCCTAGGATCTCAGTTAAGGTCAAGACCTGATTCCTTAGTTGGCCAGGGACTTCAAGGCCGTCAAGTCTACAAGGATAAAAAAGCAGTGTGGCTCCTCAGCTTTGTACCTTCACCTGGCAGTGACTGTCCCCATTGACTGCAGGGTCAGACTGACCTCCCAGCAGTCATTGCAGAAGAGCTTGGGCTGTGTGTGCCCTCACTCAGGCAAAACCTTTGATGGGCCACCACTCCTCTATCTCAGGAAACCAACTCATCCCTTTGATACTTAAAGGCAGGGCCAGTGAGCTAAGAGTTACTAAGTTAACTATATATCAGGTGTGATACCTGCATGTTTACCTAAGTTATCTTAAGGAATCTTATACCAGTTCTGGGAGATGGGTATTATCCCCTTTTACAGACGAGGAAACTGAGTTTCAGAGAGGATGAGTAACTTGCCCAGTATCCAGTTTCTAACGTGATCTGATGGGCTTTGCCAAGGTTTTCCGGGCAGTGTTTCTTGCACTGGACCGTTGGGCTCCAGGATGTCGTCAGTTTTCTTTCCTGCATGGGGAAATGCAGCTAGTCCTCGTGCATCAGGTACCTGAGTAAACTTAGGTGAGGTGATTCTACCAGCTGGAAAGGCACCTAGGGCCTTCATTTTGATGAAACAAGGTAGGACCAGAAGCTCTCACGGCCGATGAAAAATGGCTGTGTTTTGAGGGCCTAGGCTCGGAAATCCCGAGGCGGACTGATGGTTCTGAGGATGCCACCAAGCTGGGCTGCAGTTAATCAGGAGTCGGGATGGGGCTCATGGAATTCGGCAGCGCTAGGTGCAATCTTTTGAGCTTCAGGGAGAAAGATTCTCGTGGACCTCACTACCAGAAGGAGTAAGTTTTCCTGGCCTGAGGGAAAGTACATTTTAGAAGTCCAAGATTTAAATCTCAGGAGACTCAACAAGTACCAGGGTCTGAGAGCTCTCAGCAATAGAGGACTTCGTTCAAAGGAAACCTCTCAGAGTCCCAGTCGCCTTGAGAGCGTTCAGCTGGGAGGGCTGGCTGGGCCTTTACAGAATTCAGGTGCCTTGGCTTTGGGGCTGAAAGTGTAAGAGATCTAGGTCCTCGGTTCCCAAATCTGGACAGTTAACAGTTTCACGTGGTCATTTTTTTTTTTTTAAGAGTAAAGATTGCTAGGCATCATCCCCAGAGATTGATTCTGAAGCGAGGCCTCAGAATTGTATTTTCAGACGCTTCCTCGGTGTCACTGAAGGTCAGCCAGGTTTGAGAACTGCTCCTGGAGGTGATGACCCTGGCGCAGGTGCCTCAGACCCAGCAGTGGGCTGTTCTCAAATTGTGGCAGGGGAGAAGGTGGTTTGGAAAAAAAAAAAAACTTTGTGTAATTACAAAAAGCAAAATATGGCTGACAGGGTTACCAGAAGGTCAAGTGAGAAAACTTTATAGGTCATGGGTTTTTAAAGGCCAAGAAACAGCTAAATAAAGGCTGTTCTCTAACGTGAAACCAGGATTTCCATCAGTAGGGTATCCGTGTGAGGTGGGGTTTTTTGTTTTGTTTTTTAAATGTATTTATTTATTTATTGGCTGCGTTGGGTCTTCGTTGCTGCATGCGGGCTTCTCATTGCGGTGGCTTCTCTTGTTGCGGAGCACGGGCTCTAGGCGCGCAGGCTCACTAGTTGTGGCGCGCAGGCTCACTAGTTGTGGCTCGCGGGCTCTAGGGCGCAGGCTTAGTAGTTGTGGCGCACGGGCTTAGCTGCTCCACGGCACGTGGGATCCTCCTGGACCAGGGCTCGAACCCATGTCCCCTGTATTGGCAGGAGAATTCTTAACCACTGCGCCACCAGGGAAGCCCTTGGGTAGTGTTTTTACATCCACAGCAACTTTTACCACACCTGCTAAACCCGTTGTAAATATTTGCTTAATTTACCCTTTATCCTAGTGAACCAAACCAAGACCAGAGAACCAGCAATAGTAGAGATTCCCTGCCTGTCATTAAACATGGAAGATAACAGGGGCAGGGAAAATGTAAATACCTAGCCTAAACCCTCCTTTCTGGTTCTGCTTTATAGTTATTCATGTATTGAACATAAATAAGAAGTGTGCTGGTCAGCAGTCGTGCTGGGCTGGGCTGATAGAGCTGGCTTGTCGACTGTTGTAGTGACAAGTAGCAATAATTAACGTGACAGTAGAAAGTCATACTTTTTGCTAATAAGATGTTTAGCAGGTGAGAGGAAGTATAAATGATTCATTTCATTAAGTATGTATCCCTGGATCATCTGGGCACTATATTCATCGGATTGGAAATGGATCTAGGTCCTGATCCCCAGGGTCCCTTAGTCTGTCGAAGAACCTTTTCTTGATGTGGAATAGACAGCTTTGACCTTCAGTGGTTACCAGTTAGCCACAGCCCAAGGCAGACATTAATCCACCTACTTAGAATATACCTTTCCTGCAGCCTCGCCCTGGGAACCTTGGGCACTAAGTGTTGGGGAAGAGGATGGATTTAAATGAGTTATCACAGTGACTGTTTGGAACCCTAGTTCCTTTGTTGGAAAGAAGTTCGACGGCGGTAAGAAGTTTGGAAGCCCCGGCCAGGCTCACAACCTCCAGCTTTTCTCTAAGGAGGCTCTTGGGAGCTGTCCAAACAGGTGAGGCTGGAATCACGACTGCTGGGCTCTGTTGCTGGTTCCAGGCATTTGGAGAACTTTCTCTTCCTTTAGCCATGGCTGTTACAGCAGGCTCGAGAAAGAGAAGAGGACACCCTTGTAGTCTTACTGCTCTCCTGCCTGGCTGTTTTCATCCAGGAGGCTCATGTAATTAAAAGCACCGAAGCTAATAATAGCAGCTACCACTTATCGAGCAGCTTTCATTTATTCAGGACTTAACCCTGCCTCTCTGCCGCCCTCCCGTCTCTGCCTTCCCCACGTTGATTGTCCCCAAGCCAGGAAGGCGCAACCTCAACTAGACCAGCTGTATTCATCTCCTCCCCACGAAAGACTTTAACCAAACTCCCCAAAATAAGAGTGACTAATTTAAATTTATTAAAATTAAGGTCTTTGGGTTTTAGCCTTTTCATCATACGTGCAATATAGTGGTATGTAAATTCTTTGCAATTCCTTTGCCTAAGCTAACCGGGTAACTTGAGTCCCTCACAGATAAGGGCCCCTAGGGGCCTTTGCCTCTAACAGTGAGACCTGCTTCTCTTTGAACAGGCTGGATCAGGTGTCGCACCACCGTGCAGAACAGAGGAGTCGGTGGCATCGTGATGCTCTTCACAGGGTGCTTCGTCCTTTGTTGTAGCTGGAGCTTCAAGCATCTGAGTAAGCCTTTCTCTATTTTTAGCCTAAATTACAGGTCACATCCCATTATAGGCACCTCCAAGGGATTTTCCCAACTGCTTTTTTGTTTTTCAGTTTTGCATTATCTGACATGCCCTAGAGAATGAGCTGTTGCCTGAGAGGGTTCTTTTGGAGGTTTTTTTAGTGGGGGTTTTGGTTATAGTGGCCTTTATAAGATTTGACTAGAATTTACATAACTGCTGTTATGCTCCATTTAAGATTGTCACTGGAGATGTGGAAAGCTTTGTGTTTTCTCCTTAAAGCTATTTGCCTGTTAGAAGATCAGGGCTCTTCTCCAAGGTGACTTTTTAATTCCTATGTAAGAGCTTCCTTTTAGGATTGAAACCAAATAGCTTTATCCCCCAAAAGAGAGGAGGAGAAGCGAAATACAGCTGTCACTCATCCGTGTGTCTTAAGGCTTAGAGCTGTTTTATTTACTCCACTTTTAACATTAAAAGCACAACACCTTTCTAGTGACGCGTTTCAGCTTGCTCCAAATCTTACCAGAAAGAAAATGCCTAGATTTCATTGCTCTTTTAGTTCCAGATAACTTTTGCTCATTTTTTAAAGTATTGTTTTATGAAAGAAGAAAAACAGAAATAGCCCAGTATTCTTCCACAATTTAAAAACAAAAAAACCCAGACGCTTTCCAGATGAAAATTTTCAGTGTAAAAGTGTAAGATAATCATTAACACTGGAGGCCAGTAGAATTCACAAGCTTCTAAAATGTCAGATTTGACTCTAACTGGATTTGTTGGCTAATTCAGTACCAGTACATAGGGCGCAGGTCAAGCAGCGGGAATGTGTCTGCACCAAACTCTTGCATCCTGACTAGCAGGGCATAGCTGCTGGCCCTTGTCTAATATGCATGGCCATCGGTGAGAAAGAGGAATTCCTTTCTGATCATCCCCGCATAAACGGAGATGCCTAAAATCCCAAGTCATTTCTTTCACAGGGAAAAAGCCTTCCCTGAAAGTTCTGCCCGCCTGAAGGAGACCATTTAGGTGATGCTTGAGGTTATTTTTCACATCTCTAAATTGAGACTGAAGAAAGTGAGACAGAAACTTCTCATTTTGCTTAAGACTTTACTTCTAAATTTATAAAACAAAAATATAACAGAATGATCTGTAGAGTCAAGACGTAGAAACAGTCAACAGAATGGCCTCTTAGATCCTTGTGTTTATCTTTGTTTATCGTAAGAGCTGCAGCGCTGGTGTAAGTAGCATTGACCTGGACACCACGTAAGAAAGCTTTGGCGCTCCAAGGCAGGAACAGTGGAGATGGCTGCGGTGCGAATTTAACAGTGGAAACGTACTGGGGGCAGGGGAGAGCGTGAAAAGAATAAAATTACTGGAATCTAGCAACTCTGTAGGAAGCCAGTTTTTTAATGTGGACAGATCTGGTTCTGTCTGGATATTTCTTTTGGCTTGTTCTCAAAAGTGACAGAGTTACTGAAAAAAACTTAAGTTTGTTTAATCATAAAGGCTGATGTTATTCAAGGAGACAAGAAGATGGCAGAGTTCGTCATTAAAATTTTTTAATAGCTATTTCCTAATAGCTCATATCTCAATTTTAAATCTTTCTCTCTAAACTTATTCTCTATATCTTGGCATTTTACTGTTCATCTCCACTAGATACTCGGCTACGTGTACACTGGTACAGAATAGTATGTGAAGTGGCAGGAGATCAGCACACATCAGACCCCTCCCCTTGGAAATGGTTAGGCTCTTCTGGGTCCTTGACCACATCTTGGCAGGTGTCAGAAACATAAAAGCAGAGGGTGGGTTCAGAGTTGCAGGTGAGCCTCTGAAAACTCCTTGGCAGGTTATATTTTAAGCTAATTAAAGCAGCACACTAAACAGAAGCCTAAATCACCTTTTCCACATCTTAAATGAGTATAATAGTGAGCAAATGGTTTCTGCTTATCATCTCTTCTTGGAAGCTTTTCAGAACTCCACCCCTATCCCTTCCCAAGAATTTCAGTGCAATACTCAAACATTCCTCCCACTTTGTTAGGGTTGTTTTTGGCTGGTGGGGTTTTTATGTCTCTTCCCTCATCAGAATATTCCATATTTTTCTAATTTTCTGCTTTGGCCCCTAGAGAATAACTTGGGTACTTACAAAGTCTTCAGGGAAGTGTAATGTAGATCTCACAGATGGATAACGGTTTTCAGCCTCTTTTCCAACATCAGAGGTTGATTACATATCAGATAGCAACATGCCCCTATCGATCAGTTGATGGGTCTGTCTGTATCTTCCCTTTGCTTGTAATATCCTCAGGCCAAAATACATGTGTTCAGTCCCTCTTTTGTCCCAGCTCCTTCAAAACTATGAAAAAGCAGGTGTGCTGTTCTAAGGCCAGCGTTCATGTATTTGCACAACCTCTTCCTTCTCTCTTCCCAGAACTCGATGCTGACTTATCTTCTGCTGTATCTCCCTTTTCTGTTCTTCAGCCCCCTGTCCCCCCCTCCGCCTCTCTAATTATCCCCAGTGGGAGTAATTTAATTCTGCATCAAATTCTTATGGTTAAGGAAAAGGTGTGCTAGAATTCTCCATAAGGAAAAATTCACGGTTGAGGAAGAGTATACTAGAGGCAGTTATTTTAGTTTAATATGACAGAATTTTCAGAACTCCAAAAACAGTATCTTGCCTTTAGGAAAGGCTTTGTGGTCTTTCTTTGTAAATGCCCTGTAAGAGACACGGTCAGGGAGGGGTCTCCCTGCACCTGCCCCTTTGCCTTACTCTAGATCAGAAATGCTCAGGGTACAAAGGTAGGTGAGAATGATCTCTCAGCTATGTCCTCTTCCCCAATCCCCTTGAGCCCAGGGGTCAGCAGACCACGACAGCCCACAGACACGAGCCAGCATGTGGCCTATTTTTTGTAAATAAAGTCTCCGTGGGACACAGCCCTGCGTCTTTGGTTAGGTGATAGCTGTGGCTGCTTCCACACTGCAGTGGCAGAGTTGAGTTGTTGCAACAGAGACCATAGACCCTGCAAAGCTGAAAATGGTTATTCTCTGGCCCTTTACAGAAAGCGTGCCAAGCCCTGCCCCAGATGGACAGGACACCTCACGGGCTCCTGTGTCGGAGGGATGAAGAGGACTGGGGATCTCCGCTCCGAAGTATTTAGTTAGGAAACGTGTTTCAGGAGGAGAAGCCTTTCTGGACTCAGTACCTAAGTGCCTGAGTGTTGCCCCCTCAGCTCCCCACAGCATGTGAGTGCAGTGGTGACGGCAAGAGTAAGCTCACAGCCCCCCAGGGTTGTCATCAAGATCATTTTTGTCCCTAACTGTAAGTAAACTAGCGCCACTTGTTGCAATCAGAATGCTAAAACATCATGAAAGGGTTTAACTCGGTTAGGTCACAGTGAATACTTTACATCTCTGAAAATAAGTTCCTTAATGAGAAAAACGAACTACTTAATGACCCATGAGTCCTGAAGGGATATCTGCTGCTTATTGCCCGGTATGTTGTGTTAGTTTCAGGTGTACAGCATGGTGATGCAGTTACACATATATATCTATCTTTTTATGTATACGTATTCTTTTACAGATACCTTTCTCTTATAGTTTATTACAAAATTTCAAATAGAGTTCCCTGTGCTACAAGTAGGTCCTTGTTGATTATCTATTTTATATAGAGTGGTGTGTATCTGTGAATCCCAACCTCCTACTTTATCCCTCCCTGCCCCCGCCCTTTTCCCCTTTGGTAACCATAAATTTGTTTTCTACGTCTGTGGGTCTTTTTCTGTTTCGTATATAAGTTCATTTGTATCATTTATTTTTTGTAGATTCCCCATATAAGCGATATCATATATTTGTCTTTCTCTGTCTGGCTTACTTAGTATGATCATCTCCTAAGTCCATCCACGTTGCTGCAAATGGCATTATTTCGTTCTTCTTTTTTTTTTTTTTTATAAATTTATTTATTTTTTTGGCTGTGTTGGGTCTTCATTTCTGTGCGAGGGCTTTCTCTAGTAGCGGCGAGTGGGGGCCACTCTTCATCGCGGTGTGCGGGCCTCTCACTGTCGCAGCCTCTCTCGTTGCGGAGCACAGGCTCCAAACGTGCAGGCTCAGTAGCTGTGGCTCACGGGCCTAGTTGCTCCGTGGCATGTGGGATCTTCCCAGAGCAGGGCTCGAATCCGTGTCCCCTGCATTGGCAGGCAGATTCTCAACCACTGCGCCACCAGGCAAGCCCTACTTCGTTCTTTTTAATGGCTGAGTAATATTCCATTGTATATATGTACCATATCTTCTTTATCCATTCCTCTGTCAATGGACATTTAGGTTGCTTCCATGTCCTGACTATTGTAAGTAGCACTGCTGTGAACATTGGGGTACATGTATCTTTTCAAATCATGGTTTTCTCCAGATATATGCCCAGGATTGGGATTGTAGGATCATATGGTAGCTCTATTTTTAGTTTTTTAAGGAACCTCCATACTGTTCTCCATAGTGGCTGTACCAATTTACATTCCCACCAACAGTGCAAGAGGGTTCCCTTTTCTCCACACCCTCTCCAGCATTTATTTTTTAAAATACATTCTTTTTATTTTTTAATCAACACCTTAATAGATTCACAATTACTTTATCTGTACTGATCCTTTTTGTTTT
Organism: Pseudorca crassidens; assembly: GCF_039906515.1. Classification (NCBI taxonomy): domain Eukaryota; kingdom Metazoa; phylum Chordata; class Mammalia; order Artiodactyla; family Delphinidae; genus Pseudorca; species Pseudorca crassidens. The sequence continues at coordinate 59,025,195 of NC_090314.1, read as the reverse complement.
TGGGGTTTTTTTGGCTGCATCGCGTCTTAGTTGCGGCATGGGGATCTTTCGTTGCGGTGTGTGGGCTTCTCTCTACTTGTGGCACACAGGCTCTAGAGTATGTGGGCTTAGCTGCCCCGTGGCATGTGGGATCTTAGTTTCCCAACCAGGGATCTAACCTGGGCCCCCTGCAGTGGAAGCATGGAGTGCTAACCACTGGACCTCCAGGGAATTCCCTCTAGCATTTATTATTTGTAGAGTTTGATGATGGCCATTCTGACCAGTGTGAGGTGATACCTCATTCTAGTTTCGATTTGCATTTCTCTAATAATTAGCCATGTTGAGCATTTTTCATGTGCCTTTGGCCATCTGTATGTGTTCTTTGGAGAAATGTCCATTTAGATCTTCTGCCCATTTTTTGATTGAGTTGTTTATTTTTTGGATATTGAGCTGTTTGTGTATTTTGGAGATTAATCCCTTGTTGGTTGCATCATTTACAAATATTTTCTCCCATTCTGTAGGTTGTCTTCTTGTTTATGGTTTCCTTTGCTGTGCAAAAACTTTTAAGTTTAATTAGGTCCCATTTGTTTGTTTATATTTTCATTATTCTATAAGACAGATCCAAAAAGACACTGCTGCAATTTATGTCAAAGAGTGTTCTGCCTATGTTTTCCTCTAGGAGTTTTATAGTATCCAGTTTTACACTTAGGTCTTTAACCTACTTTGAGTTTATTTTTGTGTGTGGTGTTAGAGAATGTTCTAATTTCATTCTTTTATATGTAGCTGTCCAGTTTTCCCAGCACCACTTACTGAAGAGATCTTCTCCATTGTATATTCTTGCCTCTTTTGTCATAGATTAATTGACCATGGGTGCGTGGGTTTATTTCTGGGCTTTCTGTCGTGTTCCATTGATCTATCTTTCTGCTTTTGTGCCAGTGCCATACTGTTTTGATGACTATAGCTTTATAGTATACTCTGAAGTCAGGGAAGCTGATTCTTCCAGCTCTGTTTTTCTTTCTCAAAATTGCTTTTACTCTTCTGTGCTTTGGCTATTTGGGGTCTTTTGTGTTTCCATATAAATTGTAAAATTTTTTGTTCTAGCTCTGCAAAAAATGCCACTGGTAATTTGATAGGGATTGCATTGAATCTGTAGATTGCCTTGGGTAGTATAGTCATTTTGACAATATTGTGTGTGTGTGTGTGTGTGTTACATGGGTCTCTCACCATTGTGGCCTCTCCCGTTGCGGAGCGCAGGCTCAACGGCCATGGCCCACGGTCCCAGCTGCTCCGCAGCATGTGGGATCTTCCCAGACCGTGTCTCCTGCATCGGCAGGTGGACTCCCAACCACTGCGCCACCAAGGAAGCCCCATTTTGACAATATTGATTCTTCCAATATAAGAACATGGTATATATTTCCATCAGTTGTGTCATCTTTGATTTCTTTCATCAGTGTCTTTTAGTTTTCAGAGTACAGATTTTTTCCTTCCCTAGGTAGGTTTATCCCTAGGTATTTTATTAGGTTGGCCAAAAAGTTCGTTTGGGTTTTTCCGTAACATCTTACCAAACTTTCTGGCCAACCCGATATTATTTTTGATACGATGGTAAATGCGATTGTTTCCTTTATTTCTCTTTGTGATCTTTCATCGTTAGTGTTTAGAAATGCAGATTTCTGTGTATTAATTTTGTATCCTGCAAGCTTACCAAATTCATTCATGAGCTCTAGCAGTTTTTTGTTAGAGTCTTTAGGATTTTCTGTGTATAGTATCATGTCATCTGCAAACAGTGACAGTTTTACTTCTTTTCCAAATTGGATTCATTTCTTTTTCTACTCTGATTGCAGTGGCTAGTACTTTCAAAACTATGTTGAATGAAAGTGGCAAGAGTGGATATCCTTGCCTTGTTCCTGATCTTAGAGGAAATGCTTTCAGCTTTTCGCCATTGATTGTGCTGTTAGCTGTGGGTTTGTCATATACGGCCTTTATTATCTTGAAGTAGGTTCCCTCTGTGCCCATTTTCTGGAGAGTTTTTATTGTCAATGGATGTTGCGTTTTATCAAAAGCTATTTCTGCGTCTATTGGGTGATCATATGGATTTTATTCTTCAATTTGTTAATGTGCTGTTTCACACTGATTGATTTGCAGATATTGAAAAATCCTTGTATCCCTGGTATAAATGCCACTTGATCATGGTGTATGATCCTTTTAATGTACTGTTGGAGTCAATTTGCTAGTACTTTGTTGAGAATTTTTGCGTCTGTGTTCATCAGTGATATTGGCCTGTAATTTTCTTTTTTTGTGGTATCTTTGTCTGGTGTTAGTATCAGGGTGATTGTGGCCTCATTGAATGAGTTTGGAAGTGTTCGTTCCTCTGCAGTTTTTTGGAATAGTTTCAGAAGGATTGTGTTAACTCTTCTCTAAATGTTCAGTAGAATTCGCCTGTGAAGCCATCTGGTCCTGGACTTTTATTTTTGGGGAGTTTTTTAATCACAGATTCAATTTCAGTACTTGTAATTGGCCTGTTCATATTTTGTTTCTTCCTGGTACAGTCTTGGGAGATTGTAACTTTCTAAGAATTTGTCCATTTCTTCTAGGTTGTCCCTTTTATTGGCATAGAGTTGTTGTAGTGGTCTCTTACATCAGTTGTAACTTCTCCTTTTTCATTTCTAATTTTTTTGGTTTGGGCCCTATCCCTTTTTTTCTTATGAGTTTGGCTAAAGGTTTAGCAATTTTGTTTATCTTTTCAAAGAATCAGCTTTTAGTTTCATTGACCTTTTTGTTTTATTAGTCTATTTATTTCTTCTGTGACCTTTATGATTTCTTTCCTTCTACCTGTTTTGTATTTTGTTTGTTCTTTAGTTGCTTTAGGTGTAAGGTTAGGTTGTTTGAGACTTTTCTTGTTTCCTGAGGTGAGCTTGTATCACCATAAACTTCCCTGTTAGAACTGCTTTTGCTGCATCCCGTAAGTTTTGGATCCTTGTGTTTTAGGTTTCGTTTGTCTCTAGGTGTTTTTTGATTTCCTCAGTGATCCATTGGTTGTTTAGAAGCATATTGTTTAGCCTCCACGTGTTTGTTTCCCGCCTAGAGAAGTTGCTTTAGCATTTGTTGTAAAGCTGGTTTGGTGGTGCCAGTCCTTAAGCTGTTGCTTTCTCTGTCAAATCTAAATGAGAACGTTGCTGGGTAGAGTAATCTTGGTTTTAGGTTTTTCCCTTTCATCACTTTATATTGTGCCACTCCCTTTTGGCCTGCAGAGTTTCTGCTGAAAAATCAGCTGATAACCTTATGAGAATTTCCTTGTTGCTTTTAATATTTTCTCTTAATCTTTAATTTTTGTCATTTTTATTACTGTGTGTCTCGGCATGTTCCTCCTCCTCCTTCTTCTGGGACCCCTATAATGTGAATGTTGGTGCATTTGATGTTGTCCCAGAGGTCTCTTCAACTGTCCTCATTTCTTTTCATTCTTTATTCTGTTACACAGCAGTGATCTCCACCATTCTGTCTTCCAGTTCACTTACTCCTTCTTCTGCCTCATTTATTCTGCTATTGATTCCTTCTAGTGTATTTTTCATTTCAGTTATTGTATTCTCAACTCTGGTGGTTCTATTTTCTCTTTCTTAAAACTTCTTGTAGCTCCTCACTCTGCATGCATTCTTTTCCCAAGTTCTTTGCCTCGGTTCGCAGGCTGCAAGATTGTAGTTTTCTTGCTTCTGGTGTCTGCCCCCAGTGGGTGAGGCTGGTCTAGAGGCTTGTGCAGGCTTCCTGGTGGGAGGGGCCCGTGTCTGCCCTCTGGGTGGGGCAGGGCTGTAACAGGGGGCACGTTGAGAGGTGTCTGTGGGCTCAGGGAGTTTTTAGGCAGCCTGTCTGCTGATGGGTGGGGCTGTGTTCCCTCTGTGTTGGTTGGTCGGTTGGCCTGAGGCCTCCCAGCACTGGCGCCTATAGGCTGTTGGGTGGACCCAGGTGTTGGTGCTAATTACCCAAGCAAGAGGGCTGCCCAGGTAGGTCTGGCCCAGGCTTCTGCGAAGTCACTGCTTTTGTCCTGGGTCCTGGTGCTCTGCACCCTCCAAGAGTGGAGTCTCTCTCTGTTTCCCTCACTCCTGTGGGGCTCCTGCAGTCAAACCCCACTGGCTTTCAAAGCCAAATGCTCTAGGGGCTCCTCCTCTGCTGCCAGACCCCCAGGCTGGGGAGCCTGATGTGGGGCTCTGAACTCTCACTCTTCTAGGAGGAAGCCTGTGATAAAATTATTCTCCAGTCTCTGGGTCACCCCCCCAGGTGGTGTGGGAATTGATTGTGTCACAGTTGCACCCCCTCCTACCATCTCGTTGTGCTTCCTTCTTTGTCTTTGGATGTAGGATATCTTTTTTGGTAGGTTCCAGTCTTTTTTTAATCAATGTTTGTTCAGTTATTTGTGATTTTGGTGTGCTCGTGAGAGGAGGTGAGCTCAAGGTCCTTTCTACTCTGCCATCTTGTCTCTAGTCTGAATGGCTTTCTCCTGCTGGTAAGCCATCAGAATGAAGTGACCAAGTTTAGCAGGGCCTTGATCTCTGATATCTCCCAGTCTGTTTCTGTTCCAACCAAAATAGCATTTTCAGTTGTAGGTACCAACGTATTTAACATCACCTAAGGAATAGTTACTCTTCAGTTTCTGTTGTGGAATGTACTTAATTATCTCTTTTTTCTGGGCTTCCAGTGCGAATGTCTGTGTAAACTGTCTTTGTGACCTTGAGCCAGTGACTTAACCTCTCTGTGCCTTGGTGTCCTCATCTGGTGTTCGGCAGAGGTGCTTGGCAGCTGTACGTTGAGAGAGAGACAGCAGTCGACAGCCCCAGACCAGCTCCACCTTGACCCCAGGAATGTGCCTGTGCAGATGAGCTGAGCATTGATTCTTAAAATGATGTGGGTGACTTTGAAAAAGCCGTCTGAAGTTTGTCCAGATTCTGGAATTATTTGATTACGTCCACAAAGTAACAGGGAAAGGTTTCCCTATCTACGCATCGCTGCCATCTGAGGTAGGGAAATCCTTGACGACCTTTTATCGAGTCTTTTAGTGATTTCTTAGTAATGTTCAAAATAGTTTGAGAGTTAAGGTCAGCTGATAACCGATTCTTTTCTTAGATTCAGATCTAAACAAACGCAGCATGATCCAGGGGTATGCCTCTTGGCTCCAGTTCGCAATATTGTAAACTTGCCTTACGAGGATGCATTTGTTGTTCATACTACGACGTAAGTTTGTTTGCACAGCCAGGCCCACCCATTTATGTGATCTGGCAGATTCCAGGCTTCCTTAGGAAGACTAGAGGTTCTTTTCAAAGCTGGAGTTGTCCATGAGTGAGGCTCTGCTCCGTGCAAAGCCAGTGTGCTTCAGCCAGGAGAGAGGAGCTCGTGTCTCCACAAAGCCAGGAGAGAAGTCTGGAATGCTCTTACCATGCTGTTCCGTTTTAAACAGCCTCCTACATTCTGTCTCTTAAATTGTGCTCCACATCTATCTGGCACTGGTGGGAGCTTCCCTGGGTAAACAGCAGTGCTCAGATTCTGCTTCCAGGGCAGCCGCGTGCCTTCCCAAACACGGCTTCCAGCAATGTGTGTAGAAACGCAGCCTGAGAATTCCCATCCACCCTGCAGGAGAGTTAACGGTGGTACCCAGGCTTCTCTCCATCCTCGAAGATTTACCGGGAAGGTTCGGTTACTGGAGGCTGCAAACATTCACAGGCACGTCTGGACACCCTGCTGTAATGCGCATGGTCTGTGTAAGGTGGGTTATCTCTGCTACCTACTTGAGTTTAATCCTGAGTGATGATACCTGAAACACTGCCTTTTTTCTATATATATTAAAATATTTAACTATTAAGAATAAATCATTTTGTATTATCAGTGGAGTGTTTTATACTTTATGGGAAGTCCTATCTGCTGCTACTATTTCTTTCGGTCCTGTTTTTCCTGATTTACGGATTATCCAGTTACTCTCAGTACCTGCTCCCCCACCCCCACCCCCGCCATGTTCGTCCTACATATTACTGTTACCACTCTTCATAACAAAAATATGTTCAAAAAATATTCCTCTATTCTGGTTATTTGCCTCTCCCAGACACTTACCTGTGAAATGGGTAGTAGGTGTGTCCTTGGGCAAGTTATCTGACTTAATTGGAGCCTCCTTGGTCCGGACTGTAAAATGGGGATGATTATACCTACTTTGCAGAGATTTGGTTGAATTAAAAGTCTTGCATCTGTTAATTCCAGCGAAGTGTCACACATAATAGGAATGAAATAACAGCTTTTCTAACACCTCTTGTGGCCTCTTATTTCGTTCACATCCTGAACTTGAACTAAGCGAGAGAGGCCCCACCACAATCCACGCCAAAATCCAGCTACCACCTGGGTGCTCACTTTTGTCAGCCCAGCGCCGTGCAGCCTTCTTCACCTGCAGTCTCTCGTGAGGCCAGAGCTGCCACCACACTCGTTTTCTAGAATGAGGGAGCAGACTCGAGGAGGTTAAGTAATTTGCCTGCATGGCTGTGTAGGGTTTGTCACATAGCAGCCCAGGGTGGAGCTGGCGTTCAGACCTCCGAATCTGTCTCCAGGGCCGGCTATCCTCTTAGCCTCGGCCTCACCCTCCCGCTCCAGGTCCTCTTAGCCTCGGCCTCACCCTCCCGCTCCAGGCCGGATGAGCCAGCTGCCTCCGTCTGCCGAAGGCAGGGAGCCTGGTCCTACCGCGCACTGTGTGTCGTCCCTCTTCTCTCCATTCCTCCAAAAGGCGCAGCCTTGCCTCCCTGCTCCTTTCCCCGTGGATTAAGTTGCATTGGGGTTTGACTCAGACAGTGACCGAGACCACACGGCATTCACTGATCCATGTCACTTCCTTACGTCCCCGGGATAAGCCTCACTCGTACCATCCACCTCCCTGTAATTCCTTACAGAAGGCATGCACAGAATCTCGTCTTACACTTAGGGAAGCCATATAGGGAAGCAGCTGTCGTGCTAAAGAAACCACTTGATTTAATTGTTCGTTTACAGCAGCAGCTGAGGCCGTGTGCACAGGAAGGCCACGTGCCACCCAGAACTGTCGGCGGCAGGACGGGAGCTAAGCACAGGACAGTGACCGTTCCCCATATACTCGAGCTCTTGGTTTTACTTACATTGTGCTCCCCCGTTCTATGAATACCTCGTTCCTGCCACACTCAGTCAGCCTCCGCTCCTGCTATATTTTCAGTAGCTCGTTCACGTACAGAAGAGGAAATTGAAACACAGCAGGTTGCTTCTGCACCTCCTTTCCTGGTTAGGCAGGCAGTGGGCTAGCTGAGAACAGAATCCCCTAGGATGGCCTTTGGGCGTCTTCACTAGAAGGTCCTTCAGTTCCCCAGACCCACCAGGGGTATTTTTTGGTAGCTTCTACCAGTTGACTCTTACTGGCATAATGGCTTATTTTTCAACACTACAAGAGAAAAAGTTAATGGTGTGACTTTTAGTAAATTCAAATCCTAAGAGAAAAATCCTAAATTGTCTAGGGCACCCTAGGAGATGGTTAGCTGGCTTTCTGCTCATAAATGAAGGTCCATTTCTGGCCTGAAAAAGGCTTTGAGGTTCAAGCCCCATCATCACTAACCCAAAGAACAGGGCTGTGGATGCATGAAGACCAGGAAATCCATCGTGTGAGGAAAGCAAGGCCTGATAGTACAATTCTCTTGCAGACTAGAGAAGGCAAAGGTCAGGACAGTTCAGAGGCCATCTCATGAGTGTAAAACATGATTTTCTTCCTGAGGAACCAGAAGATAACAACCAAGAAATGTAAGGTGTGACATTCCCTTCCTTACCAAGCCGCCCCTTACCAAGACTGTGCCAAGTCTTAAGGCTATTATGTATAAATAACTCAAGGGATCGTCAGGTAGCAAAATAGTGCATGAAAGATGTTTAACTTATTAGCCTTTTAAAGAAATAAACAGTCTTATCTGGCAGGAAATGCAAATAAGATGAGGTTACTGAGACCTTAAAATTGGAACAATTTGGTCTCCCCCATTCTCTCTTAATTTGCACTCCTAAACCTCTGTCCGATTTTATCTTGCTAATCACCCCTCGTCTTGACCTCAACAGAGCAGTAGCCCAGCTCATCACCACTCACCCTGTAACACGGGCCCTCTTCCAGGGCCCTGAGCCCCAGGCAGTAAGTGACCGGGGGCTCCTGGGGCTTCATCTGAGGGTGGAGAAGCAGACACTCTTTCGGGGAAGGGGGCTTGTGAGGTTCCCAGGCAGAAGCAGGAGGTGCCGAACCCACTGGCCGGATGACAAGCTGCAGAGAAAGTGAAGCCAAAAGGAAACATTTATAGACACTCCCTGTGTAGAAAGAGGGCAGGGACTCCGGCCAGGCCTTCAGACTGAAACCAGGTTGCGAAATGCCTTCGTTTACGCCTTAACTGCCGAAAGCGTACCTTTTGGTGGACGTTGGAAATGGCTTGTGAATTCCCCAGTGTTGACGATCACTTCCCACCCGCTGTCAGCGATCCCACTGGGAACCAGCAGGGGTCGCCCTCCTCATGTGCCAGTGCCATCCCAGCCTAGGGCTGGGTACAGAACCCCTAATTAGCAAGAGCTCGGTTGCTCCCCCCAGCGTTCGTGCTCCCTCTTTGGCCTCTGTCAGACTTTACTGGCAGGCCAGCATGCAGACATCCCCACCGGGACCAGCAAGCTTTTTCTGCAGGAGCCCAAACAGTAAATATTTTCAACTTTGCGGGCCATCTGGTCTCTGTTGGAGCTACGCAACTCTGCCATCGTAAGCATGAGGAACAGTCAGACAGTATGTAAATGATGAGCTTGGTCCTGTTCCAGTGAAACTATTTATGAGCACTGGAATTTGCATTTCCACACATCGCAAAATGTTACTTTGGATTTTTCTGTCACCACCTTTAAAAAGTCATTTTTAGGTCCCAGGCTGTACAGAAACAGGCAAAAGGCCAGATTTGACCCCACAGGCTGTGGCTTGCTGAGCCGGGATGGAGGCTCTCGTATCAAGACTCGATATCAGGGGGAGGCAGATCTGTTCCCATAGGGACCAGGCACAACCAGGATGGCCCTGATTCAGAACAACTCTGGACCACGGGTCCTCAGCTAGACCCCAGGTTCTTGAATAAAAACCACACCTGTGTTCTGCAGCTAAGGAGAAGGAAAGCCTCAGGGGCCGAGAAGCTCTGCCTGAAGCAGAGACGACGGAGGTCCGAGGGGGTCTGGGAGGAGCGACCCCGTATGTGTGCCTTTCCCAGGATCCGGGGAGCAGATGGTGTGAGAGTGAGGGCACCTGGGAAGAGTGCAGGGCTGGGGAGCAAGGGTTCCCCAGGGAACCGTGCAGTAAAGGAGTGAGCCACATCTGCCCCCCTCCTACCTGCACTCACCTTCAGGTAACTTGGGTTGAATAAAAGATTCATCTTGGGGCTGAGGGAGGCATGGAGAGACATAGTTACAGCCGCGCTCTAGGCACCGCCCAAGCTCACTGCTCATTAACACGTCCTGCACCAGCCTGAGGCAGGTTTCCTGTTCTCAGAGCCCCACAGGGAAGGAGCCGGCACCCCAGCCAGGGAGAATTGCAGAGGATGGGGGTGGCGGGTAGGTGTTGAATGTCTCTACTCCTGTTTCTAAGAGCTATACACCCATCCCCAGCAATAGATAGGCACTAACAGGATGGGTTAGAGTTCAGTGCAGCCGACAGCACCAGGAGGGGTGGGCGTAGGGTGGGCGAGAACACCGTGGGTAGGTGCTCGCCGGACACTTCACTCCCCACCCCAGGCCAGTGAAGGTGCAGAAGGATCTAGGTCTAGAAGCCAGAGAGTGGGCCCAGCACTCGGGGGAGTCACACTTACTGTGCAAATTGGCATTTGGGTCCCTCAGGGCAGAAGCCAGCCGAGTAGTTAATACACATTATTCTGCGGACGTGGCGATATTTACACAGGGGACCTGCTGGGCAAAGAAAAAACAGCTAGAAGGATTTTAGCTAGTGGGGGAAACACACATGTCAAAGCTTACCGGCAAGGGGAAGCACCAACTTCCTAGCCACATGACTGAGATGGGAAAGGGCACCTCAGAATGTGTGGGAGTAGGTGTCAGCTGGCCAGGCCTGAAACAGTAGCGTCAGAAGTGTCCCTAACGCGCTGTCTTGGAGGACTTCCATGGATGTGGGCTGTAACATGCTTTTATTTATTTAGCTGTAGCAGGTTTGGCTGAGCAAAGGCCAGCCAATCACACATCTTACTAATCCTCCTTCAGCCGCCCTCCCCTAAAATCCTCCCCGAACCAGGGCTGCCAGGAGCTCAGTAAGAACACCACACCCAGATACCGGAAGAGAAAGGACGGCGGTGCTCAGAGCACGGGGACTCCAACGGGGGCCCTGCCTCCGAACTTTGGCCAGATAGGGACAGTGAAATGTATTTACGTGACGCCCAGATGGGAAGGAACAGAGAAATGTCTCCTATGGGTCAGACCCGATGCGCAGGGCTGCCCGAGGGGTCCTACTTCCACCTGGCCCAACGGCCCTCAGGGGAGCTGGTCCCCTTTTCGTATTTGTTCAAGGTTACACAGTCAATACATTCTGAAGCCATTGGCATTTGAACCGCAGTGAGCCTACTCCACCATGTACTGCAGAGGGTTTCCACTGGGGGGAGCTACAGAGGCCTGCTGTGGGATTTCAACCTGGGGCGGACCTCCACAGGCCGCATCAGGAATGTGCATCCTTCCCCTGCCGGGAGACTCCCCCATGTCCCCTAGAGCCCCCTTTCTGTCAGGGCCTCACCGTCCTTGCAGAAACCTTGGTCATACCACGGACAGTCCCGGGTCTTGAAGGCCGGCTTCACGTGGAGAAAGGGACATTCCTTGTTGCTGCAGTCACCTGAAAATCCCAGAGTTCTTGGTGCATAAGTGGGTTCATGTTTGCAGTCACTTCCGCCCTCCCGGAACAAGACTGACCCTGCCCCTTGCGTATAAGCCACTTCTCTGCCTTCTGGTGGTCAGCAGCTTTTTGAGGACAGCAAGATATTTCTAAACCTTCCTGCAACCTAAGAAAGGCGGATCGCAATCGTACTGGCTAAGCGGGACTTGGGTGTGAATACACACATCTGCTAGAGTTGGGGCAGGGCCAGATATCCGGAGGTATTTAGAGACTACTTGGGAGGAAGGAACGAGGAGAGATGGGGAAGGGGAGACCCAGAGCCAGCAGCTTAAGGTCCAGGAAGGCATAGACGCTGCGTGAAGGTGTTGCCGTGCACGTGGCTAAAGCTTCATCTCTATGATGAAACCTCCATGGCTTCCAGAGTAAAGGGGTGCAGTTCTTTCTGGGGGAAATGCCAAGAAGAGCAGAGCACTGCTTCAAAGCTGGCACAGGGATTAAGATAAATGCAACACAGAGGGACACCTGTAGTTTCGCAAAGCCTGTGCCGTAACCTGTCTGTGGATTAGACCAAGACCCCGGGCTCCTAGGAGGAGCCAGCCCTGTCTGCATAGACCACAGGAGTTAGGGAGGGAGTCTAAGCACTCTTAGCTTCCCCTTAGGGACCCAGGGGCTCTGAAGGAACCAAGGGGGAAGATTCAGCCCTGTTTTCACCTCATTCAAGTAGAGAATTGGTGAGTGTTTCCAATCTCATCCTCCTTAAAAGCCTACAACTTAACAATGAAAGATCAGAAGGAGAAATTAAGGGAACAATCCCATTTACCATCACATCAAAAAGAATAAAATACCTAGGAATACACCTGCCTAAGGAGGCAAAAGACCTGTACTCTGAAAACTATAAGACGCTGATGAAAGAAACTGAAGATGACACAAACAGATGGAAAGATATACCGTGCTCTTGGATTGGAGCAAATCAATATTATCAAAATGACTGTACTACCCCAGGCAATCTACAGAGTCAACGCGATCCCTATCAAATCACCAATGGCATTTTCACAGATCTAGAACAAAAAAAATTTTTTTTAATTTGTGTGGAAACACAAGAGAACCCAAATAGTCAAAGCAATCTTGAGAAAGTAAAATGGAACTGGAAGAATCAGGATCCCTGACTTCAGACTATACTATAACGCCAGTCATCAAAACTATGGCACTGGCACAAAAACAGAAATACAGATGAATGGAACAGGACAGAAAGCCCAGAAAGAAAGCCACACACCTATGGTCAATTAATCTATGACAAAGGAGGCAAGAATAAACAATGGAGAAAAGGTAGTCTCTTTTCAATAAGTGGTGCTGGGAAAACTGGACAGCTACATGTAAAAGAATGAAATTAGAACACTCCCTAACACCATACACAAAAATAAACTCGGAATGGATTAAAGACCTAAATGAAGACCAGATACTATGAAACTCCTAGAGGAAAACATAGACAGAACACACTTTGACATAAATCACAGCAGTATCTTTTTGGACCCTTCTCCTAGACTAATGGAAATAAAAACAAAAATACACAAATGGGACTTAATTAAACTTAAAGGTTTTGCACAGCAAAGGAAACCATAAAGAAAACAAAAAGACAACCTAAAGAATGGGAGAAAATATTTGCAAATGATGCGACCAACAAGGGATTAATCTCCAAAATATACAAACAGCTCATACAGCTCAATATCCAAAAAACAAACGACCCAATCAAAAAATGGGCAGAAGACCTAAATAGACGTTTCTCCAAAGAACACATACAGATGGTCATTAGGCACATGAAAAGATGCTCAACATCACTAATTATTAGAGAAATGCAAATCAAAACTACAGTGAGGTATCACCGCACACTGGCCAGAACGGCCATCATCAAGGTCGACAAATAATAAATGCTGGAGACGGTGTGGAGAAAAGGGAACCCTCGTGCACTGTTGGTGGGAGTGTAAACTGGTACAGCCACCATGGAGAACAGGTTCCTCAAAAAACTAAAAACAGAGTTACCATATGATCCAGCAGTCCCACTCCTGGGCATATATCTGGAGAAAACTATAATTCGAAAAGATACATGCACCCCTATGCTCATAGCAGCACTATTCACAGTATCCAAGACAGGAAAGCAACGCGAATGTCCACTGACAGATGAATGGATAAAGAAGATGTGGTACATACACACCGTGGACTATTACTCAGCCATAAAAACGAATGAAGTAATGCCATTTGCAGCGACATAGATGGACCTAGAGATGATCATACTAGGTGAAGTAAGTCAGAGAAAGACAAATACCATATGATATCACTTGTATGTGGAATCTAAAGAAAAAAAACACAAATGAACTTATTTATAAAACAGCAATAGACACACAGACAGAGAAAACAAATTTATGGTTACCAAAGGGGGAAGAGGGGAGGGATAAATTAGGACTTTGGGATTAGCAGATACACACTACTCTATGTTAAACAGGTAGACAACAAGGACCTACTATATAGCACAGGGAACTCTATGCAATATTTTGTAATAACCTATAATGGAAGAGTCTGAAAAAAGAATATACATCTATTATAGAATATATATATAGAACTGAATCACTTTGCTATGCACCTGAACCTAACACATTGTAGATCAACTAAACTTCAATACATTAATTAATTAAAGCCTACAACTTAGCGCTTTTCAGAGCCAAAAGGAACGCCATAGTGTCAATTCCACTGGTTTCCGAGCAGCTCCAAAGAGATCTATTTTTTACATTGGGCTTGTGCAAAGCAAGGTTCCACCTGAACCTTCAAGAGTACCACTCCTTCCCCAGAGTTTCAACCCCACTCTTATCCAGTTCTCTCATTTCACAAACGAGGACACCAGGTCTCTCGGCCAGCAGGTGGCACCGCACCCCACCCGCCCGTCTGCCTGTCAGAGCCCCCTGCCCAAGGTACCTTTGGGACGAGCACATCCCAGAGCAGAACCAAAGCCCCCAGGCTTCCTAGCTCCTTTCAACTGCCCTTTCCCACTCCTACATCTCCCCAACAATTTTTTTTTTTCAGGCTCCGCGGCCATGGCTCACGGGCCCAGCCGCTCCGCGGCATGTGGGATCTTCCCGGACCAGGGCACGAACCCATGTCCCCTGCATCGGCAGGCGGACTCTCAACTACTGCGCCGCCAGGGAAGCCCATCCCCAACAATATTTTTTAAGTAAAACGATTTACTTCCAATGAGAACTGTAATTATGCTTTGATATTAGAAAAAGGTATTCATTCATTTACTCCAAGAGCAACAAACACGGGTTACCTATTGTAACCACCAGTGTATACGTCCGCCCTCACAGTAGGGATTATTTGAGAGCAGAGCGGACCTAGTTCTATTCCCGTATCCATGCCCAGCACGACCCCAATCCCCCAAAGAAAGCCAACCGAGGTTTTTGAAAGAATAAAGGGGCATTTTAAATTAAGAGCTTTTTAGGTGACGCGACCAAGGGGGACCAGGATTCATATACACTTTGCCCTTTCTTACAAGGGACACATGCGGGCAACCCTCATGAATTGCCACCGCCAGGTCTCAAGTCCGAGGAGAAGGCAGGAAACAGAATTTGAGCCTGGGGGCTTCCCTGGTGGCGCAGTGGTTGAGAGTCTGCCTGCTGATGCAGGGGACACGGGTTCGTGCCCCGGTCTGGGAAGATCCCACATGCCCATGCCGCGGAGCGGCTGGGCCCGTGAGCCATGGCCGCTGAGCCTGCGCGTCCGGAGCCTGTGCTCCGCAACGGGAGAGGCCACAACAGTGAGAGGCCCGCATACCGCAAAAAAAAGAATTTGAGCCTGGGGGAAGCTCTTACTGACCTTGGGGGGTGGGGTATCTTCTTCCTGGATACCCAGGAATGCCCCCCCATGGACACTAATGAGGAACAGCTGCCCACAGCCCCCCCGATGTTTCAAAGCCAAGCCGCCTCAGTCAGAGGTGTCCCTGGAGGCTGGCCCAGCTCTCCCTCCAAGTCCCTCTTCGGAATACAGTTTGAAAACTACTAGACTAAATCATCCTTAAGGCTCCTTCCAGCTCTGAAAAGCACTGAACTGTAAAAGTTTATGGAGAAAGATAAGACCTGAAACACATGCACAGATCCCGTTCTTAAACCGGCAGTGGCTTCCCCCTATGTAGCCCCTCAGATGACAAAAGACTTGAGTCAGAGGGGGGTGACATGCAGGTCCAGACCTGACCACACAAGGTCATTTCAGGGGCCAAACTTCTGAAGCTCGCGATCTCCCGTTTACAGTGACTTTCTATTGCCAATCAGTGATGCCAGTTTTCCATTTACCGAAGCAATGTAAAGTTTTCTTCTAAAAGAGGAGTTAAAAATAGCAAGACGGTCTATTGCCAAGGAGGCGATGGTGCGCGTCGACGGGGCAGGTGCTTTGTGGAGACCTGGAGCACCGTGAAAGTGCTTGCTGTTTGGGAAACACTGGCTCCGACTCACCCCAGCCCATCCCGGGGCTTGAGAGAGGGCGTGTTCAAGGCTCGTTTCCAGACAGCCCGTCTGGGTGCGTGATTAGCCAGGAGTGGACCAGGGAGGGCAACCATTCAGCCTTTGATTCCAGCCCTCTCCCTCCCCCCGGCGGGACCGGCTGCGTGTGCCCGAGCCTGCTGGGGCAGTGAAGCAGGGCTCAGAGGACAGTTCCAATTTTTCTAGGGGGTTGGAGAAGCAAGGCCCCCGCGGCCAGGTCTGCCCACCTGGGACACGCGAGGCCTCCTTTGGGGGCCCCTCCCCGACTTCATCCCATCCCTCGGCCCCCACTGCTACCCTCCGGGGTGTGTGTGGGGGAACCGGGAAGGGGCATTACCGACCGAACTTGGAGTAGAAGTAGCACACGGGCATCCTGGTGACGTCGTACTGGTGCAGGAACTTGCACTGGTCGCCCTTCTTGCACAGCCCCCGGAGCCAGTGCTTACACACCACCATCTTCTCCCCTCGGTCGTGCCGGAAGGGGCACAGCTTCCCTGGGGACACCAGAGCACCCAGCTGGGGGTCCCCGCTCGCCTAGAGCCTGAGCCCAGCTCACCCCTGGAAGGAAGGCCCACCGCCCCTTCCCCTGGAGCCTGGGGGAGGCTAGAATTGGGGGCCAGACACGGCTTAAAACACAGCTTCAAAGCCCTCTCTGCCTGGCATGGTGCCCTGGCCCTTCTCAAACCCCGGGGAGCCCCCAGGCTGTCAGGACACCTTCTGCAGCACCTTCCACACCCCTCCCCTCCAGCCTGACGGGGTGCTCCTACCAGACAGCAGAGCCCTGGTTTCCAGCCCTGGCCCCCCGAGCCGCCACCCATCCTAGCAAGGTGCCAGCACAAAGCGAGGCTCATAAAGGACCTGTTGAATTCACGTCTTAAAAAACCAAATGGGGCTTCCCCGGTGGCGCAGTGGTTGAGACTCCGCCTGCCGATGCAGGGGACACGGGTTCGTGCCCCGGTCCGGGAAGATCCCACGTGCCGCGGAGCGGCTGGGCCCGTGAGCCATGGCCGCTGAGCCTGCGCGTCCGGAGCCTGTGCTCCGCAACGGGAGAGGCCACAGCAGTGAGAGGCCCGCGTACCGGGAAAAAAAAAAAAAAAAAATGTTCTGTTTCCTGATTCCAGAGATCTAACATGGTGACGTAGGAGCCAGCTTGGTAACAATTCAGAAGGAACTGGAAATGCTACATTTCACCCTTTGTCATCTTCACTCAGGTGGGCTTGCCGTCGGCAGGAAGGACACCCCTCGGTTTCTTAGCAGGACCCGTCTCGTGCTTGGCCACCTCTCCGATAGAATTTGTGGGGTGCTGGGGAGGTGTTCTTCTTAAATAGCCTTACCCTCCAGCCCTGGCCATTGGCTTGCCTGGGTCTGACTTTCCAGACCTAAGAACAGTTTTATTTCTTTGCAAGAGGGTATCTCTGTGAACCACTGTTCTAGAGACTGGATGGACCAAGCTGAGGAGACAGGACCCCAGGAGGCATCACTAGTCCTGGCTTCACAAAGCCTGGAGTGGCCGACAAGCTCATTTCCCTCCTCACCCCATCGTCCAGGGCTGCCCCAAACATGGACGAGGCATGTGGCAAAAATGGCCCTAGGTCCCCCCCTGTGCCTGGGCCCCTCCTGGCCTCCCAGCTTCCCAAGAACAAAATCACTTGGATCCCAAAAGCAGGTCCTAAACTCATTCAGAGTTTCTTAACCTGGATCTCTAGGGGGGACTGGAGACCCCCAAATTGGAGGCAACTGGGGGCAACTGGGTTTCCATCGGAAGAGCCCGTGAGTGGTTCAGGAGGCAGAAGCAAAGCTGAGAGCCGCTGCTTTTCAGTCAGGTACCCCACACCCCCCGAAGCGCTGCTTTTGGGGAGAAGAGTTTGGAAGAGCAGTTTTTCCGTTTTGTTTTGTTCTTTTGGCCACGCCGCGTAGCATGAGGGATCTTAGTTCCCCGACCAGGGATCAAACCCACGCCCCCTGCGTTGGGAGCTCGGAGTCTTAACCACTGGACCGCAGGGAAGTCCCCATGGAAGAGCATATCGTTGAGCCACGTTGGGATGGGGGAGAAATAAGGATGCTTGTTGTAGCATCTCAGAGACTGTGGCCAGAGCTTTCTTAGGACACAAGAAATGGATGCAGGGACTTCCTGGTGGCGCACTGGTTAAGAATCCACCTGCCAATGCAGGGGACACGAGTTCGAGCCCTGGTCAGGGAAGACCCCACATGCCGCGGAGCAACTAAGCCCGTGCGCCACAACTACTGAGCCTGCGCTCTAGAGCCCGCGGGCCACAACTACTGAAGCCCACGTGCCTAGAGCCCGTGCTCCGCAACAAGAGAAGCCACCAAAATGAGACGCCCGCGCACCGCAACAAAGAGTAGCCTCCGCTCGCCACAACTAGAGAAAACCTGCGTGCAGCAACGAAGACCCAACGCAGCCAAAAATAAATAAACTTATTAAAAAAAAAAAGGAAATGGATGGAACGGCTGAGCAGGTCCCAAATTAATTCGGAGGACAAGAGTAGGGGGAAGGAAAGCACTCCCCCCGCTGGGGGAAAATAAATAAGTCGGAGGGCTCCTGGGAGCACACAGCTGACACCCACAAACAATCCCACCTCCAGCAGGGCAGAAAGAAGGGAATGTCTCCTTCAGGGCAGCCCTGCCTGCCCTAATCAGTGCTAGTGAATCAGGGAAATGCTGGGGGGGGTGGGGGAAGGTAGGCTTCTGGACAGAGCCCCCAACTTGCCCTTTGCCTACTTTTTATAAGACTAAAATTTTGCCCCGTCCCACCTTCCCCTCCCCAGGTGCAAATCCAACACCCTATTCCAGGCCAAGCTGAACCCCGTGTGGCCTAGACAGCCCCCGCTGCCACCCACCCCCAACCCCAGCCCCACCTGCTGACCCACCTTTCTCGCAGAGCCCTTTAGCGAAGAAGTTGCACACAGCTGAGCCGGACTCTGGAAGGAGAAGAACGCAAAGGAGGGGGGCAGCTTCTCCAGAGGCTGTGGCTGTCAAAGGGCCCTCACCCCTCCAGCAGCAAGTCTCCCTTCTACCCACCAAGGCCTGGGCCTGGGGGTCCTCAAGTCCTGGCCCTTGGGTTGCCGGCCTCAGGAGCCAGCCTTCAGCCTCCACACCTAAGCCCCCCCAACTCTGAAACGGAGGTGCTGGAAGGGCCCCAGGCCCCCCGGGAGCTCGGGAGGCCAGTGTGCTTCTTCCCAACTTCTTTCAATTTACCTCTCTCGGGTCTGCTTGCCCAGAAGCCAGCCCCATTTTTTTTTTTTTTTTTTTGGAGTCCTGGAAAGGATGTAAGAGGGGGGCCTGAGAAGCGAGGGGCTAAGCTGGGGCTCCCAGATGGCGGGCCCAAGCCCCCCTGCTCCTCCCTGGCGAGCAGCAGAGAGAAGGGGCCGCCCCATCAGGGAGCCAAGCAGGGGGGCCTGCAGAGAAGGCCGGCGGGGGGGCGGGGAGGGAGGGGGAGGGCAGGGGTGGCGGCGGGGTCCCCGTCCTCACTCACTGTCCATGCCCTGGAAAGGCAGGAGTCCAGTGCCTTTCTGCATCTCTACATCCTTCTCGAAGGTGAAGGTGATCTGCTCCAGCCCTGCAATGACCTCCTGCATCCTCTCCTGCTGGGGCTACTAAAAGTTGCTCAAGCCGCCTGCAGATGGGCCTAATATAGCTCATCAGAGGCCCTTAAGGGGCCAGGCTCTGATGCGGAACCCCATCTCCCCGGCTGACTGCTGAGTTATACTCCCCAGGCACAGCTAGACAGGCGTTACCTGATGCAGGTGCAGACGCCCCAGGGCCCCAGTCCCCTACACCTGTACCTAAGTCCCACTCTCAATGCGCGCTGCTGGGGAGGGATGAGCAAAGCGCCACACGCTGCTTATCTCTACATGTTCCCAAAGACGCCCATGCAGACGTTACCAAGCCCGTGTTCGTACTTTTTTTTTTTTTTTTTTTTTTTTGCGGTACGCAGGCCTCTCACTGTTGTGGCCTCTCCCGTTGCGGAGCACAGGCTCCGGACGCGCAGGCCCAGCGGCCATGGCTCACGGGCCCAGCCGCTCCGCGGCATGTGGGATCTTCCCGGACCGGGGCTCGAACCCGTGTGCCCTGCGCGTACTTTTAATGTAAAGACACAGCCACAGGTGAGCTGTGAGGAGAGTTGCACAACCCAGCCCCGGCGAGGCTGCGCTGAGTCTTCTGGATTCGCGCAAGCTGGCGCCTGGGAGCCGGAGGGCCTGGGGGCGGGGCGAGCGGTGCAGAAGGAGGGAGCCCCCCTCGGCCCCCGCATTTCCCTTCAATCAGGCCCCAGCCCACCCCTCCCTCTGGGACTCCTGACGCCCCTCCTCTGGCCTGAGCGACAAGCCAGAGTGAGCTCTTCACGGGAGAGAGGGAAAAGGACCGACTCCCGAGGACTCGGAAACTGCGGGATGAATAGCGCTTTGTCTACCACGCACACGATCCCGTGCTGGGCCGGCGGGCGGGGGGGAGGTGAGACCAACCGGAGGCCGCGGCCTCGCAGCGCGGGCTCCGCCCGCCACCCCGGCGCCTCCCACCCCTGAGAAAGTGCTTTGTAAACGAAATCTCTGTGCAAATGTTGTTTTATCATCGTTACACCACCCCTGCCCCCAAGGCTGGGGACGTCGGAAAAGGCTTTCCAAGGCGCAACTGCGGGCTCTAACTGGGGCAGGCTTCCCCCTGCCCCTGCTCTGGCCCCCAGCAGGCCTTCCCTGCCGATGGAGCTGAGGTTTCAGAGTTGCTGGGGGTCGATGCCCGCAATCCAAGCGCCCTCCTTCCTGGACGCAGCAGGGCGAGGCGGGCCGCGCCCTGTAGGCCTGCGGCCGGGCCAGCAAGAGGGAACCTGCTGGCTTGTGTTTCCGCCTGGCTGTGGCTCCCACACTTTTGAACCCTGGATCAGAAAAGAAAACGGCCGGAGAGATAGACACCTGGAGCCCAGGCGGGGCTGGGAGGGGCAGGGAAGGGATCCCGGAGTCTCCCGAAGCTGGGAGCTCCCTCCAACTGCACCCCAGGGAGGCAGAGGGGCAGAGGGTCCCTGGGATAGGCGGCCTTGCTTCTTTGGCCCTTTTCATGTACGTTGATTAGTCTCCAAAACACCTTCATCTGTGGACACAGGCTCATGTCAGGCTCCTTCCTGCCAACCTGGCAGGGGCTACATGAGACCATGGAGGCCCAGCAAGGCCAAGGACACGTGGTTGGGAAGGTAATAATGATGAAATTCAAACCCAGGTCTCCTGGTGATTTCCTTCCATAAACATCCCAGAGCATCTCTGTGCCAGGAACTGGGGACCCCAAAACAAAGGACTGTGTCCCTGCCTTCAGGGATGGCCCAGTCAAGTGGGGGAGACTTTCACCAGCACGGTTGGACCACGGCGGGTGTTGGTAGCAGAGGGACAAATGCCGAGAGGGGAGCTCGTCGTGCAGGGGCAGGGACGGGTGGCGGGGAGGGCTCTCGGAGGAGAGACGGGTGGCAGAGTGTTGCGGAGGAGGGGCCAGAGGTGTGAAAGCATGGGGCCACGAAGCAACGTGGCAGGGCGGGGGCACGGGCAAGGCTTTGTTTCGGTCGAAGCGTGGGTTTAGAGAAGGGCAGTGTGGGGAAAAGACTTGGAGAAGGAAGTAAGGCCTCGAAGCCAGAGTGCTTTTCAGGGCTTGGTTATTATCACGAAGCCAGCGGGGAGCCCCTGCGGGGCTAGGAGAGCAGCACACAGCACCCTGAAGAATGGAGTGTGGGGAGACCACTTAGTGATGATAAAAAATAAGAATTATAGCCCCGGAGACATCAGCGGGGGTGCCTCTCAGAACCTTGGTGGCCCGTAGAGTTCATCAGGAGGGCGGAGAAGGAAGGAGGCCCCGTGGAGACCCCGCTCTCCATCCACACCCAACCTGGCAGCTCCCCTCCTCTCCTAGCCAGGGTCCCACGCCCAACACAGGCTCCCGTCCCAGAAGGTATGCACAGGGTGTGGCATCCAGGGACTCCCTCCTCCCGCTGCCTCACTGTTTATTTTTGCGGCGAGCGGGCCCACATGCATGGTTTTTGCTTCCCCAAAATACCTTCTGCAGTGGGTTGACTTGTCTCCCCCAGGATGATACACCAAGTCCTGACCCCTGGTACCTGTGAACGTGACCTTATTTGGAAACTGGGTCTTTGCAGATGCAATTAAGTTAAGGATCTCAAGGTGAGATCATCCTGGAATTCTGGTGAGTCCTGAACCCATGACTGGTGCCCTTGTAAGAGAAAAGACAGGGAGATCGGAGACGCTGAGATACAGAAGAGCCCCAGAGGAGAAGCCTCGCAAAGACGGGAGGAGACTGGTGGTGTAGAGCTACCGAGGGACCCCACAGGTGGCCGCCCTCACCAGAAGCCAGGAGAGAGGCACGGGCCACTCCTCCCTCAGAGGCTCCAGAAGGGGGACTTCCCTGGTGGCCCAGTGGCTAAGACGCCACGCTCCCAATGCAGGGGGCCAGGGTTTGATCCCTGGTCAGGGAACTAGATCCCACGTGCCGCAACTGAGAGTCTGCATGCCGCAACTAAACATCCCCCACGCGGGCAATGAAGATCCCGCGTGCTGCAACTAAGACCCAGCGCAGCCAAATAAATATTAAAAAAAAAAAAAAAAAGAGGCTCTAGAAGACACCAACCTATGACACCTCAATTTTGAGAGTAAATTTCTATTGCTTTAAGCCACCACCTTTGTGGCCATTTGCTATAGCGGCCTTAGGAAACGAATACACCTTCCCACTTGGAAACTGAGTTTCGGAAGTCCTCACCCCTTTCACAGATGAGCAAGTAAAAATGCAGAGAAGTTGGGTGATTGCCAAGGTCCCACAGCTAATGAGCATCAGAATCGGATCTGGGTCTCCCGCCTCCCAGGCACTTTGCTTCTCCTCTATCTCTCTCAGAACCAGGGGAGCTGCCCACCTGACACCCCCCATTTATACTCCTTCCTCATGGCTCCCAAGTGGACCATCACCCTCATTGTGCAAAGACACAAAGCGAGCCCCAGGCCAGAGGAACCCTGGCAATGCCTGGAGGAGGGGCCGGCCTGGGAGCAGGGGGCCCGGCTCTGGGGTGTCCCTTCTGGAACCTCCCCATCCGCTTTTCTGCGCCCTGCAGCTGGTCCCGAGCATTTGTGTTTTCATTTCTCAATTAATTCACGGCTGCGAAGTGGACGCACAAGTCACTGCGCAAACAGTGGCGTGAATTTTTCATCACCATCATTATGCGGTTCTCGTTTAACTCTGGCTTCAGATTTCCCGAATCATCATTCCCCAGCTCCCTTCCCTTTATAAAAGCACAGCTCTGAGAAGCAGTGGGTGCAGGGAGCTCTGGAATTCTCTGGCTGCCTGGAACTGGCCGAGGTCATCCCGCCCGGCCCAGCCATGGATCAGTCCCAGCCCGTGCTTTTCTGAGCAGAGTGCGGCCACGCCCCCTCCACCCCGGTACCCGTGCATCTGCCTCACTCCCCACTCGGGACCTGAGTTGGTGGAAAAGGGGCGGGCTGGCATCAGACAGATCGGGGTTCACATCCTGGTTCTGCCTGTCCCCAGTCTGCCACCCCAGGCCAGTCATTTAATCACCCCTCTGAGCTCCAGATTCTGCATCAGTAAAATGGGACCCACATGTGACCTCCCTGGGGGGCTGAGGTTAGTGAGAAGTCCACGCGGAAGCCTGACACCGGAGGTACGTGCCGTGAAGTATGAGCTGGTGCTCAAGGCCCCAGGTGTCCGCCCCTGGGTCCATGGGGCCACCCCTTCTCCAAATGTATTATTCCTTCAGGCCGCTGATAAAAGGTGCTGTGAGGGGCAGGGGACTCCACGCTGTCCAGGTGCCGCTGGAGGGGCCGCTCTAAGTCCCGTAGGGTCGGGCCTGCCGCTGGAGAGCTGCTGGGAGGGGCCGGAGGTCAGAGGAGCCCCGGGTGACCCACAGCTGCTGCTCTGGCCCAGGAACAATGAGCCAGCGTGCCCTGCCCCCTCCACTGCTCTTTGTGCCCGAGATGCCACTTGGCGGGGACAGCTGTTGGCCTCCCAGTAGCCACTTGAAGTGCAGGGCAGGGAGGTCCAGCAGCTGGGATGGTCCTGCTCTGTCTTTGCCCGGGAGCTTGGCCTCTGGGAGTCCGGTGGTTCTAGAAACTCTACTCTGGAAAAGGCATCCCTCTTCCCTAGGGGCGTGGGCCCAGTAACAGGACAAATGACCCTGCCCACATTTCTCATCAGGGCCTCCTCTGGTCCTCACTGCAACCACTCAAGTTGCTTCTGCCCATTTTACAGATAAAGAAACCAAGTCCCGGAGGGGTGAAGCAACTGCTTAAAGCTCACACAGCCAGTAGATGTCGGAATGGGGACCTAGACTCCCAACCATTGCTCCTAATTACTAGGACTTCATCAGGGGAGTGTCACCATGTACACTGCATTCTCTCTAATTCCCACAAAACCCCAGAAAGAGGCATTCTTCTTTCTCTTCTACAGTCTATAAAACCAAGGCTCAGTGGCTTACCCGAGCTTCCCAAAGACCATCAGCTCGGTCTGCATGACCCCAAAGCCAAGCTCCTTCCAGCTGACCAAGCTGCAGTGCAGGAAAGGGCCCCACCCCTTGCCAGGCTGGTGAGACGACCAAGACCCCTGAGGCCTGTGCCCGGGCCTATCAGTGGGCATGTGGATTATATTTCTAGCCAGAGAGTCAAGGAGACAGGCCCTTTTGGGCTCAAGGGGGTCAGTCTCGGCCCAGGGGTGTCCCAGTAGCTTTTCTCCTCCACTGAGAGAGAGAGAGAGAGGTTGAGATTTTTTAAAATATAAATTTATTTATTTATCTATTTTTGGCTGCGTTGGGTCTTTGTTGCCGCGCGCGGGCTTTCTCTAGTTGTGACGAGTGGGGGCTACTCTTCATTGCGGTGCGCGGGCTTCTCACTGCGGTGGCTTCTCTTGTTGCAGAGCATGGGCTCTAGGCGCACGGGCTTCAGTAGTTGTGGCATGCTGGCTCAGTAGTTTGGCTCACGGGCTCTAGAGCGCAGGCTCATTAGTTGTAGCGCATGGGCTTAGTTGCTACGCGGCATGTGGGATCTTCCTGGACCAGGGCTCGAACCCGTGTCCCCTGCGTTGGCAGGCGGATTCTTAACCACTGCGCCACCAGGGAAGTCCCGAGATTGAGGTTTGAAGATACTACACTGCTGGCTTTGAAGATGGAAGGTGGAACCATGAAGCAAGGAATGCAGGCGCCTCCAGAAGCTGGAAGAGGCAAGGAAACAAATTCTCCCCTAGAACCTGCAGAAGGAAAGCACACCTGCCAACACCATGATTTTAGCTCGGTGAAGGCCCTTTCTGACCTCCAGAATTATAAGACAATACGTTTGTGTTGTCTCAAGCTACTAAATTTGTAGTAATTTGGTACAGTAACAATAAGGAAATGACGACAGAGGGGAAAGTCACTGATAAACAGGCAGTTGAATCCTACGATGTGGGACACAGGGGCATTTGCAGAACTACTACAAGACCACTTAGCTCTCACCTGGATGGCAAGGACAGGTTTCTGCGAGGATGAGAAACACAGCTGTGACAGGTAGAGCGTTGTCAAGGTGGTAAAGGACAATGTTCCCAGCAGCAGCAGTGCATTTGGGAAACCGCTTCTGGTTCTGCAGGGCTGAATCTGGCAGGTCGGCTGTTGAAAGAGGTTCAAGGAGCTGGGGGCTTGGGAAGGGCCTTGACTCTGAGGCCTTGGGACTCACAGAAGGAGCTGGCAGCACTGGGTCTGCTCAGGGTAGAAAGTCAAGATAAACCATAATTATGAGCAAAGTTCTAATATCTATTCCTGCGTCCCGGTGAATGGTCCTGTGTACCTCCTGGGGTGCATGAGCCCCTCACCCTCACTTGGAGGAGGGAGGGGAAGGTTTTTCTAGAACACAGGCCGCCAGCTGGTTGCCGACACCGTGATGGATTCCTTCTCCCTGCCCCGGCCTGGTGCACTCACTGTGATGAATTGGGGTCAAGGTCACAGGTTTGACCTGCCTTTGGGTCAATGGAGTTGGGAAGAAAAAGTCCATTTTCATCACAAAAGACTGCCCTCTGGTCTGTTATCTCTAAATGATTCTTGGGTCACAAGGCACACAGACAGGGTACAGATGGAAAAACCCTCCAGGGCCTGACTGTTGACAGGGAGTCAATGGTGCCCACGCTGTGTACAAAGCCCAGCGGGTGTGGGTGGCAGGAGCGGGCAAGCAGAGGGCAACTCCTCCCCGCTCCCTGCCTGGACAAACCACCCTGACCCCTGGGTAGGGGGCGGGGGATACAGCAGGGCCCCGGGGGAGAAGCTCACCCACCCTGACCTTCCCTCCTGTCGGGTGTTCATCAAATCCACCCAGCTGCCCTTGCTCTCGCTCCTTGACTTGGCTTTGAATTCCATCTCTGGCCCACGACTCCCCATCTAGATGAACAGTTCCAAGCACGTGGGGACTCACCCACTGTCTCAGTCAGCTCGGGATCCACGGACGGGGCATAAACAGCAAATATTTAGTTCTCTCAGTTTGGAAGGCTGGAAGTCCAAGATGCAGGTACCAGCATGGCTGGCTTTTGGTGAAGGCTCTCTTCCTGGCTTGCAGAGGGCTGCCTTCTCACTGTGTCCTCACATGGCAGATAGAGAACGTGTTCTGGTCTCTCTTCCTCTTCTTATAAAGACACTAATTCATCATGGGGGCCCCACGCTCATGACCTCATCTAAACTTAATCACCTCGCCAAGGCCCCGCCTCTTAATACCATCACACTGTGGGACGACCTTCTCAACACACTCCTCACTCTGACCCCAGGATGAGAAATTAGAAAGCCACCTCCGTGTGGCTGCTTCTCAAATAATACCCACATAGTAACACACGGGTTCGAGGTCTGGTCCGGGAAGATCCCACATGCCACGGAGCACCTAAGCCTGTGCGCCACAACTAAGCTCTAGCCTGCGCTCTAAAACCTGCGAGCCACAACTACTGAGCCCATGCACCACAACTACTGAAGCCTGCGCACCTAGAGCCCGTGCTCCACAACAAGAGAAGCCACCGCAATGAGAAGCCCATACACCTCAACGAAGAGTAGCCCCCGCTCGCCGCAACTAGAGAAAGCCCGCGCGCAGCAACGAAGGCCCAACGCAGCCGTAAATAAATAAATAAATTGCATCTCTTGGATGAATGACTTGGACGGCTTGGGTCTGACGCGCCATAGAGTTGGTTTTATTGATCTGCATCAAGTCTTTGATTTACCCTGAGCGGAAATGCAGCTTCATGGGGTTTGATGACCTTATCTGTTATGAGACTGTTTTGAAGACACTGACTGGGACCCCACCCCTGTCCCCTTCAGAGATCTCACAGGGATCCCTCTCAGACCTCAGTGTCAGAAAAAGCTTCTTTTGGGATTGTTCCAACCTCATAGACTTCATGAGTCTTGTAACGGGTGGATTTCCCTTTTCGCTTTGACTGATAGGAAGCTCAGAGCCCAATTTTCAGTCCACTTTGAGCACATTTCTGTGTACCACACTCTTGGTTCATTGTTCTGTTTGTTCAAGGCTTGTTTTCTCTCTGATCTATTTTTTGTCCTACTGTATTTTAAGTATTTTTGTAAGCTGCCTCCAATCCTTTTTGGAACAAAGCAGGGTAAAAACAAATCAAAACAAAACAAAACAAAATTCAGCACAGCCCTGTGGGCTTGGCAGGCCTTTTTTTTTTTTTTTTAAGATAGATTTTATTTTATTTATTTATTTTTGGCTGTGTTGGGTGTTCGTTGCTGCGTGTGGGCTTTCTCTAGTTGCGGCGAGCGGGAGCTACTCTTCGCTGTGGTGCGCGGGCTTCTTATCGCGGTGGCTTCTCTTGTTGCGGAGCTCAGGCTCCAGGCGCGCGGGCTTCAGTAGCTGTGGCACGCGGGCCCAGCAATTGTGGCCCGCGGGCTTAGCTGTTCCACAGCATGTGGGATCTTCCCGGGCCAGGGCTCGAACCCGTGTCCCCTTCATTGGCAGGCAAATTCTTAACCACTGCACCACCAGGGAAGCCCTTGGTGGGCATTTTTTAACAGAGCAAGTTCATTTCAGGGTTGGAGTCCCGCCGGGAAGGCAGCTCTCCCTGGCTCCTCCTGCCTCTCCTGGGAGTCTCCGTCTTGGAGAACAGAAGCTCCGTGTGTAAGAGCAACAGGCTTTGCCTCCAACCTCCATCTGCCTGCAAATACCTTTCCTCCCCCAAAGCGTTCTTCCCAGTCTCCCATCTGGCTGTTGGCAGGAAGCCACAAGGCCTTGAGAAGCCTGCAAAGGGGAAGTAGAGAGATAAGCTCTCCTGCTTTTATTCCTAACTTGCTTTCCTGCATCTTTTTTTTAAAATTCTTTCTTTTTTTGTTGAAGTAGAGCTGATTTACAGTGTTGCGCCAGTCTCTGCTGTACAGCAAAGTGCCTCAGTTGTACACATAGATACGTTCTTTTTTTAATTATGGTTTCCATTATGGTTCATCCCAGGAGATTGGATATAGTTCCCTGTGCTATGGAGTAGGACCTTGTTGTTTATCCACGCCTTCCTGCATCTTAACTCAGGGTCTCCGGGGTCCAGGGATACTTTGCATGCAGGTTAGCGCTGCGCCAGGAAGGGTCCCCGCCCAAGTGTGGAGTCCGGGCATTTGGGAGGCTGCTGTGTGAAGGCTGAGGTAAGCCGGGGAAGGGTGGGGGTGCCACACACACACCTGAAATAGCCAACCCCGCCCCCTCTGCCACCCCGACAAGGACCGCACTCCCAGCTCTGCCCCACGCAGTCTACCGGCTCAGCCTTTCCCTCGTCTGTCACACCACAGAGCCAACCCAGCCCCGTCCATCTCACAGCCTCTGCTCTGCTCCACTCACCAGACTTCAGCCAGTGCCGCCTTCTCCAGCCTCTGTCTTCCCAACTGTAAAATGGGTGGAGGCTGGTGGTGAACCAGATGCTAAAATGTGAAGATCCTACGAACCCCCTTCCCGCAGGTGCCCTGAACCCCTCTATTCCCTTCCTATCCCTTGTGTCCACTTTCTTCTGAGAACATGGTGCAAACCTGGTGAAGAGGAGGGGGTGGCTGGGGTGTGAGAATGGAGTCGAAGGGGAGCCCTATGGGACCAGCCTGGACCCCAGCAGGAGCACGGCCCTGAGGCTGTGGACAGAGACAGAGGCCAGCCCTGAGTGACCCTGGGAATGGCAGGGGCTGCTCTGCTCAGCACACTTGGCACTATCTGCGGGGCCCTTTGGATGATGGAAAGCAGCAGTAGCTGCTGAAAGGGTCCTGGAGCTGCCAGCGCCTCACCTGGCAGGAAGCACAGCCCCCTTTCTCTTGGGCACACCCCTACCAGCGGGGCTGTCAGCTCGGCCTCTCTCTGCACTGCTCTGCCCAGCAGGTCACTGGCGCCGCCTGGTCATTTCGGGCCCCAAAGCGGACATCACCAGATTGGGACAGTGATTGCAAGGAAGGGCTTTGGAGCCCGCGCGTGGGTCCGTATCCACTTCCTCCACTTGCTAGCCCGGTGGGCCAGTGGCAGTCCTAGAACACACAGCCCTTATCATGTGAACAGTGCAGAACAGCATGTACCCAACAGATTAGAACAGAACTCCTTGAGGAGCTGGGGAGGCGGCGGGGAGACACCCCAGTGATGGCTGGACCAGGGTGGGACTCATCCCAGAGCATCTTTGGGCCATGACTGCAGCCTTGCCTGAAGCAGAAGGTTTTGGGGTCCCATCACATTTTTGGAAGTATTCGCTGCGATCTGAATTAAAATTACTAAATGATTACCCAGAAAGAGTTCCCAGCTCTTGCTTTGAGTTGTCAGAGGTAGAAGGGGCCCTACAGAACATCTTTAGGGTAAGATGTGCCCTGAGGGGGCCCTAGGCTTCTCCGGCAAAACCCAGAGACAAAGGGGAGGGAGAAAGGATCCGCCCCCAACCAGGGAAGCTCTTGTTCAGTCTGTTTGGGTACCTCATGACAAACAGAACTTCTGGTAAAAAGCTGAAAACGACTGAGCTAGTGCCTAACTGTAAAGATGGAGAAACTGAAGCCGCCCAGAGAGGGAAAATAACTGGCCCAAGTCCACACAGCAAACCAAGGTTAGAGTTGGTGGCTAGGCTCGTCCCGTCTGGTTATCCCATGCTTGTCTGGCGCGCCCATTGAGCCCCCAGTCAGAAAGCGTGCTCCCAAAGTGTGGGTCCAGCTGGCCCCTGGGTCTCCCCAAACAGCTAGCGCTTTCCCATCAAGTCAAAAAGCAGGTCTGCAGCCCTGGGGAGGCTGGCTGCTCCCAGACCCTCAAGAACCTGGGTGAGTGGATGTGGGTGGAATGGGGGGTGGGCGGTACAGTTTCTGGGAGGCACAGCTGTCACCCAGGTACCATCCCCCTGAGCCTTCCCCCCAGAGCTGGGGGACCCCATCACTCCCGCTGGGCTTGGGTGTGTGCCCATCCCCCCTCCCTCCCCCGGGGCCACCACCCCACCTACTCATAACTCTTGTCTTAGCCACATCCCTCATTACCTCTAATGAGCCAATCTAGGGACAGAGGGACCTGGGCGACATTTTAATTATGCTTCTAATTGCTTCCCAGGGGGAGGCTGACTACATGCCCAAATTTCTCCCCGGGAGAGGGGCAGGGTTTCCTGGAACTCAGCTGCACTGGGGCCCCCAGGTGAAAAGGAGGGCATACAAGGGGCTTCAGGGGCAGAGACGGACCCACCCAGGCTGACGTTCTCTCCTTAGAGACGTGCCCACGTCAGAGGGGAAGAGGTGAGGGAGGAGCTGGACCAGGGGCTGGAGGGGTTCCCAGGTCCCACCCAGGGCTGACACACCCCCTTCTCACTTCCCCAAATAAAGAAGCTTTGAAGTGCCTGTGAGTGTGGAAAGGGTTTCGAATCAGTAACGTTCTGACTCTGCCACTCGGTGACTTTGGAGAAGGTGGCCATGTGGCCTCTGGAGCACATCTCTGCTATAAAATGGGGACACCAGAGTCTACCTACCAGGGCCACGAGGCTGAACGGAGACCACACCCCCTGTAAGTTGATTCTCCAGGTCAGATGGTGAAAGGGACGAGGGGAAGGAGGGCGGCACCTTTCCCGGCTGCAGCCCCACACGGTCCGGGTCCGGGTCCGGTACCTCCCGCGGTTTAATAACAACTTGGGGGACTTCCCTGGTTGCGAAGTGGATAGGATTCCGCGCTCCCAATGCAGGGGGCTCGAGTTCGATCCCTGGTCAGGGAACTAGATCCCACATGCGTGCCGCAACTAGGAGTTTGCATGCCACCAACTAAGGAGGCTGCGTGCCCCAACTAAGAAGCTGGCGAACCGCAACTAAAGGAGCCCTGGATCCGCAACTAAGGAGCCTGCCTGCCACAACTAAGGAGCCCACGTGCTGCAACTAAGGAGCCGGCAAGCCGAAACTAAGGAGCCCACCTGTCGCAACTAAGACCTGGTGCAACCAAACAAATAAATAAATAAATAAAAACCAAAAAAACCTTGGCAAACACCACGGCAGTGACTGTGTCTGCAGCCCAGCCCTGTAAGAACAGCACGATGCCCATTTAACAGATGGGGAGGATGAGGCACAGAGTGGCTGCATGACTAAGTGCCCGAGGGCCCCCAGTGGTAAGTGGCAGTCGGGACACCAAATCCCAGAGCCCACAAGGGCCTGCCCAGGCTGATGGGCACGTGAGGCGTTGTCCTTCCAGAAGCTGGAGAGTAGTGCAGGAGGGGCGGGCCCCAAAGAGACAGAGAGAGAAGCCCCCTCAGGCCCCCGAGTGCCGTCGGGGCTCGGGCAGCCCCAGCACCCTGAATCCGCACCCTCACCCCTATCCACCCCTCCCCGACAAAAAGCAGACACAGACACCAGGCATGCTGTAAGGCCTTTTATTTTAATGTTTCCTTGCTGTTTTAACATTTTCACGGAAAAAAAAAAATACACAGTTTAGAATCTGGAACTGAGCGCTGTCTAGATGGGTTTCAAGGGCGGCAGCTGGCAGGGGCTGCACGGCTGGAAACCAGTGAGCACCCATTTCAAGAACTAAGGTGGTATCTGAGTCCAGATCTGGCAAAACTCAGGAGGCAGGGCAGCTGCACCCGCCGCCAGCCCTGGCTGGACCCCGCGGCGGAGGTTAGGGCAGCTGCACCCGCCGCCAGCCCTGGCTGGACCCCGTGGCGGTTCTGTCCGCCCCCCTCCCTCCACTGGCTACAAGGCGACAGGAGAAGGTGAAGTCAGCCTGTTGCCAGGACAGAAAAATCCTCATCTGTGAATCCTGGGGGCTCGCACCCAACCTCCACTCGATCCCCTTGGGTGGGGTTCTAAGGGCGCAGAGTGAAAGCTGAATTTCAGAAAGACAACAACTAATTTTTTAGCATGAGTGTATTACAAACATGGCATGCGGCATACTTACACTAAGAAATCATCCTTTGCATGCCTGAAACTCTAATTTAACTCAGCATTCTGGTCTTTGTTTTGTTGCTAAATCTGGCAACCCTATACCCTCAGGACCACTGACTCAGAAGTGGGGAAGGGGGCTCTGCTGGCAGAGGGACGTAGTCAGTCGGAGGCTGAACAACCCAGTCAAAAGAGGTTTTATCCCCCCATAGGAATGACATTTTTTTTAATAATCATTTTCCAGAAATTTTCTACACTGGCTGCCTGTTGTTGTTAATAGCTATGCGGGAGGGGGCCGAGGACAGACACGCACAGACCTCCACCCCATACGGTTCTAAATAAAGTTTGGAAGTACTTAGTATAAAGGTTTTCTAAAAGGATTCGTTTTCCTTCTGGTGGCAGGCCTACAAACACGTTCCTGGTATCGTTCTAAAAAGATTTAAACACAACAAGAACAAACAAACCCAGAGGGACTGAGCAAGGGCTGCAGCCTGTCCTAGTGTCATCCTGCAAGGGCCCCCTCTTGAAAATTCAAGATGCCCCGGGGCCTTCCTTCCGTTCTGCATCCTGTTCTCACCCCGCGGAAGGGGTCGCGTTCACTGTACACATTCGGTCCGCCTTTCCTCCGTGGGGCTCCCCGTGCAGGAGCTGGGGAGGGAGGGAGGGAGGGGCCGGGACTTGTGACCCGTCACGGGCGTTTATTCCGTCACAACAGAAACGCCAGGAGTAAAGAGGCAGGTCAAGTGTCCTTAGCCCTTGCGCCCCTGGCTGCCCTATTATCGCTGCACGTGGCAGAGACTCAAGTTGACAGCGGAAATCCACTGGAGGCCGGGAGAGGGAGAGGAAAGCCGAGTCCCGCTGCGAGAACACAGCCCCGTCCTACGAGCTCAGGCAGGGCAGGGTGTGCAAAGCAGTCAGGCACCCCAGCCAGCTCCAAGTCCAACGAGGGCCCCCAGGCTCGGCCAGCGCCCCTTATCCATGAGGTCCAGGGTCTGTCTGGGGCCCGCAGCCAAGCTCCTGGCTGACCTTGCAGGGCTGGGGGCACAGGGAGGAGACAAAGCCAAGAGCCCCCACCTCCGGCCGGCCTCACACTCGGATCTCGTCCTCCTCCTCCTCGTCCATGAAGGAGAACTCGGGGTCCGGCTGCCTCAGGAGAGCGGCCCGGGCCCGGTCCGGCCCCCGGAAGGCGGGGCTGCGCTCCTCCAGGACCCCCGAGGCGCAGCTGGACAGGGAGCTGCTGTCCCGCGTGGTGTGGCTGCTGCCCCCGCTGCGGGCCGAGCCGGGGCTGGGGGCCCCCGCGGCCCAGCCCTCCTCCGGCAGCGCACGCGACGGCAGCGCGGGCAGGTCCGGGCCCCCCGCTCCTTCCTGCCTTGCCGGGAGAGGGGCTGCCGCCGCCAGCGGGGGAGCCTGGGTGGGGCCGCCTGCTGGGTCCTCGTCACCATGGCAACCGGCCTCCCCCTCCTCCTCCGGTTCCCACTCCCCCTTGTCCATGATGCTGAGGACGTCGCCCAGCATGGAGGGCCCCAGGTCGATGTGGAACGACATGATGGACTCAGCGTGCTTCAGCCCAAAGCTGGCCTTGGGTACCATGGGCAGATCCGCCAGGTCCCCGAAGGCCTGCTCGTCGAGGAGGGGGTCTGGGGAGTGGGGGGCGGAGGCCCCATTCCGCCGAGGCCCCGCCTCCTCCGGGCCGCCCTCCCCCGTGGCCTTCCTCACGGGGCTGGAGGACAGGCTCTTGGGCAGCTTGCTGGAGCCCTTCTCGGCGGCCTCCTTCTCGTTCAGCTGAGGCAGGGACATGGCGTTCTTGACGAAGAGGGCCGAGTCCCGCAGGGGGCCCAGCACGTCCCTGTGATCCCGGTCGCCCCTGCTCACTGACTGCGACCGCTTGCTGCCCCGGAACTTCCGGGACAGGAGGCCGCGCTTGGAGGAGGCGGCGGCCTGCTCGTCCACGGACTCACTGTCCAGCTCCCCAGCCTTGCTGTTGAGGAAGGAGGTGTCCCCAAAGGCGTCCCCCGCGCGGCCCACGTGCATGGTGTGGCGGAAGTCGCCCAGCGGGGCGCTGATCATCTCGGCCGTGAGGTCCACTCGGGAGCGGCGCTTGGAGTGCACGGAGCTGGACACCAGCTGCTTGAGGATCGGCATCTTGCCGGGGGGCGGGGGAGGGGAGGAGGGGGTCCCCTCCAGAGACAGCAGGCGGATCTGAGGTCAGATCTGAAGTCCGGCGGGCGGAGGGGGCGATAAGGAGATCATAGGGCTGCAAGGAGAGAACAGCAGGGAAAGGGTTAACCCAGCTGTCCGCTCAGCACAAAAGGCCATCTGCTCAGGGGTGGCTGTTATTTAAACCTCCGCTCACCTCTTCTGAGCTCAAGTAGCCACAGGCACGCTCTCCCTGAGACTTGAGCGAGAGTGCCTTCTTCTAAAGGACAGTGCCTCCCGCACCTCGCAACCAGGACGCCCCTAGAGGCGGAGGCACACAGGCAGCTCCAGGCAGCCGACCCAGGAGAGACGTGACTCCAGTGAACAGCCGGTCCGGAGACACGCTGTAAGTTAGTTCTCCCTGCTGCCTGACCTCAGCCCCTGTGGAGTCAGTGGACACCTCATTCTGAGTCACGGTCCTTAGAGGAGGGAGAGGACAGCACAGGCCCCAGGGAGGCGCTGCCTGGGACAGACGTGCTCCACAGACGTGGGCGGCAGCTCACTCTCTGAATCAGAATCGGGTGGAGCTGCCGGGACCCACAGGACCAGCTCCCCAGCCCTCCGGCCCGTGGTGGGTGTCCCGAGGATCCCGGAGGTGAGGATCCTGCCTGCGACGTCTCCACAGTGGAGCCCCGAGCTCTTTGCCAAGGATCCACCCTCCGCCTCTCAGAGACCAAGACTGGGAAACTCCCAGTGTCTTCAATCACTAGGGGTGCAGGGAGGCGGAGACTAAACCCTAGATGGCCGAGGCGCCCTGGGAATGCAGACCCCCAGGTGATTAACCTGAGCCAAAAAGCATCAGCAGGGAGGCCAGGAGAGCCTCTGTAATCTCCTGGCAGGTACCACCCATGCAGCTCCTGGCAAGGGCCAAGCTGAAGTCCAGTGTTGAAGCCAGACCAGCCCCCAGTGCTAAACCCAGCAGCGCAGGGCTGAGCAGAGTGGGGTGATGTGGGCGCAGGGACTTAACCAAGGCTGGCGGGTGAGGGGGTGGTCCTGGGCCACCAGTCCTGCTAACAGCACAGCTCTCATCGGCCCCCACATTCCAGGCCCATCCTCCCTGTTGCCAAGGGCAACCCAGGATGTCCCACCGGGTTTCTTCCTCACCCTCGATGCTGCCCTAAGCTAGGCCACCATCTCCCAGTTGGCCCTGCTTCCCCTTCCCCCATCCTTCACCTTTTGGCTAAATCAAAACCCGGTCCCCAGTGCAGACCCCCCGATCCGACACCCGGTCCCCGCCTCACTCCTCGCTGCTCCCCTACCCCTGCGGTCCACCCTGGCCCTGAGCTTCCGTCTCCCGGACTCCAGGGCTGGACATGCACAGCTCCCCGCTAGAATACCTGTCACCTGGCTCACCCAACGTCTTCCGGGGCTCAGCTGAGCTGTCACTTCTTCCAGTAAAGCTGCTTCAGCCCGGTGAGACCTCCCGACCACCTCCTGCCCGACCCCCAGCACCGTGGACGCCCTTGCTCCCAGCAGGCACTGGCTCTGTCATTCTACCACTGCCGGCTCGGCCTGACTGTCATCTTGCCACTGAACTATGAGCTTCCGGAGGGCTCCAAAGGGCCTGTCACCGCTGAATCCCGTCCAGCAGTGCGTGGCACAGTCGATCCTCAAACACCTGTTGAAAGGCTAACACCTCCCTCCCACCCCCCACCTCCACCCCAGCCCCTGGGTTGCTCCCTTTCTGCCCTCCTGAGCCCAAGGACAAGGTCACTTCAGCCTACAGCCCGGCTCCAGGGCTCCCAGCCTGACCTCTCTGTGTCCTCTAACCCCCTCCCCTCGCTCTCGTTCTTTGTTCCTTGTCCCGCTGGTGATGCCCAGCCAGATGGTCCCCCCCAACCCCCAGGCAGTCATAGCGCTTGTCGCTCCAGGGCAGGGGAGGGTGGCGAGACACCGGGGCTCACCTGCCACACAGGTGAGCCCGGCTGGGCGGACTCAGGTGAGGACTCCTGAAAGGCCTTGAGATGACCCACTACAGTCGGTCAGCTCCCCCTCCTCTCTCTCCTCCTTCCCCCGAGACCCTCAGGAAAGTTCTCTTCCCCTACCTCTGAGCCGGCCCTTCGCTCCTGCCCATGCCCTGGGACCTAACGTCTAAACAATTAAGTCACGGAACAGCTAGACCAGGTTTTGGCAAACGTTTTCCATAAAGGTCCAGACAGCAAAGGTTCTCAGCTTCATGACTGACACGGTCTTGGTCCCAGCTTCTCAGCTCCACCTTCGCAGTGGTAGGAAAGCAGCAGTAGACCGTATGTAAACAAATGGGCATGGCTGTGTCCCAATAAAACTTTATATATAAAAACAAGTGGTGGGCCAGATTTGGGCCATAGTTTGCTGACGCCTAAACTAGACACATGAAAAGTACTGGCCTTAGGGTCATCCCCTCCACATCACTCCAGGAGAGAGTCACCATATGTGACCCTCTGGGCCAGCCATGGGCTCTCAGGCCAACGTTGGGGAAAACTCTCTTTGGCTAAACAAGAGAGAAGGAGGATGGAGTGAGTCGGCCTCAGACACGTTCGGCATAGAAGAAAATCAAACCAGGTTTCTAAGGCACTCTTGGTACTGGAGAATCCCTCGGGCTTCTGCTGCCACCAGCGCAGTGAAGCAAGAATAGAAAGGGTCCACATCAACCTGCCTGCAGTTCAGCTCCTGGCTCTGGTCACGGAATCCTGTGTTCTTCAGCTCTTCCATTTGCCAGATGAGAAAACAAGTTCACTGAAGCAAAGTGACTTATCCAGATGTATGTGCCTAAGAGCAGAGCTGGGCTGGAAGCCGGTCTCCTGGTCCAGTGCTCTCTCTACTCCATGCCAGGCCTCTTTCTGGTCTTTGGTGGGTAGCATCTCCGGTCAGTTACCCTCCCCACTTCTGGCTGGAAGAGTCCAGAGAAAGGAGAAGCCTGGCCGCTGCCTCAAGAAGATTCCTGTATTACCCTGGAGCGGATTCTGACACTGCTGACACCTTTAGCCAGAGAATTCTCTGCTGTGGGAGCCGTCCTGCACATTATAAGATGTTCTGCTGCATCCCTGGTGTCTACCTACCAGATGCCAGTAGCATCCCTTCCCTGCTTGTGACAACCAAAATGTCTCCAGAAATGCCAAGTGTCCCCTGGGGGGCAACCCTGCCCTGGAGTGAGCGCGCACATGTGAAAATAAAACACATAGTAATCACCAGGTGAACAGAAAAACAAACAAATTTAAAAAAAGAAAAGAAAGAAAGAAAACAAAAAAAGAAAGAATAAAAAGGAGAGGGAGGAGGGGCTTCCCTGGTGGCGCAGTGGTTGAGAGTCCGCCTGCCGATGCAGGGGACATGGGTTCGTGCCCCGGTCCGGGAAGATCCCACATGCCGCGGAGCGGCTGAGCCCGTGAGCCATGGCCGCTGAGCCTGCGCGTCCAGAGCCTGTGCTCTGCAACGGGAGAGGCCACAACAGTGAGAGGCCCACATACCGCAAAAAAAAAAAAAAAAAAAAAAGAGAGAGGGAGAGAGGGAGAGAGGGAGGGAGGGAGGGAGGGAGGGAGGGAGGGAAGGGAGGGAACGTAAAGGATCAGTGACGTGAAGCTCCAGAGTTGCGTAAGGGTTTCAAAGTAACGGCAGGAATCCCCAGAGCCAGTAAGCGCCAGGCGCTGTGGTTTCCCTGATCTTAAGTGCTTATTAAAAAGAACAGAAAGGGAAACCGCAGGCCCAGCTGCCCAGGGCTCGGCAGAGATGGTGCAGACCCCTGTGGCCACCGGCAGGGACCAGGCATCCTGGCCATCGCGGCTACAGGACAGAAGGGCCCCCATCCCTGGCACGTCCTCGAGGGTAGAGCTCGAGATCTGGATAAGAGGGGCCGGCAGGGAGGTGCCTAGGCCCCTGCACAGCCCCACAGCCCAGGAAGGTAGAGCAGGTCCGGCCAGCGCTTATCTGCCGTCTGTGGTCTCGCTCCCTGGGGGTGTGGGAACGAGGCTTTGCAGCTTGTGAAAAAGCAAACCATCTTCAGCATCCAGCATGAAAATGTCCCGAGTCCTGAGCTTCCGGAGAAGCTCCCTCTGGTCCCCCAGCCCAGCCAGGAGGGGCTGCAGCAGCCCTGGGGCCCTACAGCTAGAGCTCAGGCTGGTCAGGCCGGGCTTCAGGGCCGGCAAGAGCTCACTCACCGGGTTGTGTTCAATCCTTGGTTTCATGGTACCCTCATGACACTGTCACCCTAAGCTTTGAACACAGAGCAATGTGGGGGTGAGGAGGTGGAACTCTGAGTACAAGTACGAGCAGGTGCCCTGGGCCAGTCCTGGGGGAAGTATGGGGGGACCTGAGCACCCACCCGGAAAGGGGCTGTGCACAGAGAGCCGCGGCTTCAGGAGGGGGCGTGGCTAAGCCCTGTGACCCAGCTCTGGGGAAGTGGCTAAAACAGGCCGCCAGATGACAGGCAGCCGCTCCCCACAGCCCGCCCTCGGGGGGACTCCCCAACCCTGCCACCCCGGAAGCCACATCCCCCTTTCCTGGCAGAGCAAGGGAAAACGGAGCAGCAACTCGCATCTCTCCAGCCTCTGCTGGAATCAGATTCTGCTACCCTCGGCCCACTGACCACAGGACATTCCTGTAAGCCAGGGGTGACGAGCCCTCCCTGCAAGGCCAGGCCCCCGGTTGCAACGACACCAAGCACACCCTCAGCTCAGCTCAGCTCCCGGGACGGGATAGGACAGCCCTGGCCTGGACCGTCTCTCATCCTCCCCGGCGGGCCGTCCAGAGAGCACTGCCCTCCCACCTCAGCCCAGCAGCTCCCAGACAGACCCGAGCTCTCCCGGGGAAGACAGGCAGGGCTCCCGCCGTGCAGCTGACCTGGAAGCTCACCCTGGCACAGAGAGCACACATGCCTCAATGCCCACTGCCACGGCCACTGGGCAGCCAGCCCCTCCATCACCATGCCCCCTTCTCACCACCCATCCTGTCCGATTCTAGCCCCCAGCAACGCGGCATTTGACACGATGACTTCGGTCGTGGCTTGGACTGGATACAAGTGGCTTCGTTCCCTTATTCATTCATTCACTCACTCACTCACTCACTGACTTACTGCACACCCACCAATTTCCCCATAACTCCTCTGGGCCCTGGAGACACAGCAGTGAAAATAACGAGGTGGATGAGCCCAGACTTCCTGGGCACACTTGTGGTGTGAGTGTGGGTGGGTGGGCGACGGGGCTGTAAACAAGCGAATAAAACAGTATCTCGTAGTCCTCAGGGTCAAGGGGGTAACGAGGGAGGGTGAGCGCGGGAGTTACGGGCTCTGGGAGGCCCCTCTGAGAACCGAGTGACGAGAAGGAACCAGGCATGCCAAGAACATGCGGGCTGTGGGGACAGCACGTGCAAAGGCCCTGAGGGGGGAACAAGCTTGTGTTTGAGGAACGGAATGAAAACCCAGGGGCCAGGTCACACGGGGCCCTCACAGGAAGCCCAGGCCGGAGTTTGGATGGCGTTCTAGGTACCAAAGGAAACCTCCCTAAGCAGGAAGCCATCCCATCTGCGTGTTTGGAGGTTCCCATGGCAGTGGCTGGATGGGAGGCACGGAGGAGGGGAAGCAGGAATTCAGGGCAGAGGATGGGGGCCAGGACGAGGGTGTGGTTAAGGAGATGGACAGAGTGGGGCACATCCAGGGCAGGTTTTGGAGCCGGAGACACCAGGAGCTGAGGGCCCGGAGAGGGGAGGAGAGGGAGGGCGGGCTCAAAGGGGAGCTCGAGCCCAGGAGTCCTCTGCCAGGGGTGCGTCTCAGCCGGCAGGCCAGGGACCTTTCCCTCGGGGTGCAAGCAACTTTCTGCTGCCAGGAAGAACTTGACTTTGCCAAAGCGGGGGAAGCGTTCTGCTACACAGCATCTGTCAGCTGGAACAACAGGCTGCAGGGCATTGTGCAAGACACGCCGCGCGACGCGGGCCACGATGCCCTGTGAGAGGTGAGGGGCTCTGGCTTCTGTCGCCAGAGAAAGATCCAGCGCTTTCTGGAATGCTCCCCAGCCCTATCCTGTGAAGATAAGGAATCCCAGAGAAAGGGGAAGACTGTCTCATTCCAACAGCTGATGGGCAGCACAGGGAAAGGAGGAGAACTGTGGGTGCTTTGATGCACACTGTTACAGCAGGAGGAGCTTCAGTGGGGGCCGCGTGGTTATTTTTAGCTGACTTCAGGATATTTAGAAGCTTTTAGTTCCTTCACTAACACTGCCGCAAGCCCTCTCGTATCTGAGAGTGCGCCGTTGGCACCAGGGTGGTAGGAAGCACCGTCTTAAAATAAACTGAGCCTGAATATCCACATTTAAATTAAAAAAAAATAAAAAGCCCAGGATAGAAACGTGAAATATCACTAT
This sequence comes from Pseudorca crassidens, assembly GCF_039906515.1. Lineage (NCBI taxonomy): Eukaryota > Metazoa > Chordata > Mammalia > Artiodactyla > Delphinidae > Pseudorca > Pseudorca crassidens. The sequence goes on along the minus strand of NC_090314.1, from coordinate 58,984,956 downwards.
TATAACTCCTGTACTACTTGTGTATCTGTGTCAAATATCGCCTTAAAATGCCTGCGTGTGGAGCAACCCCACTCATAGATAGAGAGGATCAATTCAGAGATCTGCCCTGGGTCATGGATGGAAGGCTTTATTCCCACACCCGGGCTCCAGCCACGAAAACAGCCCCGCAGGACCCAAAGTGCAGGGGCCTCCACACGTCAAAACAGGGAGCGTGTAATCTATGCACACACACACGTGTATCTTTTATAGCTTATATACGTGGCCATTGTCAATCCATGCAGCAACGAATATGTTTCAGTTTTCCTTCTTTTAAAGAAAGTCAATATGTGACACAGAAGTTCTGGTGTTTTCTTATCACATCTCAGTGGATTTTTTTGCACACCCCTGCGGGTGCCACAATACGGTACCCATGATGTCACGTGACTCCCACGGAGGCATCCACGATGCTTTCAACTTCAGCGGTTCCTAAGACTGAGACGGAGGACACCCAGAGATTATCCAGCCCGGTGGCGGGCGACTAGGGTGGAGAAAAGTACTTGCCCAAGGCCAAGGAGCTGGTGAGGGGCCCAGATGGCACTGGCGCCCAGGTGCCCTGTCTCCCAATCGCTAAAGGTCCTTTGCAGATGCCATGGGGGTTGACTCACTGCCAGGCACCTGGCTAGACCTTCTTGTGTCTGTTACCATCTTGGTGGCACTGAGCTTGGAAAGGGGAGGGGAAGGACTTCCCTCCCACCCAACAGCAGGTACTAGGTACCACCAGGCAGGGAGAGTGGTACAAAACCAGGGACCAGGGCTTCCCTGCTGGCGCAGTGGTTAAGAATCCGCCTGCCAATGCAGGGGACACGGGTTCGAGCCCTGGTCCGGGAAGATCCCACATGCCGCGGAGCAACTAAGCCCGTGCGCCACAACTACTGAGCCTGCGCTCTAGAGCCCGCACGCCTAGAGCCCGTGCTCCGCCATCAGAGAAGCCACCGCAATGAGAAGCCCGCGCACCGCAACGAAGAGTAGCCCCCGCTCGCCGCAACTAGAGAAAGCCCGCGCGCAGCAACGAAGACCCAACGCAGCCAAAAATAAATAAATAAATAATAAATTAATTTTAAAAGAAAAGAAAAAACAGGGGTCAAATGCTGCTCAGAGACAGTGGTTCCAGGACAGGGTGGTCTTGGGGCATCGGCAATTACGGCGGGTTCTTTGAGTAGACTTTCAGTCGAGAATGATTCAGGAGCGCCCGTGGTGGGAAACCTACCCTATGGAACTATTTCAAAGCAGAAAAAAGTCCCTGACACAGACAGTCACTGAAGCCTTATTCATAATAGCAAGAGACTGGAAACAACCTAACACCCAACAAGAAGAAAATGGTTGAGAAAACCAGGAGCCATTAACTCAACAGATTGTCCTGCAGGCATGAAATGCAGGGTCAGCGAAGACCACGCAGGACGTGGAAAACTGTTTACCAGACGACATCGAGTGGAAGGAAAAAAGGCAGAATTCAGGCTTGTTTACACAGTGATCACACACTACACACACATACACGTTCACGAATAAAGGCAAAAGGGCAGGCAGAGAGATTCAGGAGTGATGTCAGGCTTGAGAGGAAAACGGGCTCTTTTCTTTTTAAGTTTCCTTTAATGTGGTAGTGCTGTTTGGATAATAATAATAGTAAAAATCCCGAAGCATCAAAGGCTTAAGGAAAAAAAATCTTAATTTCCAAACCAGCTTTAAACTCTCAAGTTCTCAGGGTCCAGCAGCTGCAGCCCATACAAGGCGCCAGGTGGGGGCCGGGCGGGGGAGCGCGGGGCTCAGACCACACACTCTCATATCGAAAAATCTCCCGTCGAGGTCTGTTCTCTTTCTCTCCCGTCCCCCTAAATCTGCATCTACCCCAGATGGACAAGTTTATCACATCCTCGTTTTATTTTTAAGTTGTTTGGGAGGAGAAAGCAGGCAATCTATTATAAAACCTGGTGGCAGGGGAAATAGGGAGCTTAGGACCCCCCCAAAAGAACCAGCTTCCCAACAGCTGCTTGAGCCTCCACAACCGAGCAGATGAAAAATAACGATCCCCACACACCCCCCCCCCACACCCCGGAGAATGGCCAATTTCCAGCGACACCGAGGCCCTAAGCTGGAGGCCAGCCTCCCTCCCACATGGCCATCCCCCAGTGGAACCCTGGGCAGGTGAAGGTTGGGTCTCTGCTGCTTCCACCGCCCCAGCTCAGCTCTCCTGATGGCTACAAAGGAGCAGAGGAAACGAGAAGGGGCGGGGTCACACAAGGACACCCCCGCGCTCCAGCCACTGGCTGCCCATGACCACCAGTAAGGCAGAACTAGCAGTGCTGTCAGCAGTTCTCATTGATTGGGTGCCTGCTGCACGCCAGGCATTGTGCAGACTTCGTTAAGTTTGTGCCTCTGACCCCGCAAGGAGGGTGTCACGATTGCCTCCATCATAAAGAGAAACGGAGGCTCACGTGGAACGAATGCCCTCGCTCACTCTCCCAGCTACTAAATGGTGGTGTGAGCCCGTTTCTGGCAGACCTTGGAGCACAAGCTTTTCTGTGTGAGGTGATGCTCTGTGGCTTATTCAGATGTCCGCAGCTGAGAACACGGCACATGGACGGAGGGATGGGGGTAGGGTGGGATTAGGGAGGCTGTTCGTCTAAGATAAGACCTTGGGGCCAAGACTCACTTGACTGACTCCCCCATCAGAGACCTGCTCCCAGGGACGGTTCGGATGGGCTCCTCCTTACACAAGCTCTCATCCCAGCTTCCTGCTCTGAGGACCCCTCCCAATGTTCTGATCCCCCAGGAGGTGAGAGGTGGGGAGGACCACCCTGAAGCAGAAGCCAGGGCTCACCCAGCAAAGTTAAAAGAGTGGGCCCGGGCTTCCCTGGTGGCGCAGTGGTTGAGAGTCTGCCTGCCGATGCAGGGGATGCGGGTTCGTGCCCCGGTCCGGGAGGATCCCACGTGCCGCGGAGCGGCTGGGCCTGTGAGCCATGTCCGCTGGGCCTGCACGTCCGGAGCCTGTGCTCCGCAGCGGGAGAGGCCACAGCAGTGAGAGGCCCGCATACAGCAAAAAAAAAAAAAAAAAATTTGGAATATACTGGCTTAAAGAAAGTGTTCATTTCACCTATATACTGGGTTAAAGAAAGTGTTCGTATCACCTATCTCTTGTTACTTTCTAAGTGTATCTATTCAAACTGTACATTCTGTAAGGGACTTGGTGTGCTGCTTCTCTGGGATTGTGCTGATCTAGACATGTTCCCTCTTTTTTAATACAAGCAGCACTTTCCATTGTAGAGGGATGAATAAAGCCAGCCATTGTTTATGTTTGAGTGAAAACAGTTACACGTTCATAACTAATGCTACACTATTTTAGATTAGGTCCTAAGAGCCTCAGTTTTACATCCAGCAGACCACTGCTGAATGCTAGTTGTTTCAGTTTTGTTCAAACGCTGTAACCAATAGCCTTCCAGCTAAGTCTGTCCAAGTCCTTATTTCTGGAGGATACCTACTTATAAGTGAGTAAAATTACTTTTGTTTCTTCTTCCTAACTTGTTCTCCAGAAGGTTTTACCAAGTTGCAGTCTCACCAACACAGGACGATGGTGTCCAACAACAGGTGTTACTGTGTCCTCAGCGGAATTGGAAACAAAAAAACCACAATCAGCACCACGCTCAAACTTATAATTTTCATTCCTTCTATTACTAAGAGGGTGAGCATTTAAAAAAATATCATCTCCCCTGTGAACTGCTTGTCGAAGGCTTCTGCATGTTTTCTGCGCGGGGGCAAGGCGGCTTCACCTTTTCCAATGGGTTTGCATGACTTAAAATATGAAGGCTCTTAAAAATGTTGACTATATTTTGCAAACATTCCTGCAAATGTATCATAGGCCCATTTTCCATGTGGTGATTTTGTTGTTTTCTTTTCCGTAGAGTGCTTATTAATTTTTACACGGTCAAATCTGTCGTACAATGTCTGGCTTTAGTACTATGAAGCAAAGACCTCCCCCACTCCCAAGTTTTATGAAAATATTCACTCCTTCTAAAACGACTAGGTAAGGTAATAATGAAAAACTACTCATGGAGAAAAAATACTCAAAGGAAATACAAAGATAGGTCTGTGGCTTATCTATTTTAAATGACCCGCAATTTTATAAGAAATTAAAAATATAACAGTAAAGTGCGTTACTGGTTCTGTATAAAACTGCTATAAAATATGAGTGAAGAGTCAAATGCTACCTTCGTCAGATATATACAGATACTCCCCACGGTTTCTCCAAACTTCCTCTTCTGCTTATTGATCTCTGTTCATTCCTAAACCAGGTCTATACTGTCAACTCTGTAAAATATGTTTTGAGTATCTAGTAGAATAATATCCCTGCACTAACTTTTCTCTGAAAATGTCTTGTCTTTTCTAATGCAGTTAGTCTTCCAGATGGACTTTAGAAACATTTTATTCAGTTCCAAAAGAAATCCTGACGGAATTACATTGGCATTGAAAGCAAACAATAAATTAATTTGGGAAGAAGTAACTATCACAGCATCACGCCTTCATATCCATTTATTCAAGTCTCTTAGACATTCTCCATTAAATTTTGTGGGTTTTCTTCCTACAAGCCTTACACACGTCTTGCAAGTTTATCCTGAGTTATGTTATGGCCTCTCGTTGTGAAAGCGGTTTGTACCCTGCCCCTTTTATGTAGCTATAGCTTCTGACTGGTTGTAGCTGGTATGTGGGAAAGCTACAATTTTAAAATTTGTACCTCGGGCTTCCCTGGTGGCGCAGTGGTTAAGAATCTGTCTGCCAATGCAGAGGACACGGGTTCGAGCCCTGGTCTGGGAAGATCCCACATGCCGCGGAGCTACTAAGCCTGGGTGCCACAACTACTAAGCCTGCGTGCCACAACTACTGAAGCCCACGTGCCTAGAGCCCGTGCTCCACAACAAGAGAAGCCACTGCAGTGAGAAGCCCGTGCACCGCAAGAAAGTGTAGCCCCTGCTCGCCGCAACTAGAGAAAAGCCTGCGTGCAGCAATGAAGACCCAATGCAGCCATAAATAAATGTATAAGGAAAAAATAAATAAATAAAATTTATCTCTCTTTAATGGACACCCTACTAAGCTTGTACTATCTTACACACCCTAATCAACTGTATAATTAAATTTTTCGGGCTTTGCAAGTAGACCAGCCCATCATCTGCAACTAATAATAATTCTGCCTCCCCCATTCCTCATTCTTATCTCGTTAAATTTGCTCCACTTGCCAACATAATGTTGCGTACTACTACTGACAATGAAGATCTCTGTTCCTGGCGTTTACAGGGCTGTTCAAAACCTAAGTCATCCAACACAGTAGTCACTAATCACATCAGGCTGTTGAATGCTTGGAATATTTCTGGTGCCACCGAGGAACTGAATTTTTAATTTTTCTTTCATTTTAATTATTTTAAATGAAAATTTAATGCTTGGTTCAGCTATTGGAAAACTGAAGTACGTTTAAAACACCCTGAGTGTGTGAATATCTGCCCTTTTAGCTGCACATTTTAGGAAATCCAAATTCTGGTTATTTGTAAAATGTAGCCTCCAAGTTGAGATGTGCTATAGCTATGGCTTTTTGAAGGCCTTGTATGAAAACATAATGTAAAATATCTCATTAATTTTTTTATGATTACATGGTGAAAGGACAGTATTGTTGACACACTGGCTTAAGTAAAGCATATTAACATTGATTTCACCTGTCTGTAGTTTTTAAAAATGTGGTCACTCGAAAACTGCAAAGTTCTTTATGTGCCTGGCTTTATAGTCCTATCGACGGTGGTGCTGCTCTAGGGGTACTTCTGTTCATCATGATACTCACCACTGGATTCACGCAGGTATTCTCAACCATCTCAGAGAAGTTACCGTTCTTACAGTTTTAGGAAAATGATACCAGTCACTTAGACAGGCTGAGTTGTGGGAAAACACACTGTAGCTTGGATAATTAATTTACCCTTTGATTGCTGGAAAATGTAATGTCTAGTCTAGTTTAAAGAGTGGGAAGTGATATCTTAGATCCTACCCATGGAGCCCAGGTGGATATGCCCTCCCTGGACCATGGGTCACAGAGGAAGTATGAGAAAGGGAGTGAACCTCACTGAGCCTTTACTCTGTACCAAGCTAGCTGCTTCATTTTGATTAAACTGCCTTTTGGGGGCCAAGTAATAACTCTGTTCTAGGCATCTGAAAGACTTTATCACATGTACTCTTCCCAGCAATCCCCTGGAGTTATCATCATCGTCCCCATCTTGCAGACAAGCAAACTAAGGCTGAGAGCTAAATGCTTCACCCGAGTCACACAGCTGCTAAGGACAGAGCTGTTGAAGTCTGCCTGATTCTGAACCCTGGGCTTTTCCCACTTTACCCAAAGGTGTATCGGGGGCGTGTCATAAACATCACTGGGGCGCTGGACTCTAAGATCTGATGAAAGTTATGGACGCGTGAACATCCACGGGGCAAACACTTTTGCATAGCGTTTGGCTTAAAATATCCTGAGTCTGGGCTCTCCCACACTCCAGGGAAAGTACAGATAAATGCTGGGAAATATGGACCACGCCCACCCCACCCCCCTCATTACAACAGCTCCAGAGGGACAGGAGTGAGCCGTGACCTGGGAGTGACAGGAAGTGACAGCTCCGGAGCCAAGACTCCAGAGCTCAAGGGCATTCAGCAACTTTCCTTGTTTACAGGCTCTTCCTGGAGGGACGGAGGGAGGGAGGGGTGTGTGTGTGTGGCCAGAAACCAGGGAAGGGGTGCCTGGTGGGAGCCTCACTGCTCCTCCCTCCTGCCTGGGGCCTCAGAAGGCAGGGCTTGAAATCAGATCAGCCCGACCTTGCTTGGTTTCACTTCGCTTCTACGGAGAGCACAGTGCTCAGCTGAGGAGTGGGTCGCCAGAGGGAGCCAGGTGCATCTGGTGCTGCTCTGGGGCAGGCTGGTGAATTTCCACCTTGACCCTGCAAGATGGAACGTGCAAGCCTGGGGGACCCCGGTGCCAGACACCCTGATCACGAGCGGGCTGGGCCACACCGGGCAAGTTACCTGTGCCTCGGTTTCCTCATTAGTTTTCAAAGCCACTGATAATACCGTGTACTTCCTAGAACTACTGTGAGGATTAAATAAGCTAACACAGGTAAAGCCCTTACACGAGGATGCATAAGGGATGAGCACTCGTAACGTGTTTGCTGCGACAATGATGCTATAACGTGTTCCTTCTCAGCAGGTGCCTTATGTCTATACCTTGAAAGGTAGGAGAATTCCAGCATCCCCAGTGACGCTCTGGCCACGGTCACTCCCCTAGTTCAAAGAGGACACATACCTTCAGTGTCACCTGAGGACACCTAATCCAAAAGGCTCCCAGGATGACCCCTTTCAAAGTCCCTGGGGGCCCCAAGATGAACTGTTGCGGGGCGGGGCGGTGGGTGTCCTCTGGGCGTCCGAAGCCCAGCTATAGATTGTAGTCCAGACGAGCAGTGGGATCGAGCAGCCCCGAGACTTGGTCTCTTTCCCTATCTGCCTTCCCTTCTCCTTTAACCTTTTCGAGATGCGGGAGGAGCCTGGCTTTTCTTAGACAGGACTTCAGCTCCTTCCGATCTCAGTTCAACACGGTGGATGAGGCGGAGGTGGGAAAAGAGAAAGCCCTCCAATTCCTCCCTAGGATGTGGGTTAGCAAACGTAGGAATCTGGGGGACCAGCTACCAGCAACAAGTAATGCAGAGAATCTCAACACGGTCAGCCCCCAATAAAAAATAGCCTGGTCCTTTGGACCTAACCTGACTCTCATTACAGGTGTCCACAAATGGCACTGCCAGCCCTAAGTTTCTTCTGTGCTCCCTCTGGCTCTCTACTCCCACCATCTGATTGAGCCTTAAACCCTCAGGACCAAGGGCAACATTCTGAGGAACAGAGAAGGGCTGCAGGGAGTGGAAACCTGAGTGTGGAGGGGAAGGAAGGTCAGGGAACAGACGCCGGAACACAGAGCCTGGCTTCACTGTCACCACATTGGGGAGATCCGAAGCTGGGGTCTGCAGACCAAGTTCAGTTACCCCCAGAACTGCCTGGATGCAGGTATAAGAACCCAGAGACTCTCCCAGGGAGGCTAGAGGCTGCCCTGGCTGACACCATCTGTCACCCCTGATGGCCAGGGCAGAAGACGGTGGTCTGAGCAGCGCTGGCTGAGCAAGAGATGCTGTCCCTGAATACAGCCCCAGGGATCTTTCTTGCCCTGGCACTGTGGCTTTTCAGATGCCCTCAGCCCCTGGGATGAAGGAATGAGGGGGAAATGCCAGCAGTTTCTTACAGTCTGGGTAACCCCAAACTGTGCTCGCCTGACCCAAAAGAGAGACCCTTCTGCAGTTTGGGAGGCTGAGTGGAGACCACCAGTGCCCCACCTGCTGGCAAAGGAGGGCTCTGGATGTCGGTGCTGCCACCCTGGCCGGGAGTCCTGAGCTGCAAGCTGGCAGTGCCTGGGGGAGACTCTGATGTACATTACTGGAAGGAAGCCCAAGCCTCCTTGTATTTTAAGCTAGAGCTTCAGGGACACAGTGAGTGGGAATGCGGGATGCTCACGGCTCAACTTCCTTCCCAACACCCTGCAAGCCAAGAAGCCAGGTCCAGCCATGCGCATGAGCCCCTCCCAGCACAGTCCCGCACCCCAGCTCCCTGTCCAGAGCACGCTGGCAGGGGCCCGGCCTTCCGGAGCACCCCCGAGGTGCTGGCCCTCAGGACACTCTGCCAGAAGGGTCCAGGGCTCGGTTCCTTTTCCCAAGGTTGAGGAAAAGCCTCCAGTACATAGGTCAGAAGACAGCGGCTCTCTCAGCTTCCAGGGCCAGATTGCTCAACCCCTCTCCCTCCGCCCCCAAGCCTTATCTCTGGCATCAACCCAGGTCCTGTTCCTCCAAGGGACAGACTCCTCCCTCCTCCCACAGGGACAAGATCCTCGGAGCCTGTGGAAGCTCCAGCCACAGGAGGCAGTTCCGGCCTCTGAGCCGTGTCCATTCCCACCTTCCAAATCAGAGGAGAGGGGGCAGGGAGGAGGGCGACAGAGGGGTGGCCAGCTGCAAACACCTTGCCTGCCACACCTGGGCACAGCCTGTCCTGGCCGCAGAAATCAATCAACCACTCCAAAGGTGGAGGCGGTTAGGATCCCTGAACCAGAGCCAACCCGAGGCCCTGCTGGGGAAGTTCCTGACATGCAAAGAAGGGTCTCCGAGCCCTCTCCCAGGTCAACATCTGCCCATCCCCACCTCCCCACTTTGTAGACTAGACTCTCACGTGCTGGGGGCTCCAGTCCTGTGAGGGCAGCAGGACAGCAGCAGGCTGGGTGTGTCCGTACATCGGACTGGAAGGAGAATCGGTGAGTGGGCGGGGGTGAGAGAAATGAGAGGGAAATGGAAGAGTGGGGTCAAGAAAGAGAAAGGTGGGAATCCCAGAAAAATGGAAGGAATGCTCAAGGTCCAGGCCTGAGCTACGGAGTGTCACGTGAGCTATGGTCATCAGTGAGCAGGGACTCCAGGAACTCAGGGAGATGGCAGAGGGGCTGAGACCCCAAACCACTGTCTTATTTTCAGTCCCTGCAGGGGTCACCGGGATCCTTGGGAAGACCAGGAGAACCCACTTGGGTATCTCCCAAGGCTCACTGAACCCCCTGTTTGTAGGAAGGAGCAGCTGTCCCCAAGGACTGGAGGGGCAGAGTCCAAGTTCGGAGGAGATAAACCACACTAATCGGTCCGTCACATGGCAGCTCACACAGGGCAGCTGATGTAAGCTGGAACCCACAGGCACCCCCAGACTCACACAGGGTCCTAGCTTCCCCCCAGGGACGGAGCCTCCCAAGTCACGAGTGGGTGCCCCGTTACTGCTTCGGGAGCCCTGGGGCCACCTACAGGCTTGGCTGGGTCCAGCCCCCGTCCAGCAAACTCCCCGTTCCTGGGGGGAAATCCACAGCTCGGCTTTCCCCTTCCTTTGTGCCCTGTTCTTTGTTCTCTTAAAATTCAGTCCATCCTGCCGGTGGTCCCCTCCTCCACCCCAGCCTCAGAAAGGGGGCCGAGGGGGTGGGGAGTTATTAGAAACCCAGACTGTGCAAAGAAGTTGCATTGCTGGAAGCCCTCCTGTAACCGGGCCTCTCATTGTTTACGCGGGCTGGATGGGGAGAGCTTGCTCTGGTCCAGATGGCCTCTGAGGGTAAGGATGAGGGAGTCTCCTCCCCCCCCCCAGCACCCAAACTCCCTAAAGAGGAGCTGGGGGCTTCACACAGCTCAGGGACCCTTGCCCCGTTCAACTGCTCAGATAGAGAGCAAAGAATAGGCACTGTGGACGCAGCCCGGGGACGTGGGAGCCTGTCAGATTGCAAGGGGCTGCAAGAAGAAAAGAAAAAGCATTGTATTTCCCCTCCATTCTCCCGGGGAAAAAAAGAAAACTTCCAAAGCGCAGGCTGCGGCGTCTCATCGGGAAACAAGGAATCTGGTTTGAGTTAGCAGAGAGCACCCCTCCCCCAGTCTCTCTCTCATACACATACACATACACATACACATACACACACACACACACACACACACACACACACACGCACGCACGCTCACACGCCCCGGCTCGGGCTCCGGCCTCCCCCAGGAAGCCCGCCTAGCCTCGGCCCTCCAGCCCTCGCTCCGATTCCCGCTCAGCACTCACCGGAGGCGGCCCGGCCCGCAGAGTGGCTCATCGGGACGCTGCCCGGGCAGGGGGGCAGTTTTGTGCCCCCGATGGGGGGCGCTCCAGGGAGGGGGCGGAGCTAAAGACGGCCGATCCCAGTTCCACCGCCCCAAGCGGGCGATTAAATCATTAACCGACCGCTCCCGGCTCGTGGCCAGGCCGGGAGCGCTCCGCCGGGTCCCGCGCGTAGCCCCTTCCCGGGCTCGGAAGCGGCCCCACCCCGCCGGTCGGCGCCTCGGCCTACCCCCGCCTCGGCCTCCAGGTCTCCCAAGGAGGCGGGCGCGCGGGGCGGGGGCCGGGCGGGGAGGGAGGGGTGGGGAGAGAGCATTTGTTCCCTCGGCCGTTCCCCTTCCAGGCAGCTCTTCGCCCCTCTTCTCCCCGGCCCGGTGACATTGGGCGGCGTGTGCTGCAGCGCGCGTACGAGAGATAGTGTACACGCCTCCGCCACTACGGGCGAGTAATCCGGTTCTTATTCATGGAGTACTCTGTGCACTCACGCCCCCCTCGGGGAGACCGCGGGCCGCGCGCCGCCGAGGGCTGTGCTCCTGCCCCCAGGGACACACACCCGGGCAAAGGGGTGGTACGTTAAAAGCCAGGTCCCCCGTCCCACCGCACCGTCATCCCCACCCCCAGCAGCGCCCGAGGCGGCACCGGCGAATCCCAGTCTGGGGAGAGGAAGTCGATTGGGAGCGGGATTTCGCCGGACTCTCTGCCACTCCGTCCTCCCCAGCCCCGCTCTGCACGGACACAGGGTGCGTGGCCCCGGTCCCAGACACCCGGGCCGCCCCGCACTCGCCCGGGCCCCAGCCCTGCCACACGGGGCGGGCGCAGAAGTGGGGAGCTCTGCCCCGCTCCCCTCCCCACCGCCCCTATCGCGGTTTTTTCAATCCCCTCTGCTCCCTAGGGCGGCTCGAGGTCCCCCAACCGAGCCCACCCAGGCCCCGCAGGGCGCAGGTGGCTGTCACGGCCAGAAGCGGGTGCCCGTCGCCTACCTGGGTCCGCAGAGACGTGAGCGCCGGGCCGGCGCGACTGCGCTCTCCCCTCCGTGGGCTCCGCGAGGCGCCGGGGCTGACGACCCATGTCCGCGCGGCGTCGGTTTCTCTCTGGCTCTCGGGCTTTCGGGGCTGGGAGCCTCTCGGACACTCCCCTTCCAGGCTCCTCCCGCGCCCCTCCGCGCTGATGTCACCGCGTCGCCGCAGCCAATGGCGGTTGGGAACCTCAGCCGGGCCGCTCGGCCTCCGCGGTTCAAATCAGAAAGCCCAAGACCCCGGGAGCTTCGTCGGGGGGCGGTTCGGGCTGGGAGGCCATCCTGGACCTGGGCCGGTGGGGCCCCGGGGCGCCCCCGCCTGGCTGCGCTCCGGCCCTGACCCCCCCCCCCAACCTGGGGCCACGGGGTCAGGGGCGCGACTCCCCCCGGGGGCCTAGCACGAGACCCTCCTGAAGCTCTTCTCCCTTCCGAGCAGTGACCAGACAACAATAGCCCCCGCCCCGGGGCGTTTCTGCTGCCTCCCTCCCCGGCCCAGGACGAGGGAGATGGAAGCCCCCAGGGTCGGCGCCGCCTGGGTATGGATTCCATCCCAGCCTCTTACGGGAAACGAGATGGGGGAGGAGCCGGGCCCCGAGGCCAGGCCCGGAGCGGGTGTAAGAAGGGTTTGGGCCTGGTGACCTGCCTTTGATCCTCCTGCTTTCCCCTGTGTCCCTTGCCTCCTGAGTAGCCTCCCAAACGGAGTTCTATTCCAAGTGAGCCTCAGGGGCGATGCACTCCTGAGACCCGCGGCCTGAATCCTATGAGAATCTTTTTAGAGGAGTAACTTCCATTGGTAAATGATCGTTACTAATAAAGTGGCCCAGGAGAGTACACAGCACAAAGTGAAAGCTCCCTAGCTGTTAGCAGCTCCCTCGCCTGGGTTTTTGTTTTAAGAGAAGGGGATCCGGGTGGCAGAGGCCACCAGACTCCCTCCCACTGACCTTCAATGGGACCCCTCAGTGGGTCCCTTTGGGCTTGTACCTTCCCGGACAGGGCTCCCAGTAAACCCTCCCCCAGTGCTGGTATCTGAGGTCCCTTCCACCTAAAATCAAAGCTGAAGTCTTATCTGTGCCCTAAAACTTTCCTGATTCTCTGAGGCACCTCCCCCCCCCACTTCTCTTTCCCTCCATTGTTAACCAATTATTTTGTATTTAGGTCTAGCTGTTAGTAATTGGTTCTCCTTTAACAGGTGTCTGTCCTTCCACAAACATTGAACGTTCATTGAAGTTTGCCTTTAGGGATAAAGGTGAATTAAGTTCAATCCCTGCCCTCAGTAGGCCCTCAGTGGTTACAGGCTGCTCTGGGAAGGAGCTCAGCAGATGCTTCTCGAGACGGGTCACCCCTGCATCGCTAGCACACTGGCAGGGAGTCTTGATTGAAAGAAAGTGCTGGGAAGGATAAATTAGGAATTTGGGAGTAACATATACACACACTGTATATAAAATAGATAACAAGGACCTACTGTAGAGCACAGGGAACTCTACTCAATATTTGTAATAACCTATATGGGAAAAGAATCTGAAAAAATATATATATATCTGAATCACTTTGCTATACACCTGAAACTAATACAACATTGTAAATCAACTATACTTCAATTAAAAAAATGAAATAAAAACAAAGTGCTAATTTTCTCTGATGGTTGGAATCCCAGATCTGTGAAATTCGAGGGGCCTTTGCTGAGGCTAAGTTCTGCTTGGAGCTTTCAGACTAGAGCTGCCTACAGATAATCAGAGGAAACTAACAAAATGGAAAACTTGAAGCTTGAATACCTACCTTGAAATTTCTGGCAAGTTCCAAGCCCCTGACTTTGGAGAAGGATTTGAGGTCTTAACTGCACCTTTGGTGTAACTTGACCTATAAGCCTTTAGGCCGGGACGTGTGTCTCTGCCTGTTCTAGCTGCTGGGACCTGCCCATGGGACTTGGGCGTGTGTGATTCTCACAGCTGCACGGGCCTGTCTTCCCACACCTGTCCACCCACCCCAAACACACACATCCCAGCGTTTGTGAACACTGGGTTCTGAGCATTTTGGTTCGCATAATTTGGCCCCAACCCTAGCAGGGTCAGTTATGTTGGTTAATCCTGTTCCCTTATAGAGGAATTGGAAGACCTCACTCACTCTGGTCTGGTGTTTGCCATAAAGCATGACGCTGGGCAGATCCTGTCACTTTCTGGAAGGTTCCTTCCCACACAAATGCTCTATGACTGCCCATATCTATTCTGAGTCCCTCACCCCCAGAATTTCCTTCTCCCGAGGTTAGATGAGAAGGTCTTGGATGGACACCTCAGGGTGTCACCAGGGCCTGACGTCAGCACAGTTTGGGGTGGAGCCTCGGTGACCTGAGGCCCTGCCCCCTCCCTGGGCCCTTCACTCCCACTGTTCTGGGCAGAGGCTCTTTCATTCCTTGGTTCCCTGTTCTTGGGAATCACCTGGGGCCCTTTCTCGGGGGCCTGGGCAACTTCTGCAGTGCAACCTGGGAAAATCCCCAGGATACCAGGCCACTGGCAGAGGGCCTGGGGCTCAGGGCGAGGCCCTCCACTATGTGCTGCAAAGGCCACCTCTGGGGGCTCTGTTGCCCCAGGCTCCAGGCACGTGAACCCACCCCCTCACCCACCCTGAGAGTAACACGTCAGGGCTCTGGGGCAGCCAGTGCACCTAGAGAATAAAACAACAGGTTGTCCCCATGGGATCCTTGGGGACAGGATGGTGTCTGATTGGTGTCTGAATCCCCAGTGCGGGTTGGAACTGAGCCGTGTTTAGTAACCCCCCAATGAGCTCGCTGGGTCTCGTTTACCCTCCTGAGATGGCAGCCCCCGAGGACTCAGAGGGTGAGGGAGACACTGGGTTTCAGAAGACCCCTGGCCTAGAGGGAGAGACACTGTTCACTAGGCTGGGGACAGGAGGTGGCAGGAGGGTTGAGCTGAGCCGGGACAAGGTGACGGGGTTGTGGGTCAAGGGGTGGTGGCACAGAGGCCATGGAGTTTGCTGAAATGAGTCCAGATATCCAGATGTGGAGTCAGAACCTCTGGATTGTGTGACCTTGGTCTGAGTCACATCTGTAAGGCGGTAACAATCCAGACAGGAGGTGATCAGGAGCGTGGAAGGAGACAAGCATGTGGCCTTGCTCTGTGAACTGTCTAGTCCGAGGGAAGGGAACCACAGTTAATATTATCATTGCTGAGTCAAACTTCAGGTTTCTGGGGACTGTGGCCCCTCCATCCCCCTGCCAGGGAGAGAACAGATGACATAGCCCCCTCCCCGCCCCACGCCCCACTCAGGAGGCCTGTCTGTCACTGTTCATCATCATGTTATCAGCACGCTGCCCTGACCACTGGGAGTTGGGACATTTCCAGAAAGGTGGGTGGTGACACTAAATGTCTTGTTTATCCAGGAGGGAGAAAAGAATGCACAAGAAAGATACAGCCAGAGCCCTGGGCTCCACAGAGCCTTAGCATAGACATCAGCTAAAGACGTCTGGGAAACAGGGACCCTGGAAGGAATGTTCCATGTGGTCCCCAGAGTCCTGAGGCCCAGAGCTTCACCCACCAGTGACCCCTGGGGCAAGCAAGAGAGCCTAGCCTTGCCCCCCCCAGCCACCCGCACGCCCCCCCCCCCCGAGGCCTCCCCTTGCCTCTGGATCAGGACCACAGGCCCTGGGTGTGACAATCCCACTGTCACTCTCTGACCTGAGAAAAGTCACTTGAGCTCCCAGGGCTCAGTTTTCTCATCTGTAAATGGGGACCACGTGGTGTGAGGTTGGTGGATAACTCAGGTCAAAGGTCGGCGTACAGCCCAGACCACACCGAGGGCCCCCCAGGTGGACACTGCCCAGTCTCAGAATTAAGGGCCAAGTGAGACTTTCTAGAACAAATTTATTGCTGAGCGTCCGTCCTTGGGCACAGAGTGGGCCCATCCCCGCTGTGTTTCCCAGAACTGAGCTAACAGAAAGATGAACCACATTATCTGCAAGAGGCCGTCCTGGGCTTCTGATAAAGGTGTCTGTCGGGCTCTGGGGCTGAGGAGGAGGGGGCTCCCGCAGATGGCCGCGCTTTCTGTTCTTGTCTCTGGGGAGAGGTGGGCAGAGCCCCAGCTCTGCTGCAGGGCAGCCCCTGACAACCAGATGCCCTCCTGGGCCTCCGGAGAGATGGACAGAAAAGGGACTGGAGGAAGGAAAGAGCATCTGTTTGTGCCCAGAAAAGGCTTGCCTTCTCCCCAAGAGACCGGCTCGGAGGCACATGCAGCCTAAATCAAAAGCACTTAGAAAAGGCAAGGGCTGCTGCCATGTGTTGAGACTTTACTGGAGGTTAGGAATTCTGCATCGCAATCCTCGTTGCTATCATGCATGAGTTCCATTATTCAGATTAAAAACAGGAAAGGCTAAACAACTTGCCCAAGATTGCACAGCTAAGACATGGGAAACCCTAAGCAGTGGGGCTCTGGAGCCTAGAGCTCCAGCCACAAAACCACGAGACAGCAGGAAAGGAAACAGATTCTGGCTGAAGCATGAATGATCTTGTTACCATAGAGCCACGGCGGGCAAGGGACTATCGCTAGAGGAGACTGGGCACCATATCACCAAGCCGACTCCCATCTGCCCAAGAAGGTCCCACATTGTTTCAAGGAGAACTGACACACGCTGCTTCAAGGCAGTTACGATAATATCATCACCTTCTGCCCTGTCACCACACTCCCCCAGCCCACATTCACGCCAAAGACCTCAATTAAATCTGTTCCTGGGGCCCAGTGCACAGCCCAGGCTTGGAGAGGAGAGGAACTGAAGGCATCACTCAGCCTCCTCTCTGTCCCAGTGTGATTTGACACATCTGCCCAGATGTTCCAAGCGCTTAAAGGAACCGCCTTCTCAAATCCGCAGCTTCTGGTGTCTGTGTGTATTTTGTTGGGGTGCTCCCACCTCCTTCCCTTCCTTTGCACTGAGCCCCCCAAATCCTAGACCTTTGGGTGGAACATCTGTTGCTTATGCACTTCTGTCTGACCCTGGCGTCTCGCTACACTTCCCTAGCCCCCTGGGCACACAAAGGGAGGCTCTTCTGCAAGAAAGGAGCTTTAAGGGACATCTGTCTTACCCTCCTGAGTCTGCTGCCCACGTTCAAGGCAAAGGCATTATGTCTTGAGCCAACGGCTGCAAAGAAGAGGTGAGAGTGGAGAAGGGTCTGACATCTCTGTATCTCTTCTCATTGTGGGGAGAATAAGAGGCGCAGAGAAACAGGTCTGTGGGCTGGGTATAATTGTCAAAGCTCATCATGGTGGCTACAGAGTTTGTTTTCTCTTCTCCAGAGTTTTCAGTTTCCTAAGTGCGGTCTTGGCACGCGTGTGTGTGTGCGTGCGTGTGTCTGTGTGTATGTCCTTCCTCTGCTCCTGTGACGCCGTTGAGTCATAACAATAACGCCTCCTAGCCAGATGGCAAGGCTAATTTACACTTCCCAGCTTGATGGCCTGATGCCTCAGGACGCTGTGTCCCCTCTCCAAGCCCTCTGTCCCTGCCACAAGCCAGTTGCTCCCCAGAAAGCAGCCGCAGCTGAAGGCAAAAGATGTGTTAGGTGAGTGGGCAACGAGGAGTGAGTTTCAGGCAGCAGACTGCCCCAGGCCCAGTGCAGCAGATTTCCGAGTAGCAAGCAAAATCCCAGCTGAGTGGCGTCTAGGGAGTACTCCAGCAAAGAAAACCTTTTCTTGTTCAAGCCCATCTGGGGGTTTCCCTGGTGGCGCAGTGGTTAAGAATCCGCCTCCCAATGCAAGGGACACGGGTTCGAGCCCTGGCCCGGGAAGATCCCACATGCCGTGGTGTAACGAAGCCCATGTGCCACAACCACTGAGCCTGCGCTCTAGAGCCCGTGAGCCACAACTACTGAGCCCGCGCGCCTAGAGTCCGTGCTCCCAACAAGAGAAGCCACCGCAATGAGAAGCCCATGCATCGCAACGAAGAGTAGCCCCCGCTCGCCATAACCAGAGAAAGCCCGTGCACAGTAACGAAGACCCAACGCAGCCAAAAATTAAAAACAAATAATAAGGGCTTCCCTGGTGGCACAGTGGTTGAGAGTCCGCCTGCCGATGCAGGGGACAAGGGTTCGTGCCCCGGTCCGGGAAGATCCCACATGCCGCGGAGCGGCTGGGCCCGTGAGCCATGGCCACTGAGCCTGTTCGTCCGGAGCCTGTGCTCTGCAACGGGAGAGGCCACAACAGTGAGAGGCCAAATAAATAAATATATATTTAAAAAAAAAGGCCACCTGAAGTTTACTGGGAGAGAGACCTGGGGTGAGAAGTCTTATAGGTCTTGAAATGGAATCTATAAGAAATTAATTACATGGAAATTTGCAGAAGAGAAGGTTTTTCCCTTTTTTTTGAGCAGATATTTGCACTAATGCTAGCAATCACCTAGGCCACTCACTTTATATAACAGAATGTAAAATCCAGAGAGGTGAAGTGACTTGTCCAAGGTCACACAGCCAGCTACTAGCAGAACCTGGGACAAGACGTGAGCTCTTCTAAGCCCGGGGCTGTTCTTGTTCTACTAAGTGGCTGGTTTTTCAAGCATTTTATTTTTGTAAGCAGGGGAGTCCTTCCCTCCACCCTCTAAAGGAAACTGTACAAGATATTATATAAAACAGATCAGGTGGTTCTGTTGTGTTTGAAGTGGAGCAAGGGTCCCAGAACCCCACCTGCTTTACCTTTTAATGCAGTTCTTGGGGCATTTCTGGGAGACCCTGAGGCTTCACGGCACTGTCTGAAAACCCCAACGCTAATCCTAGCAATAGTAAGCCCTCAGTACATAGTTTCCGTAAGATACCAGGCACTCTTTTAAGAGTTTTGCATAAAAAAAAAAAAAGAGTTTTGCATGTATTAGCTCATTTGCTCTCCAAAAAAGCCCCCAGGAGATCCTACACCAGTGGGGTACAGGTTCTTTACAGAGCTCCCTTATCTACATTCCCTGGCAAAGAGCGTCTCTTGGCACTCAGGCTCTTAAAATGGGATCTTTGCTAGTTGAGGATGACCTCATGAGTCCACACACCATGCCCACCTGGATGATCCAGTCCTAGCACCCTGTCTCATCTCCTCCTCCCTCCTTCCCCTCTTTTCATTTCACCATTGTCTCCCCCTTCACCTGGGGTGGAAAAAGCATGGCTCCAGGGGGGGCACCTTTCTAGACTTGCAGAGTCCACAGGCAGCCTTGCTGGTCTTATCTGAAGGCAAACTGCTGGCTTGTGGGTGGCACGCAGCCTGAGGGTACATTCTCTTCGGCACACGCAATCATTCCGGTCACTTTTACCGCAAAACTCCTCCCCACACAACCCTTTTACTATGCCTCCGGATTCCACGGGTCTCAGGAATTTGGAGAGAGCACAGAAAGAATGGCTTGCTTTTGCTCCATGAAGTAAGGGGTTTCAGCTGGGAAGACGTGAAGACTGGTGGTGACTCAAGGGCTGGGGGCTGCCATCATCTGGATCATCTTCACTCGCATGTCTGGTGGTCAATGCCGGCTGTCATCTGGGATCCCAGCTGGGCTGTCAGTTGGGACACCTAAGTGTACCCTCTGCACACGGGACGGCTTGGGCTTCCTCACAAGATGGCAGCTGAGTACCAAGCGCAAGCATCTTAAGAGAACCAGGTGAAAACTCTATATGACCATTTATGGCTGTATTAGTTTCCTAGGGCTGCCGTAACAAAGTACCACAAACTGGGGAGGCTGAAACAACAGGAATTTACTGCCCCCCAGTTCTGGAGGCCAGAACCCCAAATCAAAGTGTCAGCAGGGTTGGTTCCTTCTGAGGTTCCTGGGGAGAATAGTTTCCATGCTCTCCGCTAGCTTCTGGTAGCCTCCGGCTGTCCTTGGATTGTAGCCACATCTCTCTAAACTCCCCTCACATGGCATTCTAATTGTGTCTTCACATTTTCTTCCCTCTGTGCGTGTTTGTCTCTGTGTCCAAATTCCCCCCTCTTATAAGGACACCAATCACATTTGATTACAGCCCACCCTAATGACCTCACCTTAACTCCATTATCTGTAAAGGCCCCATTTTCAAATAAGGTCACGTTCACAGGTGTTGAGAGTTAGGACTTCGACTTCTTTTGCAGGTGGGTGGGGGGAGGGTGGGGGGAGGAACGATTCAACCTGTAATGTGATCTAGCCTTGAAAGTCACAGAGCATCACTTCTGCTGTAGTCACAAGCCCCTCCCACCAGATGCAAGGGAGGGAACATTGACTCTACCTTTCCTTGGAGGAGTGTCCAAGATACACGATAAGAAGAGCACATGAGATGGGAGATACTGTTATAATCATTTTTGGAAGATACAGTCGGCCACGACAATGTTTAAAGAAAAAAAATGTATATATATATATATTTTAGTTGCTAATATCTAAGAATAAGGGGGAGTCACATAAAATGTGGATTTTTTGGGGGGGGTACCGTGCCACATGGCTTGCGGGATCTCAGTTCCCTGACCAGGGATCGAACCCGCACCCCATGCAGTGGAAGTGCGGAGTCTTTAACCACTGGACCGCCAGGGAAGTCCCCAAATGTGGATTTCTGGTTCGTGAAGAATAAGAAGAACCTGACAACACGGGGCTCTCATTCCCCCCCGGCAGCAGTGAGAGCTGCCCCTTGTAGGAGGCCGTCGGGTTCCGTAGCTGACCCACTTCCTGAGCCTCCCTCTTCCGAGGCCCAGTGTCAGTTGACGTCTAATCACTGTGCGTGGCTGTTATTTCCCTCCCACTCCGCCTGCCGCTCTCCTGTATGTCCTTGCTGCCCACTCCCCGGGGAGGGGGGTCTGTGTGTGCCCCCAGGTCCAGGCCAGGCAGAGGCACCTTCCTGGGGGCAGAACTCCCCCTGGGGTGAAATCCTGGTGTCGTGACTGGAGCAACTCCACCCCCATCCCAAGGACAACAGAAAGGAGCCGGCCTCTGATTCACGGCCCCCGTGTCTGCAGGGCTGGTCCAGGCAGGAGGACGAGGCCAGACAAGCACAGGCAGCTGGCTGATTACAGAGGGCAGGGTGATGCGAACAAACGTGGTCACAGCCACCCTCGCGGGGCCCCAGCAGCCCACCGCCTCCGCCTGCCCCCCGCCGCACGGGTCTCCTTCCAAGAAATGACATGGGGGCTCCTTCTGAGAAGGTCTCCCTGCCTTCCTGCCATGCCCAGCCATCCACATCTTCTAGAGCCTTCCTGGATCTTCCTTGCTATCGGCCAAGTCCCTTTACAACACATGCCTCTAAAGTAAACAATGCCAAGGTTGCCGCTCATATTTCAATGTCATCCCAAGAGCCTTGAACTTGAGCAATGACTTTCTCTCCAGAAGAGACAGTGGAACAGAAGCAGGCCAGGACCGGGAGTCAGGGACGGGGCTCCAGCTGGGGTCTCCCACAGGGTGTGGGTAGGCCCCTTTAACCTGATGAGCGCTGAGCTCCCTTCAAGCTGGGACACACAGCGTTTGAGCTCGGACAGTCCCCGGGCGTTGGGGATGTCACTGAAGACACTGGCCCTGTCACCTGGGACTCTCTGTGTTTCCGTGCCTGCCTCTGTAAGACTGAATGAGCTCATCGATGCAAAGCAGTTAGGAAAGTGTCTGGCTAAGTGCGAGCTCTTATTCTTATTTACGTGTGTCCTTGATGGCATTTGGGGGTCCTCCAGGGTGGCTCTGTGGTCAGGTCCTAGTAGAAGTTGGGGAATGTGGATCTTTGCCTTGAGAGGGTGTGTGGTCCCAGGTACCAGGATAGAAGCCTACCCAGTCTCTCCACCGACCAGACACCATGTCAGGTCGAGAAGACAGGTGGGTCCTGCCCCCACACACGTACGAGCCCCCTGCCCACCCCCCCGCTGCTCTCCCAACCCCCTGTGCTTACCCAGTGACAGCCACAGAAGGGAGAGAGGCCCTCAGAGTTCCGGTCACCAGCATCTGTGATTAATATTTTGCAGGTTGGTGGCCGGTGAGGGTTCTCCTGACCTCAGGGAACGACTGTTGTTTGACTTAGAGGTGGAAACAATTTGAGAAGGGGAGGAGGTTGGGGAGAAACAGGAAAACAAGCTTCCCATAATTGCCAATGTAATTCAGGGCTGGCTGGCGCTTTTCTACAGAAATCTAAAACTGCTGGGGGAGGAGTGGGAACGAGGCCCGAGGTCTGGGAGGTGCCTGGTCCTGGGCCCCTGCCAGCCTCTGCGAGCCCACTGAACCGAAACTCCCAGAGATAAATGTTGCACATCGGTTCCCTAGGGCTGCCGTAACAACTGACGGTAAATTGGGTGGTTTAGTTCTCTAGCAGTCCTGGAGTCTAGAAGTCCAAAATCCAGGTGTCAGCAAGGCCACGCTCCCTCTGAAAGGCTCTAGGAAAGAATCCTTCCTTGCCTCTTCCAGTTTCTGGCGACTCTGACAATACTTGGCATCCTGGGCTTGTGGCTGCATCCCTGCAGTCTCTGCCTCCTTCTTCACGTGGCCTTCTGTGGGTCTTCTGGGTCCTTTCCTCTCCTTACAAAGACACCAATCATTGGATTCACAGCCCACTCTAATCTGGTGTGACCTATGACCGCCTCTCAACTTAACTAATTACACCTGCAGAGACCTTCCTTCCAAATAAGGTCATATTCTGCAATTCCAGGTGGACGTGAATTTTGGGGGGGACGCTATTCAACCCACTACAGCACCCTCGACTACCTCATCTGGGGTCACACCACAACCCTGTAAATTTCCAGAAAGTCTGGACTAGATCAGGAATCAGCACCTCGGATTGTTTTTGTGTGGCCCAGGAAACTAAGAAGAATTTTCACATTTTTTAATGATTCAGCAAAAATAAAAACCAGAATGATATTTCATTGTGTGTGAAAATGATAGAAAATTCTATCTTCACTGTTCGCGAATAAATCTTGATTGGAACACAGCCAGGCACCTTCATTTAGGTATTGCCTTTGGCTGTTCCCTCGCTAGGAGGGAGGCCTCACGGCCCGAAAAAGCCTGAAACATTTACTATCTGGCCCTGTATGGAAAAACCTCTGCCCAGCCCTGCGGACATTGTTATCCGTTATCCTGAAACAATGTTTCCTGCCTGGTCTGTGGCCACTGGGAGGATGGAGGCTTCTCCAAGGGCCCAGGTCTCCTCCTCCAGACCCAGCAGCGTCTGAACCAGGGGTGAGGCTGCTTGGTGGTTAAAGAGGGGGCACAGTGGAGCCAGGTGGGCCTGGGGTGGGATCCAGGCTCTGGCACTCACCCAGCAGGCAGGTCCCTCGCCTCTCCACTGTCTAGGTGTCCTTATCTGCTAAACGGGGAAGTGGTGAAATTCCTGCATTCCTGGTAAGCCTGCTGTGACGGAGGCAAGGCTGCAGAAAACGCCTTCAGCACAGTGGTGGGCGGGGCTCTAGTCAACAAAGATCAGCTGGTGTCATTTTGTCGTGCGGCTCCAGCTGGCTCAGGAGGTTACAGGCCATAAATGTCCAAGACCTTTTTACATTCTCTAACCTACCAGAAAATCCCACCTATCCTGGTGAAAACTTCCTGAAAGCCTCCTGGGTCTAATTTCACTCCTGATCAACACTGAGAAAAGGAAGGAGAGCCTCTCTCCTCTGCTTGAGTGTCAGGGTGGGACTTCCCAAGGGGTTGTCACCATCAGAAGGCACAGGTGCTGTGGGCCCACCTTGTGCTGTCCCCCAGGGGAGCCTGGCCTGGATGGATGGTATCCCAGTGCCCCCGATTACCCGCTGAGTTTGTACCACAAGGAACACCAGCAGGAGGGTGGAGGACAGAAGAAGAGCCAGTGGGGAGAGGGTGGTTCTCCAGCCCCCGAGCTGCCCCTGTGCGATATCTGTCTCCATCCCGCCTTCTCTGTCTGCAGGTTCTAGAAACTTCCTTCACTGTCTGCCACGGCAGGCTTAGGGTGGTAGTGGTACCCAGCTGTCCCTAACCCTGGGTCCAGCAGTGCCCCTTCTAGCTCCCCCAAACCTTATCACGACCTGGTGAGTGGTCTTTTTATGAAACTCTCCTCTAACGATCCGAATCTGACGGCTCTGTTGCCTTCCAGCATGTCTGATACATGGCTCTAGAAAGCCAGTTTAACTCTCCCCTGCAAAATCCCCCTTTCTGAGATGCAGAAGTTTCCTACTGACATTTCCAGCTGGGAAGCGTCCTGAGGCAGGGTAGAAGATGGTAAAGGCGTGGAAGTCGGGACTGACGGAATCAGAATTGTGCTTGAAGCCACGAGCTCTTCGATGATCCACATAAATGTCATTTTATCCACGAACGACAGCAATGATCCCTTACATGTGTAGCGTGTTGTATGGCTTACAGATTGTGCTCACGGGTAATCTCCCTGCTAACACCCACACGCTTTTGGTGAGGGATACAGCGCAGTTTTCCGCATCCCCCTTTTCTGGAGGAGGAATGCCCACATTTGGTATATAGTGAGGATCTGTGCCAGGTGGTTGATTTAACAAATAAAAAATAGAGGATGCCCGGTTAGGTATGAACGTCAGATAACGACACATAACGTTTTAGGATAAATATGTCCCATGCAAAACTTGGTTTGTTTTTTATCCGTCAACCCTAAGTTGATCCCAGGTTTGGTATGTCCAAGGCCCGTGTTTTCTGCCATATCAATTATACTGACCAATAAGATTCCTGAAGATGGCCTGGCACCCGCATGGATTTCCCCCGGATTTCTACCAGATGTCACCAACAATTGGTCAGTCTCGGGGAGTGGGTGTGGAGATGGGGGCGGGGAGATCCTATAGAAGGAGGATCTATCTCTTGTTCTCTTAGGCAAGTCTATGAACAAGACCCCCTCCATCAGAAAAGTCTGGGCAAGGCTGTGTCCCCAGACATTCGTGCCTGTGTCCTGGAGCCCTCGGTAGGGAACACTGGCCTGGGGACAGCACAGACCCTCAAGTGGCAGGACAAAGCATCTGAGAAAGCTATAAGGGGGATGAGATTCCCTCTGAACCTGGGGTCACAGCATCCCCTCCTGGCTGAGGCCGAACTGAGCAGAAGATCCAGCGCTGGACGAAACCCGACGTGCTGGCCCCTCCGTCCCACTCAGATCATATTTGTGTCCAGGAGATGGTCCTTGGGTCCTCCCAGACCTTCAACATGGCCGTCCCAGGGCCCACCTGTAGGAGGCGCTTCTAGCTGGGCCAGCAGGCTGCCTCCATCGTCAAGTACCAAGCATCAGTAGGAGGACCAGATCATTTATAGACCAAAGTGAAAGGGAGCGCCACAGATGATTACAGAAGGAAAATAGGTGCAGAGAAGGACCTGCAGTGGCCCTACTCATCGGCGACTTTATCCGGGTCCCACAAGGCGCTGCTGAGCAGATTCCAAACCCTCCAAGACTAGGAGGCTGCAGGCAGTTGGAACAGAGGAAGGTGCAGCCAGCCCAGTCCCCCCCTGTCCTGCAGCAGCCCCCCGCGCCCAGCTGCAACGAGAAGGAGCCCTTCTGTTCAGTTTGGAGTCAGGTCGTTCCTAGCTTGGTCCCACGTCCACGCACCAGCCTCCAGGGCAGAGTCCAGAGAGGTCACGGCCGAGGGTGTCCCTGCGTTCAGATCCTCTGGAGCAATGGGTGATATTCTTTGAGCTTTGACCTCCTGTGTCCTCTGGGGTAACCTGGGCCCTGGCTGAAGCTCTGGCTAAGTAGGAATAAGCCCCACCCCGAAGGGCTTGGTTGCCTGGGACGGTCAACTTTGGGAGGAAAGTGAATCAAACACTATTTAGTTATCTCCATTCCCAGGGTGCTGCTTAGCTGCTGAGCAATTGGCTTTAGACAACCCGAATGGCCCCACTGGGAAGTGGTAAGGCCTCCTGGGTTTCCCTGGGGCCTCTCAGGGCCAGCGTTTGAGCAGGGTGGGTGTGGTCTGTGCTGGGAGCCTTGGGGCAGGCGGTCAGCCCTTCTTGAGTCTGATGGAGCCAATGGGCTGACCGAGCTGGAGCCGACTTCTGAGGCCCGCCCCTGGCCCATCCCCGCTCCTTACACTGCAGCTAACACGACCTCCTCCATACCCAACCTCCAGAGCCAGCTGCTTTGAGCGATTCCTCCCTGCCAGAAGCTAGGATGACAGAAAGAAAAACATCGCTTGCTTTCTCCACCTGCAGACTCCAGCCAAGCCTCGCTGCCAAAGTGCTTTGCCATCAAGATTGGGAAACTGAAAAAACGCAGCTCTGGTAGTTCCGGACCTGCCCTTCCACGTGCAGGACAGAGAAACTGGGAAAGGGAGGGTCAGGATGGCGTCTCCGTCTAAGAGGTTATTTCCCTACGCTTCATTCGTGACATGAGTCTGTGGTTGGAAAAGGTAGAAGTTGCACCCATTCCACAGATGAGGGAGGGGAGGCTGGTGGAGGTTGAACTCAAGTTCAACCTCAAGCTGGAATCTGTGGGAACCCAGGTCTGCCAGCCCCAAGCTCTTTTTGATTAGCCTTGCCAGTCAAAAGCGCTCTTCCTGGTTGGTAACTCGGGGAGTTCTGAGAAAAGAAAATCTGAGAGGCCTCTTTGATGTTTTCTGGGTGAGGTTACCTTTGCTCAGTAGAGAGAAGGAACGTTATGTATAATCCAAGCCAGTACACTGTATCACCAGATGTCTCCTTGGCTTTGGAAAGCACCTTCCTTTGCCCTCCCACTTCCTTCTCAGCAGTTTTACCTTCCTTATTGTTTTGGAGAAACGTATTGTCTTTTTTTTTCCTCCTAGTGTATTTGACTGGTATTGTTGCTGGAAACAGCCAAGGTCCATGCCCACTGGTCACAGTTAGGGAGGGGCCAGTCTGGGGTTAGAAATGATGATGAGGAAGACTGGAATTCCAGAATACCAGGAGGTTTCCCCCCCGGGTCTAGAACAAACACACCTCTACCACCGGGAAGACACGCTTCTGACGGTGCAAGCCTTTCCTTCAAATCTCATTATTTCCCTGGATCTTCCTGTCAGTCTGGTTGGTGGTAGATGAGAAAACTAAGAGGCACTTCAAGGGGGCAGTGAGGGAGGGGTTATTAGGAGTTTGGGATTAGCAGATACACACCACTATATATACAATAGATAACCAACAAGGACGTACTGTATAGCACAGGGAACTCGACTCAATATTTTGTAATACCCTGTAAGGGAAAAGAATCTGAAAGAAAAAAAAAAGACATATATGTATGTATAACTGAATCACTTTGCTGTACACCTGAAAGTAACACAACGTGGTAAATCAACTGTATTTCAAAAAGAAAAAAAAAAAAGAGGCATTTCAAGTCTCAGTTTGCAAGTGACCATTCTAGAACCAAACCCACACTTCTGACTCCAGTTCTGGAATGTCTTCCCCTTACTACCCTTTAACCAAACATCCTCAAATCAGTTGTGGGGGGTCACAGCTAATGTGGGGCTTGGGTTCCACACTGTGTACAATGTAAAGATTATGGGTGGTCAAAATTGCCCTGGAAAATCCCTTAACCACCTTGAAAACTACTCATAAAGTACAGTGTGCAGGGTTTGTACTGTAATACATACAGAAGGTCTCTTATCTGACCTCCACTTAACAAATATTAGCGATATTCATTGATTCTCTCTGCAAAGCATGGAGAAACCCATCATAGCCTGGAAACCGAAGGCTTATGTCCTGGTTTCTCTGATGCCCACACATTCCTGCTCCTACCAAATTGAGTTGTATGTTTACAGAGTCACTCATCACTGTTCCCAACTTGTTTATGCCAGTCATGCTTTTTATAGTAATTATGTAATTTAATGAAACATGATCTAAGTGGATAGGATAAGCGGGCAGAATGAGGACAGCTATTTCTTTGAAAATTACATCGAATGCTTTGGAAAAGGAGTTACTTTGATAAAGCAAAGTTGCAAAAATAAAAAGAGTGCTGAATTAGGGACAAGTACAGTAAGATATTAGGGAAAGAGTAATAACATCCCTGCTCTTATATCAAACCCATCATTTCTACTCTGGTAAGTGGAGACTCTCTGTATTCACCTAATTTTAGGAGCAGCAGTTGGTCCTGTGACTTCTCTTCTCCATGGATCTAAGAAGAGGTGTTGATTTTTCCATTTGCTTCGTTTCCCACCCATTGTTAGGACGGGCTGGCACCTTCCAAGCTCCTCACATGCCAGAAACCGCAAGTCTGCACTTCAAAATTTCTGTATATTTTTGCTCTAAAGAGATAGAAACTGGAGTCCACTGATGATATATTATAGATGTGTAAGAAAGACCAGAACTCTACACACTGAGCCCATTCTCAAAAAAAAAAAGGAAAAATGCTGTACCCAACATGAACGGATCGGTGGATGAATTGACATTGGTGAGTTTTAAGTAAAAACAAAGTGGAGAAGGTGCCTACGTAATAGGTATTTTGAATTCCCTGCTTTAATTATGTTTTGATTAGTTGAATGGCCTCCGTATGAATAAATGTCTAATATGCATTAAACAATGTAGACTATATAAAATAAGTGTACTGTGTAAAACTGAATGGCTTTACATGTACCATTAAAATGATTTTTCCTTCACTCTCTGTTATTGGAATCCATCTGACTTAACTATTGGGAGGTAAGCGTGGTCTATTCTAACGCCAGTGTACTCAGAAATTCAGCGATTCCAGCCCTAATTCTAAATCTGGGTGGATTAACTATGTTAGATCCACCAAATGCCAGGGTGGTTCTTATTACATCAAGGTCACTAGGGCCTGAGGTGCTGGCTTTGTCGAAATTCAAGTGAAAACGGGCAAGAAACTTGCCTTCACACATAGGAGAGGCAGCATCTGTCTCTAGAGCCAGACTGCTTCAGAACAAACCCTGGCTTTTCTAATTCTCAGGGGCAAGCCACTTACGTTCTCCCTGATCCAGTTTCCCTCCTAAGGGGTGGGCACCAGCATGCCATGGGTTAATCAGTGTAAAGTGATTAGAACAGTGCCTGGCACAGGGTGAATGCCATAGGAGCGTTAGCTATTGCTATTGCTATTATTATTAATCATTACCATTGTGCCTCTAAGTGGGCGTAATCTGAGAAGCTCTTCTCTTAAAAGTGTAAAATAAATAAAACAGTGCATTGCACTTGAAGGCACAGATGTTCACTCACCTGTGAATTAAGATAGCAGAAAAACTTGAAGCCTTGGCTGTGCCACACCACAGAAAGGCTAAAAAGGGGTGTTTGGGGACCAGATTACTTGACAGCAATGTGGGGCCGGGGAATCCGCATTTATCCTCCAGGGAGAAGAATAATCAACATCGCTTCAGGACTCCAAAAAAAAAAAAAAAAAAAGTTTATTTATAAAATACTGACCAGTTTGACAGGACATGGGACTTCTCGTGGTATATATTTCAAATCAATTTTTTTGTTACCTTTCATTCAAAAAATAAACCTGCTAACAAGCTATATGACATATATATATATATATTTTCTTACAGACAGACACCTGCCATAATGAATACTCTCCCCATAATTTTTCATTGTATCTTTTAAATCAAAAAAATAAAGATTTGTGTTGGTTCTTGTTTTTGGAGTCTATATGCGTAAAAGAAGGTAACACATTTAAATGCTTTTGGTTATTCTTACAGAAACAAAGAGAAGGGGGTTGGTCCCAAGAGGGCACCTGTGCTCAGGTGGTGGTCAGGGTTGCCGCTGCCCAGGACCACACAGAGGCACTCAGGGGCAGACGGCTGCCGTTCAGATGGTCCCCCCTCCCCCTCCAGCCCCTCACCAAGTGTGGGCACCTTCAGATGTGCACCATGGGAAGGTAAGGGGAGCCTCTGCCCAGAGTGGGCTTTAGGGAGGCTCTGGCACCTTTAAAAGCTCTGCCCAGGGAGGTGTGGACAGACAGAAGGCCTCCAGCCAGCGTGCGCAGGGCGGGGCAGCTGGCAGCATCCCTGTTTCCTCTGAATCACGGCAGTGCCAGATGGGGTGATTGGAGGAGAGGCAGCCTGTGTTTGCAAACTCCCTGGAGCCCTGGGAGGAAGGTGCTTCTGGAACCCGGAGCAGCTTTTTGGTTCACCTTGGCAGTCTGGGTGTGGAGCTGATGTGAACACAGGAAGGTGTGGCCAGGAGGGCAAAGGCAGCCCTGGTGTGCCAAGTGTGCGCTGTGGGGCGCAACACCAGACTTCCCGAGGGCACGGCGAGGCAAAGCCGAAGGAGCCAGCGAGCGAGTGTCCTGATGTGAACCCGCTTCAGGTGGCGTCACACAAACACGGGCCCTGGCATCACTGGCCCAAGAAACCAAAGGTCAGGGAGGCTCCCTGTGCCCCGTGGGCAGTGCCCACGCACCTTTCCAAAGAAGCCAGGCGTCTGGGCGGCGGTCGGGAGCCTCCGCTGCCCCAGCAGGTATGTAAACAAGGGCAAAGAGATGTCCTCTTAGAAATCCAGAGGTCCACAGCTGGGGACCTGGGCTTCCAGATGTGGCTGGGGCAGTGGAGACTCCACTGATGGATGGACTGAGGCTGGGACTTTCACTTCTGCCCGGCCCGCCTTCCCAGCTCCTCTAAGAGCTCTGCCCTTTCAGACAACAGAACCCAGCCCGCCCCACATGTGGGAGTGACTCAGGCTGCCTGTGCCCCGCACAGGAGACGGCGTCAGCCCTCCGAGGGGGCTGCGGACACACGGACGCTGTGCATTCTGTGTATATCGGCGTGTGTGTGCACGAGCCCAGGTGTGTGTGTGTGTGTCAGTATGGGTGTGAAGGAGCACGTGGGGAGGGGAGGGCAGGCATCTTAATGCACAAGGTGATTCACAGAAGGCAAAGGGAATTTGGCCTCGTGAAATACATACACGCGTACAGAGCGTTTCTACTGACCCCCGCTTCCTCCTCCCACATCCCTCCCTGGGCTACGCAACAAACACCGAACCGGGAAGGGCTTTAAATGGTTCAACACACAGCAGATAGAGAAAAGGATGAGACTGTTTGGGGGGGGGGGGGGTGAGGGGAGAGAGAGAGATAAGGAAAGACAAAGCAGCATCACCACCACATGCCCCGCAGCTGTGCACGTTCCCCTAGGGAGACGCCAGATGTGTACAGGGGCAGAACCTCAGGCCTGTGTCCTCCTACAGGGGAAAGACTGTGCTTCCCTTTCTAGAACCCCTTAGTGGAGAAGCTGCTGTTTGGACCTCGGAGCCGGGTCAGCCCGTCTACGGAGCCATCTTCCAACTTCTCCCCATCACGTTTCGGGGGATCCCAGTGCCTGGGAGCCCAGAGCTGGGTGTGCCCTTTCCTCAGGCCCCTGGCCCTGCTGCCACCCCAGGAACCTGATTCGGGGCGGTGGGGAGGGGTATAGGCCCACTCTTTCCTTGGCTTGTTTCCCAAATCCTCCACTGTTCTCCTTACCCCTCAAAATGGGGCATCACCTCCTCCCAGGCAGGGCAGCAGTGCCCACGCTTGGCGCCTCCAGGGAGCCCTGCGCCACTAAGGGGCCCCGAGATGCACTAAATGTGCCCCAGCCGGGCCATCCTCTCTTCCAGAGGCAGGGGCCTGGCCCCGACCCTGGGGGATGGGCTGCTTTGCAGGGCCGGTGGGCACCCAGGGCACTAGTTGGAAAGGCTCCCCCTTAAACTCCTGCATCCGGAAGGTCTGAGTTGATGGGAAGATGCAGGCCGCCAGAAGGAGCTTTTTAAAGCTCTGTCTCCCAACAGTATAATTGCCCCTTGGTCCCATCTGACCTGCTCCTCCCGGCCAGCCTGGCTGTGCATCTTGTAAGCTTGTGTTCAGTTTGGATGGGGCCCCTCCTCGCTCTGAGCTCTGGCAAGCTGAGCCGAGTCTGGAAGACATTAATGGGGGTTGGGATGGTCTTTGACTTGTAAATCGGGTGCTGGGAGATCCAGCCTCGGGAACCGGAGACTTGGCCCGCCCCTCTGGGCCCCTGGACTTAGGAGGCGGGGGTCTTAGACACAGAGGGCTATGGGTTGAGAACGAGAGACACAGATCTGAAAATGAGTGTCCTGCTGGCTAGGAGGACCCAAAGGGATTTCCCTTGGAGAGGATCTCTGGACCCTTTTCCTTGCCAGTGCATGGGTGTGTGTGTGTGTGCATATGCGTGTGTGTGTGCGTGAAGGTGTCTATCCAGGGAGAGGGGCGTGTCTGCCACGGCGATGACTCACCCCCATTTAGCCCCTCAGCCCCACAGAAGCTGACTTTCCTTGTCTCTGTAATTCCCTTTTCCCTCTCCCTTTAGGAAGGGGGTCAGGTGGTACCTGAATTGGAAGAAAAGGAAAAGTCCAAGCTTCCTCCTTCCGGTTCCGAATTCTGCCTTACGCCCAGTTATCCCAGTGATGCCGGGCCAGTGCCCCCATCTCTGTTCCCCGAGTTCATCTCTCCTAGTCTGTGCTCAGGAAAGTGAATTCAAGGAAAGGGATGGCTGGGTTCAGTGGCAGGGGGACCTCTCCCCAACCCCCAGGGGCCCTCTTCCTTGGGTTCACAACAGAGAAGTCTGTTAGGAGCAAAGGAGCTAGCTAGGCAAACTCTCATCCTTCAGCTGGGTTCGTTTTTCTACATAAACCAAATGCTTGGTGGGGACATTGAACAGGGAGGGGGTAGTGGAGGGTGAGAAGCAGGGCTGCACAGGGTGGGGTGGGAGTGTGGGTGCAGGGGGGAGGGGAGCTTTGCCCCCAGGGACGCCCATCCCGGCGCAGCACTAGGCAGCAGCAGGCCCAGGGCTCCAGCACATGCCGGAAGGGAGCAGCCGGCTGGACATCCAGAAGTTTCTTCACCACCGCCAGCCACGCCCGCCTTACAGCCCTCCAGGCTTTGCCTTCCCTCCCTCCCTCCCTCCCTCTCTCTCCAGGGGCCCAACCCACTCGTGTCCACCGCAGCCAGCCCCCCTACTCTGCTCAGCCCCCCGAAGGAGCAGCAAACCCCACAGTCTCGAAGCCACACACGTCCTCTCGTGGTTTTTCTCCATCCTTCTCAACACCGGCTTTGCTGGCCCTGGAATCTCTGGAAAAATAAACTCAGGAGGTGAAAAGTTGACTTGGTTTCTTGGTGTTTCTCTTTTCTGGCAGGCGGTGCGAGGAGGGGCGGAAGGGGAGTTTGGTGCTGTGTTTTCTTTCTTTTTCCTCTTCCGACAACGAGGATGACATCAAACAAATGATGAAAATCCTGCTATAGGAGCCCGGGAGCCAGGGGCGAGGCTGCTGGGGGGACGGTAGAGGGTGCTCTGCTGACTCGGGGGGTTCGGGGGGTTTTGGGGCGTTGGGGTCCGACTGGCCTTGGGCCGAAAGAGGCTGCCCTGCTGGGCGCTGCTGCCGTTGGACAGGGCGGTGGGGTCTGGCTCGCCCGGGTCGCTCTCCATGTAGCTGTAGGCCTGGGCCCGCGAGATCCCCTTCTGCTGCCGCCTCCACGAGTTGTAATAGGTGGGGTCACTGATGTAGTGGTTGACAAAAGAGTGGGCCTTCTGGGGGCTCGGGTCGACCTCGTACTCGCTGTCGCTTCCCTGGGAGGGCAGAGAATCGGGGTGTCAGTGGGCCCCGGGGACAGGTCAGCAAGATCAGGGCTGACAGGCCCAGAACACTCTGACCTGAAACTCTGCTCGGCCGCTTCCGAGCCCCGAACTGTGGGCATCTCAGTCCCCTCTCTGCCAAGGGGGTGTAACGCCCGCCTTCTTACGCACCTTCAGAGCTCGTGATGTGTATGAAGTCTCTACCTCAGGGCTGGCACAGAGCCTGAGGACCCTCCATGGCAGAAGACCTGAGTGCTAACCTCTTACGAAAAATCGAAGTGAAATTCACATAACATGAGGTTAACCACTGTCAAGCTACGATTCACTGGCATTCGGTACATTCGCAGTGTTGTGCGACCATCACGTCTTTTCATTCCACAACATCTTCATCATCACCCCGGGGGAAAACCTTGTGCCCACGAAGCAGTCGCTCCTCTGTCCTTCCTCCCCAGCCTCCCCCCGACCCCCACCCCTGGCAGACACCAGTCCACTTTCCGTCTCCGTGGACTGATCCCGTCTGGATATCGCATCAAAACGGAATCACACCACAGGTGGCTTTTGTGTCTCGCTTCTTTCATTTAGTATAATGTTTTCTTTTCGACGTAGAATTCATCATGTCTTTTCACTTTCTGGATTTCTGATGCTTTGATATCTGGGGCCTTTGCTGACCCTGGGACGACTGCCCCCCCCCCCCCCCCCGAACTAGCCAGTTCCCGGAGAGAGCGAGCCGCCTTTCATACCCAGAGTCCACGCCTATACTACCTCCTCTAATGGGCTCTTACACACCGACTCGGGCCCATCATTCCCTGTGCCTAATCACCCAGGGGCAGGTACCAGACAACCAGGGGCAGCCCCTACCCGCTAGGGCCCCCTGAACTTATCCAAACTAGCCTAAGCCTGCTTGCCCTGCCATGCCTTTCCTGTGGGAACCACAATAAAGGCTCCTGCCCGCGTCTCCCCGTTTTCCTCCGGCTCCTGACCAAACCGGGTGTCTCCCTGTGTGGTCCCACCTGGCCTGGTGTGTCCCCTCTTCTTGGGAACTGTGAATAACTATCTTTTCATTGGTGGTCATCTCCTGATCTGCTGGCCTCATCACACCCGAATAATCACAAACCTACATTTTAAAACAGAGGTTCATGCGTGATATACTGAGTTCTAATGCAGACCCAGCCTCTGACTTACTGTGACTGGGGCCAAAGCCGGGACCAGATCAGAAGACCTTTAGGGGCTCCTGGCACTGAACAAAGGGTGATGCTCACCCGTGTGTGGTCCAAAATAAAAGCAACACTCGGTTATAAAAGAAGCAAGAGAAAAAGATCAACGGAGTTCAGAATATTCACACGATGACCACCCTGAGGCTGTCGGGGAGAAACAGAAAAAAAATTAAATTGTCCTGAACACGGTGATACTCTGGTGTCCTTGGCAGTGCTCTATCTGCCTTTTGGGGAAATCAGCAAAGGAGTCGGTCTGCGTTGGAAAGTGGCAGTTCGGCTCCCAACTGCGGAGCTAAAAATACCACGCACCCCTTCCCCCATCCCAGAGATGTTTTGAGAACTAGTAAGACAACAGATGGGAAGGCCCTGAGAACTCTCTGGAAGACATGCACTGATTTTAGTGAAGAGTACACTCTCAATGAATATGGTTCAGAAGACCACGCTCGGGTTGCCTCGTCTCTGCCCAGAGAATACAAGCTTGGAGGCAGTAGGTTAATTTTATCAAGTAAAATATACGTTGAAAAAACCCCCTGCAGCCCAGTGAGTCCAATACAAACGAGTCTGGGACGATCACCTGTGTTTTGCTTCACAGGTAAAGAGAATGGGGAGTTGACCTTGCCCAGAAGGTCTGAGCTGTGGGAAAGGTAATGTGCGCTTGTTTTCAGGAACTCAAAGTTCTTTATGGCATGTAAACCTTCAAGAGAAATAGGTACAATGCAAAGAACTAAAACGATACTAACTCTGGAAACGCTGACTTGCATTCTCGTATTTAAATTTCACACCTCTGCGCCGTAGCTACTACCCTACTTGAGCGCTGATGAGAGGGTGAGGGTTTTGCCCAAGGAAATGATGAGTTGGACTTGAACGCAGATCTGCCTGATTTTCCAAAGCCCACGCATGCTCTGAACTCCCATACTCCTGCCTGGAGGTCACGAGACAGGAAGGAGAGCCCCTCTACCCTCCCGTGGGGATTAATTGCTCCCTGGTTGATCTGCTAATTTATGTCCCCTGGCCCCTCCCCTCCTCCCCCCACCCCCGCCCTTCCACAGTCCCCACTGCCCCCAGCAGACACCCCCAGGACACCATCGTCTTGGCAGGCAGAGCTGGTTGCCCAAGACAATGGAAAGTCCCTCACCCTTCTTCCCGTGACGCAGAGCGGCACAATACAAGCCCTTTCTTTGCCTACGGCCCAGCTGCCGGCCCAGGAGGGAACAAAGGGGCTGTGCAGACTGGAGGGCTCCATATGCCAGGAGCCCAGGGGAGGGGCGGAGGGGTGGGCACCTGATGCCTGGGGCTGTGGTGAGGCTGGCCCAGGGGCAGGAAAAGTCTGAGCGAGCTGTGGAGGACGAGGCTGGGGTCCCTCCGGTCCAGGAGCAGTGAGGTTCTGAGAGTATGGGGGGCGAGAGGGGTGCCCCACAGTTTTCCCTACAGGTTAGGTCTCTCTGGGAGGGCACCTACCAACTGGCCGGAATCATTGCTAGCGGTTCTAGAACTTTGGCCAGCCCCAGGCCCCAGTCTTGAGGAGAAACGCCCAAATCACCGTGGGCCCAGAGTGAATGAGTCTCCGGGGTGAGAGGGGGCGGGGGCACAGCGAAGTCCTGACTCTGTCCCTTCCCAGGTAGGTAAGCTTGGACCCATCACTTAGCCTCTCTCAGCCTCAGTATCCTTGTCTGTAAAATGGGTAGATCCCGCAGTTCGCAGGATGAAGTGAGCTAATGGATGAGAGAATAGTGGAAAGGTATTATTAGGGAGACAGTGAGGGGGGTGTCTGGGAGAGATGGGGCCTCGAAGCCCCCAGAGGAGGGATCAGAAGGGGCCACGGGATGGGGGAGGCTGACTCAGGGCTCAGCTGGGAAAAGAAAAGAATGTATGGTTCCTGCTTCCCCGCAAAACCCCAACCCTCAAGGATGACTAGTAGGTAGGGAATGGGCCTCCTTGGCCCTCCCGGGGGCCCAGACCAAAGCCCATTCACCCAAATGGTCTCCTACCCTCTGTTGAGCACCTACTGTGCACCAGACGCTCTGTGGGGCAGCAGTCCCAACGGGGATGGGAAAGCCAGAGGAGGAGCTGGGAGGCTGCGCTGGGGGAGGGGTGTGGGCTACAGTCTGGTCTGCCCCTCCCCCAGCTCTCCAGCGCCAAAGGATGGGGTCTCTGCACCGTCCTCCTCTCCGCCTCCACCTCCCAGAACATCTGTTTCTTTTCTGGATGGGGGTGGGGTGAGAAGAGAAGAAAGAAAGCGAGAGGGGACCAGGGGCTCCCATTCCGGCTTTCAACTCTCGCCCGGCCCTCGGTAATTGAATGCAGCTTCCCAGTCACCGGCCCAGCACAAAGAGGGCCTTTCACGGGCAGTCCCTCCAGGCTGCCAGCAATCAGGTGACTGCTTCAGCTCCCCGGCCTCTTAACAGCAACTCAAAGCCACTCCATCAGCAATCACCAAGGTCTGGGGAGGAGGGAGCACAGACAGCAGGCCTGGCGATGGGAGTGAGCGCATGGGGACCAGCGGGAGGGAGGACCCCGGAGCAAGGACAGAGACAAAAGAGAGGGAGCCATGGAAAGCCTTTAGCTTTTCTGTTCCTTTCTAGAAGGAGGGACTGTTGTATCAGACTCAGCAAGGCGACAGGGCGGGCGGGTGCCGTCCTGGGCTTGGGGACCGGTGTTGAGAGCCCAGGGCGGGGCTGGGTGCCCTTATCTTGTTGAATCTCAAGAATTCCGGCAGGAACGCGTTGCCCCAGATGACAGGTCACCCTGTGCAGCTCCTTGGGAGACTGGGAGCTGGAGCCCCTCCCCCGCCCGTGGTCCAGGGGCTCCCTGCGCGGAGTCTAGCCTGAAGCCTAGATGGGAGGCTGTCACCTTGGATGCTCTCACGAGGCCCCTCCTGCAGGGGCTGCTGCCTCCCGGGGCTTAGAGGTGGGGTGGGGGGTGGGAGATGCCTCCTTGAGGCACATTTTTCTCCGGGGCTCTGGGCTCCTTACCCCTGCCAGGTGTCACGCAGAGCCCAACCTGTGTGTGGCCACTAACACCACCAGGCCTCCCAGAGGGCTCATGGGTTAAGTGGTACCATTCTCGAACAATCCTTAGAGCCATTCCTGGCCCCTAGTAAGGCCTTCGAAAATGTTCACTCTTCTGAAGGGGTGCTCAATAACCAATATATAAAATCTAATATGGCCTATATACTCCCTTTTTCTCATAGGTTCAGTTTCATTATAATGAGCTGAAAGGGGCTGCCCAGACGTCACAAAGAACCGCGTATCGGCGAGAAGAGACTTGCCGTGGGCTTGGAGTCCCTGTCCCGCTGAGATTTGCTTGTGCACTGTGGTTTTTCTACCCAGCGTGGGCTCTGACTTTGAAATGAAGTAGGACAGTGGCCGTACTTTCTTTTTAGAAGTTCCCTCAGACCAGCCTCAGCCTTTGTGGGTCCCCCTGCCTGGACCCCCTTCTCCTGTACCCCTTGAGACGCAGCCGCCAGCCCACCCCATGCCGCCTGAAGGGAGCCAGCCCCGTCCTCCTCTGCCTCCACCCACAGCCCTGTTATGGCCTTTCCCATGTTGTATCATGTGTGTTTGTTTATAAGAAACCTCGACTTTGTGTTTATTACCATATCACAGGAAAATGGCTGGGCAAATTTCCTCCAGTTTTGGAG
The DNA here is from genome assembly GCF_039906515.1 of Pseudorca crassidens. Taxonomy (NCBI): domain Eukaryota; kingdom Metazoa; phylum Chordata; class Mammalia; order Artiodactyla; family Delphinidae; genus Pseudorca; species Pseudorca crassidens. Next base: position 58,946,972 of record NC_090314.1, on the reverse strand, counting down.
ACTGACTTTTGGGTGGTCTGACTTAGAATACCAGCCAGGCAGCACAGGCAAAATTTACTCTCCGGAGACCCGGGGTGGGGTGGGGGTTGGGGACTTCGCAAAGACAGCTGGCCTGAGGGGCTGGCTGTGTGGCTGCAGCCCTTAGGGATGTGCCCTTGCAGAAGCCGACACGGGCAGGGCTAACAGTGCGTCCACCGTGAGCCCCGAGCTGAAAGTCGTGACGGTGGATGCCGCACGTTCCAGACACTGATGTGCGGTCCAGCTGCTTCTCGGGGAGGTGGGGGGCGCGCGAGCAGCCCCAGGAGCATCAGAGCGAGGCCAGCTGCTCTGTCCCCAGTCTGTCCCCTCCAGCCCACAGGGAGCCGCTGGGAGGCAGGACTGCGTCTCCATCACCTCCTGGCCCTCACGGTGAGTGCTGAGAAGTCACGGTCTGCTTGCCCCCTGCACCGGCTGCAGCGGCCCTCACAGCCCCGGGCAAATGCTGACACCCAGGCCTCCTGAGCTGCTTAGGCGGGAACTTCGATCTGACCCAGAGGCACAGAGGAGCGGCCCTGGCTGAACCAGGCATGACCCCACCTGTAGCTGCAGAATCATCGAGCATGCTTTTGGGGTCCCCCCGGTGACACTTAGGGGCTCAGGGAGGTGGCTCTTTGCCAACAGGTAATGGAAGCAATTCAACTTTTTGTTTTCTTTTGTTTTTTTGGGTCACACCACATGGCTTGTGGGATCTTAGTTCCCTGACCAGGGACTGAACCAGGGCCCCAGCAGTGAAAGGGCTGAGTCCTAACCGCTGGACCGCCAGGGAATTGTCACCATTTAACGACGCACGACGTACCAGTGCCCTGGGGCTGGGGTCACACGGGTGGGTGACTGATGGCTGAACCTCTCAGGGTCCTCCCGGGCCCTTTCACTTTCATGTCAGAGGACGCTAATGCTCTGACAGTAGCCTCCTGGATCCTGTACGACCTGCCGTGACCCTAAAGCCAACTGCCTGGTTTTCAAGAACAATTCTAGAACAAATAACCCACGTGATCCTGGTTGCCTTTTCTAGGGCCCCTGTGATGAACCTGGCACTGCACAGGCCCGACGGCATCTCACCTAACGTACTCCCGTAACCGCCCCTTGGATAGACGGTCCTACTGTGCTGTGTGGGTGAGGACTTGAAGGACCTCCCCCACCCCCACCCCAGGGTCTGTAAAGGGTGGGCTGGGATGCAAGTCCAGGGTCACACAGCAACCACAACTAAGTGCTGCAGATTTTCAAACGACTGTCCCCCTTCAGAGCAGCCTCAGAAGCGGCTGGAGAATCACTGCGGTGACCCATTGTCCAAAGCTGCGAGGGTGTCTTTCTTGGGGAAAATTTTAGTGCCTGTAGCACGCTCCTCTGAGTGTCTATCTTTATCTTTTTTTTTTTGCGGTACGTGGGCCTCTCACTGTTGTGGCCTCTCCCGTTGCAGAGCACAGGCTCCGGACGCGCAGGCTCAGCGGCCATGGCTCACGGGCCCAGCCGTTCCGCGGCATGTGGGATCTTCCCGGACCGGGGCACGACCCGTGTCCCCTGCATCGGCAGGCGGACTCTCAACCACTGCGCCACCAGGGAAACCCTGTCTTTATCTTTTAAAGACAGGCTGGAGTTTTATTTATTTTTTAGAAAATCCAGTTGCTTATCCTCAAGACTGTTTCATCAGCTAGTTCTGAAGGTCTTTCCAGAAAGGTCTGCCATGAGGGCAACGTCACCGGCTTCAGGACAGGGGTAGGACCGCGGGGCTGATCTGGGTTCTGACGTCCTAAGGCCTGTGTGTAGCATCTGGCTCTACAATCTGGAAGCCTGGGTTTGCACTTTTGGACCTGAGCCGACTCACTTAAGCTCTCCCAGCCTCAGCTTCCCCATCTGTACAAAAAAGATGACACCAAGGTCTGCCTTGGAGTGTCGGTGTGAAGATACACCGTGGCGAGGCACTTGGGATGCTGAGCGTGGCCCAGCGGGCGGGGTGAGGGGTGGCTGGCTTCTGTCATCAGCGTTAACTTTGAAGAGCCTCTATGAATGTCTGAGATCTGATGCTGGTTATTCCACGAATCTTTGTTTCTGTAACCCGCTAACCATATACGGTTTTGAGTCTGTTCAACCTGACTACCTTCCCCAGTGACCCTCTCATGCTCTCAACAGATACGCCCAGGGAGCCCACATGCCAGTGCCGTGCAGGACTCTGGGGACACAGCAGTGATCAGAACTGTCACGAGTCCCTGCTCTTATGCAGCTTAGCTTTCAGAGTACATGGACCCAACTCAACTCAGCCCAGCCCCAAATCAGATCCAGAACCATCCCAAACGCTGCAGGTGGAACTCCAGGCCTGGGCTGTGGTCCTCGGTTTGGGCATTCTGGAACCAGGAAGCCTCCCTTCTCTAGGGTATGTGCTCCCCGAAGGGGTGGTTCGTTCCAGGATGCTATGGAAACAGTGTTCAAGCGACGGGTTTTTTCTGAACAAAGAAGACCAATAGCTACATGGAGGATTCCGGGTACTCTGCCGCCCTGGGATAACTGCTGAAGCAGGGTGCTCCTGGGATGGGAATTCTTCTCCCAGCAACCTCTTCAAGGCTGGGGGACCCTGGCATGGTCTCAGGGACCAGCTCTGTGAAGGTCCCATGTGAAGGTCCTCCAGACTCTTGCAGGGATGGCCACAGAAAGCTCCGGAGACATCGGGCGGTATCGTCTGCACTCAGGTGGCTTACTCTCTGAAAGGTCGGGGCTCAGCTGACGAGGGTGGATAATAATGCCCTCTGCGGAAGGTCAAGGGGGGCTGAGCAGAGCAACCCTTCCACCAGGCACCACGCCGCTTTCTCCACAGACAGGGGTGGGCCTCAAGCAGCCCTTTGTTACCACCCCACGGGCACAGGGGATCCCTTTATCGTTTTGAAGTTTACCTTGGGTACCTGCAAGCCAAATGCCCATCACCATCTTTGGGGAGAAGCCCCCAGTTCGGACGCGGCTGCAAAGAGTTAAACACGCATAACAGGATGCCGTAACCTGAATCATGTGAGTCCCCGTGTAACCCAGGCTAAGCTGGGGTCTCGGTCCCTGCCAGCTCTGAGCTGGGGTGTCAACTCCAGCCTCCCCGGCTCTGCCAAGCCCAGCAGTAACCCCGGCTGAACAAAACAGCAGTGAGCAAGAGGCCCCCGGTTCACGGGGCCGCGACTGGATCCCAGGCTTTGCCGGCACATCCTGCCCGGCCAGCAGCCTCGCTCCCTGCCGGCGCCTCTTCCTTCTCATCCTCTCCCAGGACCGGGCAGAAAGGTCCAGGGCGTGGGACACAGTAGCCTTTTGCTGCCCCTTCCTCGGCAACCGCCAGGCTTGGCCAAGGCCGAGCGGGCTGGGGTAAGAGGCTGTCACATCACTTTGCTGGAATGCACTCTATCCCCTGTCCCTAAAGTCTGGGGCAGTGTCCCCGTGTGGCCACCTAATGGCAGCCTCTCTAAAGCTCTGGATCTCCCAAAGGCACCATCCCCTTTTCAATATTAAGAGCTGGCATTTATGGAATGTAATCTCAGCAACTCCTCCCCACAACCCCATGAGCCCATTCTACAGATAGAGAAACTGAGGGTCCAAGACGTTACTTAGCACACCCATGACGCCCGTGGCTCCTAGGCAGCAGAGCCGGGATCCAGCTCAGGTCTGCACCTCCAAAGCTTAACGCTTTAACGGTCTACACTGCTTTCCATCCTTGGGGGGTCCAGGGCACACAGTCCCCCATTTCTGGGGCTCATTCTGACCCCGAATAGCTAAGTTCAGTGGTTCTCCGGGCTCTGGTAAAGCAGGGCTGCTGTGCCAACCTCGCTCTCCTCGTCTTCATGCTCCTTTGCAGCCCAGAGCTACTGAGGGACGGAGCACGTGGGGTGACCCTTGCAAATCAAGAGGGCCATGCTCTTGGGGGTTCCAGGGACCCCACTAGCCCAGGGTGCAAACTCTGAGCAGAGCTTGGGAGGTGGCAGCTGGCCTACACACACCTTCCGGATAGTTTTCTGGGACCCCTTGGTTTTTCCGGCCCGTAAAGGAAAAGAGGGAAGGAAGTGATGGGCAGGTTCACACTCTGGGGTGGGCTGCTTCACCTCCCTCTCCGGGGCACCTGGCCCTCCTCACCTGAGAGTCAGAGATTTCCGAGGGCTTCTCGGTCAGGCTGCTGCTCTCGGCTGGAATGAGGTCGTTGTACTTGGTGACGTCCTCATCGGAGTAGTGGAGGCTGCCCGGGCTGGGCCGAGGAGGAGACCTAGAGAGTGGGAGCAGGGGTGGGGGGGCAGAGCTGAGACCCAGCCTTACTCACAGCAGCCTCGTCCAGCCCAGAAGGCGCAGGGGAGCCTGGAGGCCCTCAGACCCCTCCGTCCTGTGTTCCTCCTCCCCGGGTCTGCTCGTCCGGCAGGCCTGGGCCTTGGGCTGGAGGCCCTGTCTGGCTGGGGACGCCCCAGGTCTTGAAGGCCTAGGACAAGCCTCCCAAACCAGCTCAGGGAAATGGGGGGCTCGGGGAAGGAGAACCTTGACTCTAAGGCCCCAGCACTGGGAGCGCTTGGCAGTGAATGTTGCAAAGCAATTCTGGGCGCCACTGAGACCTCCTGAATCGGAATCTCAGGTGAGGTCTGGACACCTGCCCTGCAGACAAACTCCCCGTGTGACTCCTAAACTCACAAAGTGAGCTTCTGAGAGTTAACAGAGGATTAGGGAAAAAAGGAGACTCACGGCCTCCCTCCCTCCACATCTGCTCAGAGACCAGAGATAGGCTAAGTCACACCCTACCTTGAAAAATCAGCCCTAGAGAAAGTTGTGCGTTTCCCAGGGGCTTGGCTCTGAGTCATCTGAACAAACAGCCAGGACAGGGCGCCTCGGGCACTCTGCCTGTCGTGGGGTGCATGAGAGGGTGGGGGACAGGATGGGGGCAGTGGAAGCAGGCTGGCAGGCTCCCAGGGGCCCTGGGCAGGTGGCTGGGGTCCCCCATGACTCTGCCCTATTTGTGTCTTCTCAGGGTGGGGTACAAGGGGGCCCTGCCCAGGGCCTGATGCCCCCACGATCTGCCTACCCTGCTCCAGCAAGCGTTTATGGCCCCGAGGCCCTGAACCCCAGCTGTCCCGCCCGGGCTGGAGGCGGTTTGCTGCCGAAATGCCACTCCGAGAACAATCTGGTGGCCTGGGACTGTGTCACAAGCAACGCCCCCTGCTACCTCCGACCTCTTGTACTGTATCTGCATGGATTTTATGCCAATCAACAAAGCTGCATCCTTAAACTGCTTAAGAGTCAGACGGCAGAACGGGCAGCAGCTTCACGCAGACAAGACAGGCAAAGCAGGACAGTGGCAGGAGGGAGAAAACGGGGCGCCAGGCTAATGCAGTCTTGGCGACATGCAGGCTGGGTGGGCGCCGATGTGTCACTGTGATTGGGTCAGGCCCCCGGAGCCTGGGGCTGGTTTGGGGGCCACGGACTTCTGTGTATACACAGCGGGGTAGGGGCCGCAGTGTGTGGACACCGGGGGTGTGAGAGGCAGGCGAGGCCAGGCCGTGGGTGAAACGTCCTCTTTTTCCACGTGGCAGGGCCCCAGAGCCTGGCTGGCCACTGCGGCCTCAAACGGCTCTTTCTTTGGAAAGCTGGCTTTGGCAGCGGATAAGAGGGGGGGTGCTGGCCGGCCTGCACACCCCTCCCGCTGTCCTCCCGCTGAAGACACACGTCGCTCTTCCTTCCAGGACCAGACAGAGGGAAGCTTTGTGAGCGGTGCCTGGGAGAAGCAAATCCCCCACTCCCGCGGGCACCTCCAAGGAGCCGGGAATGTGAACAGGGCTGAGGCTGGGGAGAGGAGCCCCTGGGCCGCAGCCCCAGTGCTCCCGCGCTCCCGGGAGCCTGACACTGCCGGGTCAATCAGGTGAGGCTCCCACGAGCCAAAGCAGCTGCCCCTGCCCTTGGACACAGGCAGCCCGGCCCGCCGCAGCGAGTGGGGCTAGGAGGGGCCTGGGGCTGGAGAGGTGTCAGGAGGAGACAGGAGCTGTACAGCCTAGACCTCCCCTGGCTGGCTGCTCTCAAGATCCTGCCCCTTGAGGATGACGCTGAGCCTGTGGACTTGGGGGGCCGGTGGGAGAAAACTGTCTACAGCTACAGCAGGTATGAGTAGGTACCCGGGGGAGAGGGCGTCCACACTGCGATGGCCCTCTCTTTCCGGAAGGAGGACAAGTTAAGGTATAAGCAGTCATGGGGGGACTCCTGCCTGGCCCACCTTCGCTGGGCGCATCTCGCCTTTAGGGCCAGTAACCATCGCGGCTTCAGGCCTGTACTAGAAGCAGCTGGCCCCACACAGCAGCCGGTGGTTTGCAGAATGGTGCAAGTGATTTGTATTCCGCTGTGTTTGGCACAAACTCTCTGTACTCACCTCCTTGTGACCTTCTCCCCAGCCCCTGTGGAGCTGCCTGGGCCCGGCTCTGTCTTCCTCGTGACCATTCCCAGTGGATGCCGCTCCAGGACAGGGCCCTGCCTGCTCTGTGGCCCTCCCAGGAGTCCCCCAGTCCCTGGGCACAGCTGGCCCCCAAGCCTCCATCCCCCGGTCCCCCACGCAGACAGCCCCGCTACCTGGTATACAGGCCGTTCTTTCGGCAGAAGGAGTTCTTGACTGAGAGCCGCCGGTTGTTGAGTTCTAGGGCAGGAAAACTGCTTTCGTCCAAGCTCATCATCTCCCCATGGCCCAGGGCACCAGACTTGGGATTGGTCCCTGGGAAGGGAGAGGGTGGGGATTGACATCCACCGCTCACTCCATCCCTTCAGACCAGGTGGCCTCCCCGCTGCCCCCATGGCTGGGCTGCCCCCCTTCTCTTGTTATAATAGGAGATGGAGATTGCAGGTAGGAACCCTAGGCTGCCGCCGCCCCTCGCCCCATCAGAACAAGTGCGTTTCCAGGAGAGGGAAGACCCCACCCTTGCCAAAAGGGAGGGGGCCGCGTGAGAGTCCCCGTCCAGCCGGCAGGGCTCGGGGCCGGCTCACCCGAGTCTGTCTTCTTGGCGTACTTCTTGCTCTGGCCCCGGATGATGAGCACGAAGACCAGGAGCAGGATGAAGATGAGGCCAACGAGTGCGATGACCACCAAGAACCACCACTCCTCGTAGAAGGGGTTGGCTTTCTGGGCTGGAGCACGGGGCGGGGGTCAGGGCCAGGACCGCTCAGCTGCGTCCTGCCTCCAAGCCTCCTGCCCCAGCTGGGACCCTACCACCTGCCCTCACACTTCACGGGTAGTTGGGTCTGTGCCCTCTGCACGAGGCAGAACCTGAGGTTGGTAGGGACGGTTTCATCTCAAGCGCCAGCTCTGAGCAATCAGTAAAGCGCTGCCTGGAGGGCTGTTTTGAGAAAAGTTCTGAGGTCGGTTCTAGACTCCCTAGGAAAGAGTGCTGGGATTGATTAGTGATGTCTGCTAAAGACACAGGAGGGAGGACTTGCAGCGTGATTGCTATCTTTCCTTTCTTATTTTTCCTTGCCACCCGTGGCCCAGGGGCTACCTTGACAGACAGACACCAATGTGGTTGGAAAGGCGATTGCCTGGTCTGTGATGGGCCTGGGAGAGTTTCTCCCAAGGTTCAGTTGTGACAGAAATCTTTTTCTGGTAGCAGAAGGCAGGGGGAGCTGGGAGGGTGGACATGAGTGGGCCTTCAGAAAGCCTCCTCCAGGGAGACTCCCCTTCTTCCAAAGCCCCCAGTACTGTGCTCCCTGCACCCGGCCGGTACTAATCCATGCTGCTGCCTGGCGGGGGCTGGCTCTTCTGTTTCATCTTGAAGTGCTTACTTCCCATGATTTGTTTCTATCAGGGCAAGGGTGAAACTTGCCTGGTGAGTAGACATTTTGAGTTATATTCCTGCCTCGAGGGAAGAGGCCTCGGTTTTAAAAGTGGCTAGTGGTTAGATTTGGGGTCATGGGTTTCGACACTGGCATCCTCTGTGAGCTCGGAGACAGTGGGAAGAGAAAGGCAAGGAGGCAGGGGAGGGACGGAGTCCTGCCCCATCGGGGAGCTGCTTGCTCAGGCCTGCGCTTCACAGGCTGCTGGCTCTGTTTTGGGGGGAGGTTTCCACGGAAACACGCAGTTTATGGCCTGGTGCCCTTGAATCTCCTGGGTGACAAGCTCAGGGAGACTCTCATCTTGGTTCCGCTGATTCATCCTCAAGCCCACTGGGCCCCCTGCCCAGGGCTTCTGGAGTGCTTGAAAAGGAACCCAAAAGACCTCTGGCCTCCAGCTCCTTCCAGAGTCGAAGGCTGACTCAGGCCCTGGCCCAGGGCTCTCTGCTTTAGAGAACTGAAGCGGTCCCCACCCCAGTCTTCTGGGGCTGCTACCTCTCCTCCTTCATCCCTGCCCCAGACTCCACCACAAGGCTCTTCAGTGGGGCGCCCTCACCCCTCACCCGCAGGCCACAGTACCTGGCACAGACTGGGAGGGGCTGCTGGGGGTGCCGAAGCCGTAGTCGTTGACAGCGATGACCCGGAAGTCATAGCTCACGCCTGGCTTGAGGATGTCCATGCTGAACGTGTAGGACGTCACCTCCTTGGGGATGTCTTTGATGAGGATGTCCCAGAGCCCCTCGTCTGCAGGGGCACAGAGAGGGAGGGGCCCGTGAGGAGGGGCCCTGCCCGACCCTAACTGGTGCTCTGATGCCGGGGCCTTTTGGGTCTGCCCCTTCGACACTGAATCTCCCGTGCGCGGCACCTAGCAGGTCCTCAGGAGACATTTTTAAAGAAGTATCTGACCTTTTTATTCTTTCTTTCTCTCTCTCTCTCTGTCTAGGCTGCACTGCACAGCTTGTGGGATCTTAGCTCCCTGACCAGGGATCGAATCCAGGCCCCGGCAGTGAGAGCACTGAGTCCTAACCACTGGACCGCCAGGGAACTCCCTCTTTTTAATTAAAATGTCCGTAAAACATTAAAAAAGGTATAATAAAAAAATGTATAATAGGCAGAAACTCCTTTAACACCCAACCCAATATCACCATGCAGAGAAGGCGCCTCACCATTCCAGCACTTTGTGCAGAAGACATCTACAGATCCGTTCCCCTGTCAGTAAAACACGCTGGTCAGATGCTTTTAAGAGGCTGCCTAATGTGGTATCATGGGGGTAGGCCTTCCTTTACTTAACCAGGCCCCTATTTTTCTGATCCCCCTTCCTATTCCAAACACCCACAGTAGTGGCATCAGACAAAAAGAACAGGACTTTCTAACAATCTCTGTAGGAGGGACGGGGGTTGCCTGTGAGGTTCTGGTCAAGTTGCCTGGATGTGATGGGGCTCCGTTTGGGAGCGGAGATCTGAGGAGAATGAGGGACCAGTGAGAGCTGGAGGGGACTCCGTCCGCTCTCCCCCTACACCCCCATCCTTTGAGCTCCTGACTTAACCTTCAGGCCTGTCCCCCTTTGTCTGTGGCTCTCTGGGCCTTGTCCTCTTGGGCCATCATTCATTTCCACCTGCTTCAAAAGGAATGAGCGTGCTGCCCACGCAAGAGAAGAGGCCAGCAGCATCCTCCAGGGCCCAGTGGCATCGTCTGCAGATGCTCTGTGTGGGGCCCATGGGGCTGGCCTGGCTTGGGGAAGAGGGGGAGTCCTGCCTGCGTGAGTGCAGGGCTGATTCAGCAACCAAAGTGTCAAGCCACTTGGGCCCTGGACGGGACCCGTTTTCACATGGACCAGGGGCCCAGGGGTCTCAGAAGGGCCCTGGTGGGCTGAGTGCCCAGGTCTTCATCCTGAGCAGCTGCCGCTGGCCTGGACCAGCTCCCACAGCACGTCCTCCGCTCCACCGGCTTCACGGTCCTTCCTTGTCTGCTTCTCAACTCCTTGGCGTAAGAGCTGTCTTTCTGGCCCACAGGCTGCTCCCAGCTCGGCCATTCCCCGGGGTGGATGGATTTTGTTTGCTTCCTTCCCCACACTATTTTTTACAGATCCACCCAAGTCAGGAATCCCGGTGGAGTGGCCGTAACTCCATCATCATTTCTGAATGTTGGACCAGGAGTGTGGTGGCACCTGTGGAGGCCACCTTCCTGCCTGGGTCCCTCTGCTTGAAAGGCGGCCCGTCTGCATTCTGCTCTCCTTAGAAGACTCCAGGGTCCTCACCTTCCCTCTTAATGATTTGTTTTTCGGTGCCTGCCTCATACACATCACATCTTTTTGTTGACTGTCTCTCTTCCTCCTGCTAGGCTGTGAAAGTCCTCCAGGGCAGGGATCGTGCCTAATCTGTCTTTGTAGCCCAGCACCCAGCACAGGCATACTTGAAGTGTTTTTGAATCAGTGAGTGCAAACCTTTCTTCCCTGGCCTTTCCATAGCATCATGAAACACAGGCCCCGATTTCAGTACTGCAGGCCCCGAAATACAAGTATTGGGGTGCAAATCCATTTTCCTCCTGTGACTTTGAATTCTCTCATTCACCCTTGATGACAGGCACGGTGATGATACCAATGATGATGATCAAACAGCGACACTCGCTCCTTATCAAGCATCCTGTCCAAGGGCTTTACTGGCAGCAACGGTGAGAAGCAAGAACACTTGTACCCATGTTACAGATGCGGAAACCAAGGCGTGGAGACAGCTGAGCTCATCCTCCCGAGGTCACGGTGGCAGCGCTGGTGCTTCAGCCTTGAGATGCCTGATTCGTCCCAGTGCTGAACGCCCTCCCTGTGCCCAGGACGGCGCTGACCATCATGACTGTGTCCAGGTGGGCTTGGCCAGGACCCCGCTGCCTCCCAGAAGCTGGGGGCTCCGGCCTGCTGTCTGACCCTCCTTGTTCCTCCCCACACAGGAGCAAAGGGTGGAGCTGGGGCGACGGGGCCAGGCCGGAAGCTGAGGGAGCGTCATGCTGTGTCTCTGGCCTACAGCCCTGGGAGTTGGCCCGAAAGAATCCCTCCCTGGTCTGCAGCGTCTGGCTTCTCGTGTTTAGTTGATTCTGCCCAGGAGGGAGCACAGGCGATGCCGGCAGAGCCAAGGACGTGAGCGATTCCATCCTGAAGACGATGTACAGCCGGGGGGAGAAGCACGGCATTCCCCTCGTGTTCCCGTCACCAGCTCTCGGGTACCACCCCGAATCCCCGCCCTTCAGGGGGTCCTGGCTTGATCCTTCCTCTGACACTCAGTCCTTGACCCCAAGTGTGTGCGCCGAGTCACGGCCCCCAAACCTGGAACACCAGGTCCCCTGCCGGGCCTCCCAGGGAACACTGGAAAATCCACAGGGCTGAAGTCCAGCGCCAACATTCCAGAGCCTGGCGCCCCGGCAGGCCAACTTGGATGGGAGAAACAGGCACAGGCCCTGGTTGAGAGAAGCACGCGGAGATCTCCCAGCCAAGTCAGCAGCTGGCCCTGACGGGCCAGGGAGGGACCATCTGGAGAGGGGAGGGCGCCAAGGCTGCGCGTATCTTCCGGCTACACGTTGGATCTGAGCTGCTGGATGTAATAGCTATCTGTGACTGCAGTTATTAGTCCAAGATTAAGGCAATGGCAGGGTGGTAGCGCCTTCCTGGAACCGCTGGAATGAACTATTTGCTATTGAGATGTTCAGCGCTCAGCCACCCCGCGGTACTAACCACGTCGCTGGGATGTGTCAGCACCCCATTAGAAGTATTAGCTACTGAGATGCTGGCTTCCCGCTCTGATTAGTATTTGCTATTCGTGCTGGAGCAACACAGTCTTTTTGTTTGTTTCTCAACTTCAATTACCTAATCACAGATCCACGGAATACGGAGAACAAGCCTCCAGCCTGAGCTGACTCTGGCATCTCTGATTAACTCAGAAACCTAGCAACGGAGGGAGCTGGCCGCGCCGGGAGCTCCTGGGGGTAAGGGGAGCTCCTGGGGGTAAGGGGAGCCGGAAAAGCAGGAGCAGGTGTCACCTCGACTGTGAAACAGGAGCTCGGCGGACAGCCCCCTGCAGCGACTTATCAACCGCTCATCTCCTGATGGCTTTGGAAGTTCTTGTGATTCGATTTCAGGCTTGAGAGGAGAGACTGAGACATTATAGGAACTGCAGTGACAGCCATGATAGCGGTGACGGGCCTCAAAGAGGCAGCTGGGGCTCTGGGGGACAGCCAGCCTCCTTGTGGGGCACTCGTCAGTGGGGTCGTGTGGAGGACATGGGTGTTTAGCAGATGGGAGCCCAAATCTTTGTTCTCCAGCTTCTTTTTTTTTTTTTTGCGGTACGCGGGCCTGTCACTGTTGTGGCCTCTCCCGTTGCGGAGCACAGGCTCCGGACGCGCAGGCTCAGCGGCCATGGTTCACGGGCCCAGCCGCTCCGCGGCATGTGGGATCTTCCTGGACCGGGGCACGAACCCGTGTCCCCTGCATCGGCAGGTGGACTCCCAACCACTGCGCCACCAGGGAAGCCCTGTTCTCTGGCTTCTTGGATGACCCTTACATGAGTCGGTCCTCACCTGGTGATTATAGCTGTTCTCCGGGGCCTCCTGGGTTTCCCTTAACTAAGGATGCAAGTCCCATTTCCCACTCGTCACAGGGCTGCCTCTAGCTTCACCTGGGGGAGCACAAGCCCCTTCTCACGACATCAGTGCCCCAAGTGGAGGCGCTCTGTTCCCGAGGGCAAGGGGGCTCGGCCCGGGCGGGACGTACCTGAAGGTCTGGCTTCTATGACGTAGCGGGTGATGGGGCCTTTGCCGGGGTCTCCGCTGGACCAGTGGATGGCAATGGCCGAGCTGTACCGCACGATGATGGGCACTCCGGGCGGCCCGGGGGCACCTGTGAACGGCACACAGTGGGTGAGAGGATGCATGGGAGCCAGAACAGGCGCCCAGGCTGTCTTCCTGAGCTCCAGCAGGAGGTGCTGGACGTCAAAACCAACCTCGGCCAGGGGCTCCAGGAACCTGCGCGTGCCGAGGCCCAAGGAGTGCCTCTTGGCCAGGCCTACTGGGTCTGACTTATTCTCTGCCAGGCCACCCAGAGCCCCTGCACTCCAGGAGACGTATATGTGACGATGCCAGAAAGGTTCCCAGCTGCATTTGCTTTAAGGCTAGGCCAGAGAGGAGGCCAGGGCTGCAGGAGGATCTGCAAGCTTTGCGTCCAACAGGAAGAAGAACCCGGCCCCGCTGCTGGCTCTGTTAAGTCGGCCACGCGGGCTACTGGCCCCAGGGGCCAGAGCAGGAGACAGACGTTCGCCTCCGTAGTGAGAGGAGTGAGCCCGTGCTATCTGCTAAGAGTCCTGTACCCCTTCTTCCCTGGGTTGCCCTGCAGCACCGGCTCCCACTACCCCCAGGGCCCCTGTCTGCTGTTCCCCACGACATCTGGAGCCCTGTGCCCCCAGGGCCTGGCACACAGTAGGTGCTTCCTAGGTGCTTATGGGACAAGGGAGTGAGCCAGGGAGTGAGGGGGTGGGTGACTGGCTGGCCCGGTGGCCCCTGTGGACGTCTGCGGGGAAAGGAGCTGAGAGCCCAGCTTCAGACTGAAGATCCTCGGGGCCTGTGAAGGCTTGCAGCCGGACAGCAGGCCAGAGACTCACTACCAGAGCGTGGCGGCCCATTGCCCAGCCCGCGTCCAGCACCGCCCATGACCTCAAAGGGCCTCACTGCCTTCCTTCCTGTCCCCCTTCCTCCCCTAACGAGCATCCTGCCCACAGCACAGGGCAAAGGCGGCTGAGGGATGGAGGGCGTGGGACACAGCCCGAGGGAGATGTGAAGGGCGGGGCAGGGGCCCTTGGGACCCTGAGTTCTCATTCCGCACAGGACAGCCCTCGGGGCTGAGAGGAGCTGTCATCTCCTCCTGGACTAGAAGCTTCCAGCATTTCCAGCATTGCCCAGCCTGGAGGGAGAAGGACACCCAGCTGCAATCTGCCCTTGCTGACCCCTCCTCTGCCGGGTGGGCGCAGCTCAGTGCTTTCTCAGAGGCCCCTCCCCCCAGCTCTGTACCGCCCCCCTCTGGATCCCACCCCCACCCCCGCCGGGTCACTTCAAGCCTCCGGTTAGAACCCCCTGTCCTCCAGGCAGCCCTCTCCTGTCCCCAAGCCACCGCTCTGTCCTTCTTGTTCCTGCCGGCTAGCTTCCTGCTTTTGTCTCCCAAGGAAACCAAGCTGGCTCAGGTGAGAGGTGCTGGGGGGATGGGGGGAGGCTGGGGGCAGGGGGAGGGCAGAGGCGGGGCAGGGGGCAGCTCCCTGGCAATCTTCCCCCTGCAGCCCTGCAGGCTTTGTTCCAACAGAGCCCAGGGGCCAGAGGGCTTTTCTGTAGAACAAGGGGCAGGGAATACAAAGTGCCCAGGAAGAGAAAGTGAAGGGAGGCCGCCTTGAACTAGCCCCTGGGCAAACCCGCCAGGCCGGTGGGGCAGCCTCTGCAGGCCCAGCTCTTCCGGCAGGGGGGCAGCGGCTCTCCCAGCCCCGGTTCTCCCAGCCCCGGGCTGAGCTGGGGCCTCAGGGAAGATGGGGAGGAGGGATTTCAGGGGGAGTCTGGGGTGGGCTGTGTACTTTCTCCGAGGGGGAAGTTCAGAGTGGCTGGGAGGTGGATTCTATGTTTGGGACACACTGCACGGGTGACAGAGACGCTGGGGAACTAAGCCTCAACCTCAAGTTGCCCTGAAGAATTCCCCCAGCCTGACAATGACCCCAAGAGGCATCCAAAACCCAAACCAAGCCACTCTTTCCTCCCTGGTCCCCGGTACTCCCCTCCCTCCCCTCCCCTCCCCCCAGGCCCAGTGCACAGGGCCTGGCCTGTAACTGCCTGGCTCCTTTCTTGCCCTGCCCCCAACCCTGCCCCTCTGTCTAGGAAGGATGCAGCCAGCAGGTGCCCCCTGGCCCTGCCCAGTGTCATCTTCCCAAGCCTGAAGACCCCCAGAGCGTGGGTTCTCACAGTGGGTAGCAAAGAGCTACCTCAGCTCTCGTTCAAATGCACATTCCCAGGGTGGCTGCACAGAGATGCTGAACTTCCTGGGACCCAGAAATCTGGACTTATCACAGGAACCCCGGGGGATCTGACATCAGTGGCACCTTGAGAAACACTCCACAGCCGGCCAGCCTTCCCTCACACCTGGACACCCACCCCTTCCCATCCTGCCCCACCACAGCAGAATTCTGCAGATGCAGGTCTGTATTCCCATGCAGCCATCTGAATGGATGACTTCACCCCCATGGAGTCTTCTGGAATCTCCCCCTTTACATACCCCCTCCTCCCCCCATTCCTCCCCCCAGGCCCACCCCCTACAACTCCAGGGGCCCACGTGCTCCACCAGAGACCCCGTCTTGCTCAACTCTGCACCCCCAGGCTCCAGCACGGCTCTGGGCACCCCCTTCCGACTTGGGGGGCTGAACACCGTGTATGGAGACAGCAGCCCCCGCGTCCGCCCAAGGCTCCCCTACCTTCTCCGGGGCCCGTGGTGACGTTGGCTTCGATCTCGGGCCCGTAGGTGAAGGTCTTGGCTCTGATACGGAACCTGTAGGTCATCCCCTCCGCCAGGTCCTTCACCTTCAGCCACAGAGGGCTGCTGCCCTTCACATCCACTGTCACGATCTTACTGACTCCTGGGGGGGAGGGGGACACACCGCATGTAGGGCCGGGGGAGGCCATGGGGGAGAAGCTGGCCAGGGGCTGCACCCCCTTGGAGTCAGGCTGGGACAAGCACCCTTGGCCACACAGAGTGTTTTCCAGACTGCTCTCAGAACACAGCCCGCGGGCTGTTCTCAAGAATATATATGTACTGCCTGCCTGCCTGCCTGCCTGCCTGCCTGTCTGTCTGTTGACTGAAAACCCAGAGGGTCCTTCAGCATCTGGAGGGAAAAACAACTCACCACCTCGCTTAACTTAACCACCGTACGCCGAACACATTTCACCCCGTTTTTGGTCCCCCATGTTCCATCCCATAGAATTCAAACCCCAAGGATCATCTTCCGGCGAGTGCTTCTGTAAAGACACCACCGTCCAGAGCTGGAGGGGACGCCGGTGCGGCTGCCCCTAGAGCCCAGGACAACCTCCTTCCTCCTGTACCAGCAAGCGCCAGGCGCCCACGCCCGGCCCTCCACCAGCTGAGCCCGCCAGGCTCTTCAGGGCAACAGTGAGGGCGCTACAGCACTCCAAATCTCAGCAACTAGACGGGAGGCTGGGTGGCTTCCAGGAGGTGAGAGTTTGCGTGCCGTGACTCCCAAGTCAAAATCCTCCCGACCGCCAGCCTCCCCAGGACCGGGTTTCCTCTCTCATGCACACCAAGCAGCCGGCCACCCCCAGGAGACAGGCTTTGCGGCCAGCAGGCTGGGCTCAGACCCCAGAGCTGCCTAGGGGGTCTCTGAGCATGTCTCCTACCCTGGCTTCGCTTTCTTCTACTGACTGAGGGTATCAGTGGCATCTTAGGCCAGGTGTCACGAGATTAAATAAAATAACAGAGCGTCTGGCTCAGGGTTGGGGCCCAGTGTATTGAATGAATGAAGTCCTGATGGACAGAAAAGTGGGCGATCTCGAGGGGCTTCCTGAAGGAGCGAGGTACCCGTGGGGTCACGTGGTGATGTGCCCTGGGACCCGGAACAGCAGCCCTGGGTACCTGGCCTCTCGACTTTTCTGAGCAAACCCTTCATTGGCCTGGGCCTCGGTTTTCCCTACAGAGAAGCAGGGGTTGCTGCATCCTCGCGGGGCCTGTTTGCTGGACTGAGGAACAGACAGGCCAAGTGACCATGCCTCTCCAGGTGTGGGTCCCCTGGTGCCACGGCAACAGGAGCCGTCTGTCCCCCTGCGTCCTGTCCCCGTGACCTCTGTCCTCTCCATCCTTCCGTGGGAGAGATGGCCCCTTTCCTGTGTCCTGCACCTGACCACCCCTCTTCCTGGGGCCCAGCTCCCCCTCGGGACCTCCAGACCCGGTGAACTGCTGGCACGCAGGTTGGGCCGGGAAGACTGAGGGCCATTGTTCCCGCCGCTGACCCAGAACTGCTGGCCGCCTCGGCTCCCAGGGCTCCGCCCCTTGTGCTGGTCAGGCTCCACCGTCGGGGAGGGGTGACCCCAGAAGCGGTCACCTCTAGCCACCAGGGTGCCACCTGGTAGGCCAGCCATACGCCCAAGGCCTCACTGGGCTCTGGAACTGGACATAGGCCACCAGGGGTGCAATCTCCTTCCTGCCTTTCTAAGCAAACAGCATTAATCTTGGCCGGCGGGTGGGGGCAGCAGGTGGAGGGGTCCAGGAGTGGGGCAGGGTCCCGACGGGGGTCTGGATGGACGGGGCGGGGCTGCGGGGAGGGCACTGAGGAACAGGGCTCAGGGCAAGCGGGAGGGAGGCTAGTTGCCGAGCAACAGGCTTGAGCTGAGGTTCCCAGAGGGCAGTGGGGCCGCAGTGATTCCCGGACTCGTGCACCTTTCGGAGAGAGGTTCCAAGGCTCTTATCAGATTCTCAGAGGGGTTCCTGCCCCCACGAGAGGCAAAGAAGAACTAACCCGGAGGAAGGCTGAGCCCCTGAGGTTGGCGGGCACATGTAGGACGGGACCATCGGGGGATGGCCCATCTCTATCATCCATCTCGGAATAGGTCCTTCCACTCCTCCCCGCTTCCATCCACTGAAGGGGAGAATGTATTTTAAAGTTCTCTCCCAGGAGTCAGGAGGCCGGGGCTACTGTTGCAATTTTGCCTCCAACTTGCCACTGTTTCACCTTGGCGATGCCCCGGCCTGTCCTGTCGGGGTCTCAGTCTCCCGTTTGTAAGCGGGGAGGGGCTCATGGCTCTGCGTGGTGATCACGGAGGGGACCTGTGCCGAGGGTGGGTTTGGGGAGCCCCGCGGGAGGGAGGGCCCCACTCACCGTCCACGGGGGTGCAGGGCTCGTACACCAGCCGGTAGCCCTCCAGGACACCATTGGGGAACTGCGGAGCCTCCCAGGACACGTTCACTGAGGTGGTGGTCAGTTCACTGAACTTGACGGAGCTGGGAGCACTGGGGGCTGGGGGGAGACAGCAGAGGGGCTTTGTTTCCTCCTTCCTGGAGGTTCAAAGCCCTGGGTTTGGTTCCAAGGAACCAGCAGGGGCGTTTGGGCCCGGGGAAGAAGCAGAAAGCAGGGCTTCGTGCCAGAGAGGGTGGGAGGGGTCACTAGAGGTCACTGGACCCCCTTCCCTCCCCCGCTGAGGTCATTAGCATTCTTTCCAACATCAGAGTCCAAGTACTGGGAGAAAAGGGGACTTTCTTTTCCCTAAAGTTGGAGAACGCTGGCTTCCTCTTGCTAAGTGGCCCCGAGCCCTGGCTGAGAG
Source organism: Pseudorca crassidens (assembly GCF_039906515.1). Taxonomy (NCBI): domain Eukaryota; kingdom Metazoa; phylum Chordata; class Mammalia; order Artiodactyla; family Delphinidae; genus Pseudorca; species Pseudorca crassidens. The sequence continues at coordinate 58,928,798 of NC_090314.1, read as the reverse complement.
CGCAGGACACGCCTGGACTGTAGCCCCGGGGTCACTGCGGGGCCGGGCGATGCCTTGGCTTCCCTGGTGGAGGAGGTTGGGGGGGTGCCTGGGCCTCAGAGCATCGGGTGGGCCCTAAACAACCTGCCAGAACTGCCACGGACGTGGACTTTCTCTTGCTCCTGGGGCCCCGGGGATTACTGCCGAGAGACACCACACCACAGGAACGTTCAACGCTCTGGAAGAGAAGCTTTCTTGGCCCAAGAATCCCGGAGTGACCCCAGAAACATCGGAGGGGGGGAGAGGTCAGAGGGGGAGGACAGAGAGGAAGGGAAGGGAACATCAACCACGCAGCGTCCCGAGCTGGCTCCAGCGGGACGACCGGGCTATTATTGTCCGGAGCTGCCCGCCCACGGAGCCGGAGCTAATCTGGGCCGGCTTCCGCTCCAGCCCCGGGAGGCAGCGTCAGGGAGCCGTCTTTGAAGGACGGAGGCCAGCTCTGGAGGCCCTTCCTGCCTCCCCTCTGTTAGAGGGACGTGAGACAGAACACTTTGTCCTGCTGACGGAAGCGTCCAGGCTCCCAGGAGCTCACATCTGGCCGATGACACTGACAGAGAGCGGTCGGGACAGACAGGCAGGCAGATCGACCCTCGGGAACCAGAGCTTGTCCCCAAAGAGGGCAATACTTAGGAACCGACTCCACGGGGTCTCACCCTGTCTTTAAGAGAAAGGTAATTGACAGAATGGGAAACAGGGAGAAGGTTGGAAAAGATGTTTCATGCCAAAAGACCTGTATTCAAAGCCACGTAGAGAAAACTCGATGGCAGGCAAAGAAGGGGACCAGTGCCAGGAAGACAGCCCAGGACATGCTCAGATATCCTGGGCCCCAGTCTCTGCTCCCCCATGGACCAGCTGGGGGACCTTAGGGGAGAAGCATGACTTCCCAGGCCACCCTTGCTCATCGTGAAACCGGGTAACTCCTGCCCTGCCCGTCCTCAGGGCTTCCGGAAAGGTCAAGTGTACTGTTGCCAGAGAAGTGCCTCTAGATACCATCTAGAGGGCTGGCTCTGCACGTGTGGACTGCAGGGTTCTTAGCATCGCCCACTCCTCTGCCCCGCCCCGCCGTCCAGCCTCCTAACTGGCCTCCCTGCCTCCCTCCTCTCCCCTCCATCAGCCTGTCCCTGGTACAGCAGCTAGGGCGATCTTTTATAAACACAAACAGATCCTGTTGCCCAGATGCTCATCCCCACCAACGGCTCCCCGGCACGCTTAGAATTAATCCTAAACTTCCTTCCAAGGCCCCCAGACCCTCTGCCACCTGACTCTTACTCACGTTCTTTCAAGCCACCTGGCCTTCTCTCTGTTCTCTAATCCCCTCCAGCCTCCAGGCCTTTGCACCTGCTGGCCCCTCTGCCCGGAACACCCCTCTCCTCCAGAACTTCCCGCGGCTGGCTTCTTCTCACCGAAATCTCAGCTCAGATGTCAGCCACTCCGCGAGCCCTCCGCGGGCAAACCCATCGGAAGCCATCTGTCCACTCCCTGCCTCAGTCCTTAGCTCACTCACACCCACTTCCACCTGAGATTAATTCATCTAGATGCTTGCTTACGATCCGACTCCCTCCCTAGGAGTGGGCCCTTGTTGGCTTTATTCACTGTCGTGTTCCCAGCATATGGCCCGGTGCGGGCCCACAGAGAATGCTCAGTAAATACTGGTGGAGGGAACAAAGCCAGGGAGATATGAGAAAGTCAGATGGGAACAGACCGGGAGCAGAAGGCGGCTGGCTGGGCATGGACTGGCCATCGGCAAGGCGGGCTACTGGGGGAAGATGGGGGGAGGAAGGGCGAGATCTGGGGGCCTCTCCAAGGCTTTCTGGGGACAGTGCCCCTCTTCTGGGCACTCATATCTAGGCCCCTCTGGGTGGGCGGTGCTCTCCCACTCTGGAGGACGTCCCACGGGGCCCGGGGATCCAGGCCAGATCGCTCAGCTGCCTCCACTCCCCCACGATCGCGGACGCCAGGTGCCCCCCGCCCTCCCCGCCGTCTGTCCCTCCAGTCTGTCCCCCACCTGCTTGCTGGGTCTGGCCCCGGGCCGGCGTGCTCCGAGGCCCGTCCCCCGCGGCGTTGAAGGCCGCCACGCTGACCATGTAGGCGGTGTAGCCAGTCAGGTTCTTGAGTTTGACGCCGTTCTCGGCCAGGAAAAGCGTCTTCACCCGTTCCGTGAGGTTCCGCCGCTGGGCCTCCCAGAAATAAATCTGTGGGCACAGAGGATCTGGAGTGAGGGAGACAGTCACCCGGCTTCCCCCCTTGCCCCCGCCTGATCCCAGGGTCTCAGACACACCTGCTTTCGTACCATCCACACACCTGGATGGGAGGTGTGAGTCGCCCAAGAAATAGTATAGGTGTATTTAAGAGCTGTTTTAGAAACCCTTCCAGAGTGTTCCTTTTCACAGCTAATCCTTCAGTCTCTGCTAGACTGTAAACCCCATGAGGGCAGAGAGCCCATGCGTCTGTTCACTGCAGTGCCTGCAGGATTTAGCAGAGCGCGGGCACGGGTGGCCCTCAGAATGTTGCCACTGTAGGAATAACTCAATTCTGCTCTGTAGGACCCTGAGTGCAGTGTAGGTAGACTGCTGGTGTGAAGTCTACCTCAAACCCAGCCGAGAGTCGACTTTGAGGACCGGTCCATCGGCATCACCTAGGAGCTGCTTAGGGATGCAGTGTCAGCCCACCCTGGACCTGTGGCATCAGCATCTGCAGGTTGACAAGGCCCCCAGGGGCACACATGACAGCTGGAACAGCGCACTGTAGAGGCAGGCAGGCCTGGGCTGACCCCAGCGCACCACTGACTTGCCCAGGTGACTTCTCTGAGCCGCAGTTGTGTCGTCCGTATAGTGGGGGTCATGGACACCCACTTCCCAAAACCAAGGTGACGTGCAAAGGTTGTAAAAAGAAGGAAGACATGGCAATTCTGCAGAAAGTTTCAGTCCAGGAGCACAGCAGGTGTCCACAGTGCTTCCAATAATAGTTGAACCCCTGAACAACACGGGTTTGAACTGCCCGGGTCCACTTCTACGTGGATTTTTCTCAATAGACAGGTGCAGTACAACAGGATCTGCGGTTGGTTGAATCCGTGGATGTGGAACTGCGGATACAGAGAGCCGACTGGGACTTGAGCACCCGCAGATTTTGGTAGTATCCACAGTGGGTTCTGGAACTGATCCCCCGCGGATTCCGAGGGACGACTCTACTTCATATTCACCAGGGGTTAACACCCACTCGTCGCCAGCGAAGCAGCAGATCCTTCACTATTTTTATTTTTTGACTGTGCCATTCTTTATTATTTTGGATATCTACACAAAATTTTACTTTATTTTTTAAAAAATTATCTTTTTTAACATCTTTATTGGAGTCTAATCGCTTTACAATGGTGTGTTAGTTTCTGCTGTATAGCAAAGTGAATCAGCTATACATATACATATATCCCCATATCCCCTCCCTCTTGCGTGTCCCTCCCACCCTCCCTATCCCATCCCTCTCGGTGGTCACAAAGCACACGGAGCTGATCTCCCTGTGCTATGCGGCTGCTTCCCACTAGCTATCTATTTTACACTTGGTAGTGTATATACGTCCATGCCACTCTCCCACTTCGTCCCAGCTTACCCTTCCCCCTCCCCGTGTCCTCAAGTCCATTCTCTACGTCTGCGTCTTTATTCCTGTCCTGCCCCTAGGTTCTTCAGAAGCATTTTTTTTTTTTTAGATTCCATATATATGTGTTAGCATATGGTATTTGTTTTTCTCTTTCTGACTTACTTCACTCTGTATGACAGACTCTAGGTCCACCGACCTCACTACAAATAACTGTTTCGTTTCTTTTTATGGCTGAGTAATATTCCATTGGATATATGTGCCACATCTTCTTTGTCCATTCCTCTTTCGATAGACACTTAAGATGCTTCCATGCCCTGGCTATTGCAAATAGTGCTGCAATGAACATTGCTTCACTACTTTTAGAACTCAGAATCGAGGCGTTGGGAAAGCTACAAGTCCCTGGCCCGCAGAGGACTAGAGGGCATTTGGCGCCACCTGCTGGCCAACGGGGTTTCGGCACGCTATTGGCTTCTCAATTTCTCAATTTGCCTGGAGAAAGTTCGTAAAAGTGAGAAAGCTAATAAAAGTGTCCCCACCTGGCATGTGTGAACGGCAGTTAGGACGACTCGGTACCATCAAATCCTTGCTTTTCTCTAACCCCTCCCTTTTTCTTTCTTCTTTTTTTTTTTCAGTCTTCTGATACAGGTAGATAGTCACACATGAAGTCATTCACTCATTCACTGTTTGGAATGAATGAGTGAACCTACTTGGAGTGGATTCAAGAGAGACGGGGCAGAGGCAGCGGGCAGACATTTCTGGGGAGGGTTTCTGCCATAAAGGGACCAACCAGAAAAATGGCTGAAGCAAACGTGAGGCCAGGAAGAGGCATTTGAAAGATGCGACATATTTCAGCATGAGAAAAGTGACAATGCAGGACAGGGGGTGCCAGTGGCCGGCGTCACGTTCTTGGGAAGGGGGGGAGGGGGGTCCAGGATGCAGGGCCACCACACGTACATAAACGGGCACCCTCAGCAGGCAGGTCTTACCTGTGTGAACCGAATTCAGCAGACCTTTGTTGGATGAGGATTAAGTGACATCTGTGCAAATAGCACAAGGGGCTGAGGCTTGACCCCAACCCCAAGGGCACACAGCCGAGTTGCCGTGCCCGCTGATGGGTAGCCAGGTGTCTGCTAGAAAACACGCTCCCTGGAGGGCCCACGTCTTTGGCTGCCTTGCATCTCAAGCGCCTAGAATCATGCTCAATAAATATCTGCTAATGGATAAACACCGTCCTTAGACGGGAACAGGTGTAGGAGTGAATCGTCATCACCACCTTCTCCTAGTCTCAATTCCCTGCCCCTTCGGGCTTCACCACAGGCAACAGGCCGAACTTCAGCCTGGTTAAGTCAGGTTCATGCCCACATGTCACAACGCTGGCTGTCGCTGGAGGAAAGCCACACTTTCAGTTCACGAGCACAGCCTTGCGTGGCCCGGCCACCGTGATACACTGGCCTGGTCCACTCTCTGCAGTCTCCGGCATCACAGCTCCACACAACCCTTCCCCATTTTCCCTCCCTCCCCAACCTCACTCCTGGCTCAGGACCCTTCACGGAGCTCCGGAAGCCATCACACAAGACCCCACAAGCTCCCTGCCCCGGCTGGACCACCTCCTGCCCTGTGTCCCTACCCTCCGCCTCCCTCCTGTGACCAGGGCTGAACCGCTGGCTCCCTACTAAGGCGGGCCCCACATTACTGCACTAAATCCCAGCCCCCCTCGCAGCTTCCTCTCTTCCCTGACTCACCAAATTCCTCCTCTTTCCAGAATCATTTCTATCAGCACACAAATGAGTTATTCCTCCCATCTTAAAACCGCCTCCGTTCCGTTGACTGTCTTTTTCCAGTCTCTACCCCATTTTGTTACTTCCCTTTAAAGCGAAACTCCTCAAAAGGGATGTCGGTACTGGCTGCCTCTCCTCATTCTCTCGTGAACCCACTCCAAGCAGGCATTCCCCGCCCCCAGCTCTTATCAGAGTCACCTGTGAACTTGGCCTGTTTAATGCTGATCCAGGGCTCTGGAAACTCCCTCTGTAAAGGGCCAGGTAAGAAATATTTTAGGCTTTGCAGCCCTCACGGTCTCTGTTGCAGCTATTCAACCCTGCCTGTGACTTGAAAGTAGCCAAAGGCGATCTGTAAACAAGTGGGTGTGGCTGCATGCCAATAAAACTTTATTTACAAAAACAAGTGGGGGGCCGGATTAGGCTCACGGGCTGTCTGCCCGTCCCTGAATAATTGCTTCCTAGATTTCATCTTGTTTGAGCTCTCAGTAGTAGTTGGCACATCTGCTGCCTCCCTCCTTCTGGAAGCACGTTCTTCATGTGGGCTCTGAGACTTCGATCACTTGTTTTGGTCCCGGGGCTCCGTTTTCAGACTTCTGGTGTTTTGTATGTAGTCTCCGGGCTTTCAGGACCATCTATATGCTGAGGATCCCACCGTTCACACCTCCATCCTGGACCTTCTCCTTTGGACTCCACACCTGTGTGTCCAGCTCCCTCGGGTGTCTCCCCTTGGAAGTCCAACAGACGTCTCAAACCAGCTCTCCCTCCGTGCCTCCCCCTCCCACCGTCTCCCCTTTTCCTGCGCTGTAACTGGAAGCTCCGTCATCCAACTGCTTGGAAATCCTTATTGCTTCTCCTTTTCTCACATTCCACATTCAGTCCATCAGCAAATTCTATCAGCTCTACCCCCTTCAGATGGAACCAAGAGCAGATGCTTCTTACCTGCTACTGCGTGGACTAAACCACCATCATCTGGACGATGCTGCCTCCTCTTCATGTTTTGCATTTTCCCCATTTCAGGCTACTCTCAACGCAACAGCCAGCACAAGCCTTTAAAAACCCGAGTCACCCATGTCCCTCTTCTGTCCCCAAGTCCCTGTGGCTGCCATCTCATTCAGCCAAAGCCCTGAGGACCCCAAGCGATGCGCCCCATCACACTGGGACACGTGGGGCTCTTTGCTGGGCTTTATACACGCCAAGCACCCAGGGATCTCAGGGCCTTTGCTCGTCTTCCCCCTCCTCCTGGAACACTCTTCTCCCAGATCCACGTGATTCATGCCCTGTTCGCCTTCATCTTTGGTCACGTGGCAGCTTCTCAGGAAGCGCTCTCCCAACGACCCTATTTAAAATGCCAAACCTGCTCCTGGACCCGTTCCACTTACCACCACCTGGAGGTGCCCTTTGCTTTGCATCACTGGCTTCCTCCCCTACAGTTTAAATAAGCTCACGTTGTCTCTGCTTTCATCTCAGCACCAAGGACACTGCTAGGCACAAAGTAACTACTCAATAAACACGCATCCCTGAAAGGCCGGATGCGTGGACGTGCCCGTCCCTGCACACGTCACAGCTCATTCTGGTGCAACCACTGGCTGGTGGTGTGAATGTGTGGTTAATGTTAAGGTCAGTGAACGCGGATGTCAACGCAGGTCTGGGAGGTGGCAATTCTGTTTCCCTTGTCAATGTCCATGGCTGGTTATGATGTTTCCCTGAGCACGTGGACGTCTGCTGTGTGGTGTCTGGGCAACCACACATTTCCTGGGACCGTCCCTTAACTGGAGACTTCCACACCTCCCCGGTCCGGTGGCTGCCAACTGTTGCAGGCCCTGCCCGACTCCTTCTTCCCCAGGGCGGCATCTGCTAGTGGCGCAACGTTTAGTTCTCCCAGCTGGCGCTGCGCGGGAGCGACATCCATCTTCAGAGCATCCTTCGCGAGACGCCTTTCTTCCTCTCTCCTGCCTCCTTCACCCCACACAGAACCAGACTCCTGTACCAGATTCTGTCTGAAATGGGGTCTCCACAAGCCGTGGGACCGGGCAAGGCCCTTACCTTTGTGGAAACTCAGTTTCTGCCTGTGGGACGAGGGCTGAGCCGGGGAAGCCGGGAAGCTCCTGGGTGCTCCCACCCTTCCCACTGGAATAACAAACAACCACCAGGAATCAGAGCGGCGCTGGACAGCGGCACAGGAGGTAGGCCTCAGACATGGCCATGGGCTGAGCGTCCAAACGAGCAGCACGTGATTATTATTATTACTGTTATTGCCGCCTCCTCCAGCGGTTGTGTGCTCAGCGCTTCCTCCCCACCCTTCACAGGGTGACGGCGAGCAGACCTGGAATCTGACTCTCTGCCATCTATCTGCTTTTTCTGTGACCTCGTTGAACCACTAACCTGGGCCTCAGTTTCCTCATCTGTACAATGGGCACAAACATTATAACCTACCAGCTTTACTGGGCTTTCAGGAGGATTAAGGAGCTCTAAGGGTCTTTGCGAAGTTTGGAGACAAATTGAATCCTGCCATAACACAAGATGTTGCCTAAAATCTAGAAATAACGTTAAACAGAAATTACCAACACCTGGCCGGTGGTCCTTTGCTAACTGGCCATTCAATTTGCATCAATATGGTAACTAGGGTTGGCCAGATAACCACTTTGAGAGGTCTCACGTTGGCATCGGGAGCTGGTGGGCTGGGTGGGGGCGGGGGGGTGTACTGCCCAGGGATGATACAAGCTGGGGGGTGTCCTGAATTTCTAGCATCTGAGCGCCGCCTGCCCCAAGGACGCCGGGGGGGGATGGGCGGAGTCTTGCTCCAGCTGTAGGTGTTTCAGGGGATTGGGTGCAAACAGCCAGGGGATCAGGTGTAGCCCTGGGGCCTCACCACTGCTGGGTCACTCCCAACCACCACCCGGCCCTGTGTCCCTCTGAACCTTGCTCTCTGCCGGAGCGCCTGTACCTTGTAGCCCTGGATGTCTCCGTTCTGGCTTTCCGGCGGCGGTGGGTCCCACGTCACATCCAGCTGCGTGGCCGTGGCGCCGTGGACAGCCACGTTGCGGGGCACTGCCGTGGGCACTGGAGGGTGAGAGGGCCGGTGAGTGCGTGAGGGGACCTCGGGGAGGAGGAAGAGTAGGTGGGCTGGGGGCGGGGTGTGGTCCCCCAGCTCCCGTCTCTCCTCCTACTGGGCTTCCGGGGCGGGGCGTGGGAAAGCTGTGCTGGGGCTGGAAGGGCAGTGGCGCTCACCTGCCTCCCCGACGAAGACCTCGTGTGGGGGGCTGGAGGGCCCCTCGCCCGCAGTGTTGTACACACTCATGCGTATTTCGTAGCGCTGGTGCTTGTTCAGGTCTGGGGGTGAGAGTGGGGGAGGGGAGAGGCACACAGAGGTCACTGGCCCTGCAGTGGACGGGGGCGGCGTGGAGGGGGGCGGCTGCAGGGGGCGCTGTGATGATGCACCCCTGCGAGTCTGGACCCCTGAGTGCAGGTTCAGGAAAGAACAGGTAAGAGGTGGGGCAGCCGACACTGGGGAGAGGGATGCTCTGGGAATCTGGACACAGGGTGACACTGGGTGGCGTCCTGGCCAAGTGTGACCACCTTGGGCATTTTTGAGACCGAAAGGTGCACTGTTAACATTTATGCTGGGACAACAGGTGTGAACCAAAACTGTCCCAGAGGCGCCAGGTCACAGGTCACTGCTTCCCTGCCTGTCCTGGACACACTGGCCACTTTAGCTGCTTCAAGTTCCCAGCTTCCCCCCGCCCCCACGTCTCCATCAACCAGCTCTTAACGCGGGGGCAGGGCCCAGCCCTAAAGAGAAAAGGCTCATTGGAGGCGAATCTGGGGCGAAGAAACTCGATGTTTTTGCTCAGTTGGGGTGCTTGGGGGGAGACGCTTAGACGGAAGCTGAGCTGACAAGTGCCTCTGATGGGACGAGACAGAGCGGCAGCAACGTGGACGCCTGCCTGTGGACCCCCGGCCCCTACCGCGCACCTCCTCTCGCCGTCCCTCGCGCCCCAGGAGGACGAGGCCTTAGCCATTTCCCTTTCTGTCCTGCACTGATGGATGGTGGCCTGGAGCAGACCTTCCCTGGCGACCCCCTGCTTTTCTGTGTATTTCAGGAAAGTCACGCGTGTGCAGGGGGTTCCCCTTCTTCAAGCAGCCTGAGGTGGGCGCACCACTCAGCTGTGGTCAGGCGTCCTCGGAGGCCCCTCTCCCCTCCCCGTGGAAGGCGGGGCCCGTCGGGGAGCCGCCGTGCAGGGGGACTTACTGTCCAGCTCGTACTGCGTGAGGCTGGGCCGGCTCAGGTCCCGCACGGAGTACAAGGCTACGGGGTTGGGGTGGGGTGGAGGGGGCCGGAGGGAGACAGCAGACAGAGGTGGTTAGTACACACACCCCCCCGAGCCACACAGACCCCGATGAGGGGGGCGGGATGGGAACACGCATGCAGAGGGAAGGGCCCTCCAGATTCCTGAGTGAGGGGCCAGGCTGGGAGCGGGGATGGGGGGGGAAGAGGCAACTCCCAGGACAGTGCCATCCTGCCCTGGTGTGCACCTGCTGGAGGTCACAGGGCACAGGAGCCCCTGGGAGCCCAGCATCCCCAGATGGGGACAGCTCTGGCCCCTTGTCTAAGGCTGAGTTCCTGCCGTGATAGAGTGGTGTCGTTAATTTCCTCATATGAACCAGAAACCATTTTACTACCAGGAAGTATGACTGTATTATACACAGGCCTATAAAATCACAACGACCAGCACGTCTGCCAAAAAATAAAACAAAATAACGCAAGCTGCTGTATCAGCTCTTTCTGAGGTTTTCTATTAATTTTCCTTGGCTACGTGTTCAATCATCTTGTCTGTTAATACCTGCTAGAAGACAAGGTGCAGACGGTTTACGAGAAGGATGGGAGGAAAAATCAAAACGCAGAGGATCTTAAACTGTTCCTGTTCTCCCAGTGTCTCTGGTTTGGTACCACCACCCACCTAGGGACCAAATCCTCCAGACCCCTCCCCGTCCCACCGGCCTCCCTCTCCCCAGCGTGAATCAGTGCGCGTGTGTGTGGTGGGGCTCAGAGCACAACGTCTCCCAAACAGGCCCTCGACTGCATCTCACGCTGGCTGTCCTGGCACCAACCTCATGCTCTTGCCTCCGTCACTGTATTCGCCTCGAACTGGGGCCACTGCTTCTGGACCCCATCACCAGCCATGGCCCCCAAGACCCCAAAGTAACCATCCTAACCCAGAAGTACGACGTGTCATCCCTTTGCTTGTGTGTGACTCTCTGGGATTTTTACTTGGCTTCCTGAATTTTTTCCTTCCTGCTGCAGAGGCAGGCTGGATTCCGGGGACCCCAGGGCAGAATGGTCATCTCCCTGAGGAACCAGAGGGGGCCAGACTGCTGCCCTTGGGACATGACCAGGCTTTGCTTTGGGTCCTTCCCACCTCAGGCCCTTTGCACATGCCAGGATCCACCCTCCCCCGCCAACCTCCTCTGGACTGGTTGACCTGGAATCATCCATCAGTGTCGGCACCACAGCCACCCCCAGGGAAGCCTTTTCTGACACCTGCTTTAGGACCTCCTGGAATACGTGCTTCACAGAGGCCATGCCGACGGTCTTAGATTACCTATAGCAGGCTTTTCTTCTCCAGCGCCTGGCTCCTCCCCCAGCCTGCAAGCTGTCTGAGAGGGCAGGGACCTTGTCTGTCTTGTTCACTGGTGTCCCCCCAGTGTCTGGAGCATAGAAGGTGCTCAATAAACATGCACTTGGGGATTGAATGGGATGGGATGAGAGGCACACACAGGGGAGGGCGCCAGGGTTTTGGGTTAGTGTGATTCCAGGATGCTGAGAGCTTCACGCCCCCGCCCGCCCCCGACTCCTTCCACTGTCACTCACAGGTGAGCTCTGCCCACTTGGCCCCCGGGTTGTTGATGCCACGCAGCGTGAAGCCCCTCAGACCCTCGTAGAGCAGCTCCCGGTACCGGATCCGGAAGCCCAGGAGGATGCCGTTGATCTTGTCTTCTGATGGTGGCTGCAGGGAAGGGAGTGGGGGTGGGGCCGGCCATGGCTGAGCATCCCCTTCCCCTCCGCCCCTGCCTCCCTCCCCATCCTGCGTCCTGCAGCCACACAGCAGGCACTGTGTCTTAACCGGGAAAAGGAATCAAAGTGGCATTGAGCATTCTTAATTTACGAAGCATTTCCAACGAGGTTACTCCATCCCTGTAGCATTCCCTGGGAGGCAGGGCAGGGCGGGAATCACCATGCCATCCCCACTGAACAGAGAGGAAAGTGAGGCTCAGAGATGGTGAGGAACTTGCCCAAGGTCACACAGCATCATGGGGGCCCTGAGCATGACTCTGGACGCAGAACCGTCTCAAAGAGTTGTTCCTTGTCTAGAAACTTCCTCATATGATCACGTGCCCTGGCCAGGATTTCCTGGAGTTTCCAGGGAATTAGGGAGAGTCCTCGCCCTGCTTTTCAGCAAGAACGGGGGCGGCGTGTCTTCGTGCGCTGCCCCTCTCTGCCTTGATCGTTTTCCTCTTTGCTTCCTGCTCCTGTCCTCAGACGAGTTGGAGAACAGGGTTCTGGAGAAGGTGGAAACTACTTTATTTATTTACTTTTGGCTGCGTTGGGTCTTCATTGCTGCACGCGGGCTTTCTCTAGCTGCGGTGAGCGGGGGCTACTCTTCGTTGTGGTGTGCGGGCTCTAGGTGCGTGGGCTCAGTAGTTGTGGCTTGCAGGCTCTAGAGCACAGGCTTGGTAGTTGCGGCGCACGGGCTTAGTTGCTCCGCGGCACGTGGGATCTTCCTGGACCAGGGATCAAACTCGTGTCCCCTGCATTGGCAGGCGGATTCTTAACCACTGCGCCACCAGGGAAGTCCCAGAAACTACTTAGTTATGATGACTCTTCTAAAAAACCTGCTGAAATGGTTCAGCCTTTTATTAGCTCCTTAACTGTATTCCTGGCTGCAGCTGGTGCCTCCCTGCCCCCTTCATCACGATGGCCCCGATCTGCTCCAGCCTTGGTCGGCTCCCCGCTGCACTAGGTCATTTTCACTTAAGGGACTGTCCTTCTCAGGTGGGGCCTTGAGCTGTGGGAGGGGTCGGGGGGGTCCCTCCTGTTTTCTCTTCAAGGGCTTTCCCTTCAGGGGGGCTGCAGGTGGGCAAAGGTTGGCACCTGCCCCTCTAATCCTGAGAAACGGAGATAGGAGTTCAGGGCTTTGGGGCCTCCGTGGGTGACCCGCTGAGCCCCAGGACTGGGCTTCAGGGGCTGGCGGGGGTCCTAAAGGCACCCACGGGCAGCTGGGTCTCTGAGATGCGTCCCGGGTCTTCCTCAGGCCGTGAAGGGATGAGCAGGTGGTTGGCGGAGGAGAGGTGGGAGGCTGGTTCTTTGTACCTGGATGATGGGTTCCTGCTCATGGTGACAGGACTGAAGCCCAGCCTGGGTGCAGGTGAGGCAGGCACACCTGTGACTGGTCTCTGTCGGGAATCCCTTCACTCAGAGCGGGGCTGGGGTTCACAGAGACGCTGGAGGCCCTGACAGCCCCCAGCCCTTCTCTGTGCAAGGATTCTGCTGACGTAAGGGCACCGAACCTGGCCCTGCCACCTAGTAGCTGTGTGACCTGGGGCATTCTTGTCACCTCCCCGAGTCTGGGTCCTCATCCACAGAAGGGTATAGGGTAGGACCACATTATCTGGAGGTGGAATGAAGGGTGTGTATGTGTACACACGTGTGTGTGCGTGCGTGTGCGTGTCTATGCATGTGGGTGCCGTGTTCCAGCCCTGCGGGGGCTATTGTCTTTCTGGTCCCAGCACAGGGTGTGTCTGAGTCCTCGTGGGACACGGGCCCCTCCCCGCCTGCCCGGCCGTACCTGCCATCGGATCAGCACGGAGGTGGTGGTGTGCGGTGTCACTGAGACAATTGTGGGTGCTTCATCAGGGGCTGGGGGGAGAGGCGGACAGGTGAGCTCTGGGGGTGGGGTGGGACTTAGGCCCCCTGGGAGCCATGGGACCAGATTCTGCAGACACTGGTCCCACTTAAGCCCCTCCTCATGCCCACCGCCCCAAGTTCTGTACAACAAAGAGCCAGTGTAAAGTGGGAGAGGGGCCGGGAACTTGACCCCAGCCCAAACCCAAGGGCCCCGATCCCCTCCTCTCTGCACCCAGTGCCACAGGCCTCCCCACTCCCACTGAGGTTTCCTGGGGTCGGCCATGAGCTTCGAGGACAGAGAAGAAACACACGAGGATGCCAGGCTGGCTGTGGGTCCTGAGCCCATGGCAAAGGCCCCTCTGGCCCAAACCTCCTTGGGACTCTGCCTGGGGAGCCAGACCAAGGGCCCAGCAGGCCCAGTGCCCCACCCATCTTTGGAGGCTCCTCCCCCAGAAGAGAATGCCCAGTGCCCAGCAAGTGCCCGGGGGACCAAGAGAAAGAGACCCCAGTGGAGGGCACTGACCGGCCTGCAGGGTGGTCAGTGGTTCCGACTCCTTGCTGAACTCACTGTCCCCGATGTCATTGGTGGCCTTCACTCGGAACTTGTAGGACGTGAAGGGCTTGAGCCTGTGTAGGGGAATCGGGTTTGATGAACAGAGGTGCCCCCTAACGGCCCTGCCCCGCCGTCCCTGCTTCCCATCTCCCCAGGGCAGCCCCAGCAGCTGTGGGTCCATCACACAGACGGGAACGTGGAGGTTCAGAAGGACGGTCTGCTACGCAGGCAACAAGCTTGGGCCAGGCCCTGGGGTGCCCTAGACCAGGCCAGCTCAGGGTGTGGCCTCACCTTGGCCGCAGCTAGATGCCAAAGGTCCCCAAGTGGAAACGTCCACATATCCCCTATCTCAGAGGGGCCTGGAGGTAGGAAAGCTCCAGTAACTTCCCCTCAGAGCTGACACCTCCCCCAGCCCTCTCTTGCATTTAGTGAATTGAGGAAGGGCTGAGGGTCTCAGGAGTTAACCAGCACTTCATCTCGATAAGCCTCATTTCCTCTGCAGGCAAACAGCTTCCTTTCTGATTTATTGAGGGTGGGAGGGGGAGTGAGGGGAAAAGTCTTGCTCAAAACTCTCGGTCTCATCAACTGGAATGTTAAAAATACATCCCGGGCTTCCCGGGTGGCGCAGTGGTTGGGAGTCCGCCTGCCGATGCAGGGGACGCAGGTTCGTGCCCCGGTCCGGGAAGATTCCACATGACGCAGGGCGGCTGGGCCCGTGAGCCATGGCCGCTGAGCCTGCGCGTCCGGAGCCTGTGCTCCGCAGCAGGAGAGGCCACAACAGTGAGAGGCCCGCGTACCGCAAAAAAAACCCAAAAACCAAAAAACAAAAAACCCCCACATCCCACTAGGAATTAAATTGAAGGCAGAACTTTGGAGCGAAGCTCCACTCCCCTATTAAGGATGGAGAGGGAGGCTCCGCCTGGCTGGAGAAATCCAGCTAATGAAGGATGGCGAGCCTTTCACGGAGGGGGCTTCTAGGCTCCAGAAATAGATAATAAGAGGCAGCCCTAACAAGCTCCAGAGAGGGTGGGGAGGGAGGTTAGGACAGAGCTGGAGGGGATGAGCGTGGACGCGGAGAGGTCCCGGGGGATGCCGGCTGTGGAAGCGATCTGGGGGTGGGCGGGGTCTGGGCCGGGAGGGGCGGAGCGGAGGTGCTGGTGGACACACGGGGGGCCTCACCTGTCCACAACGAAGGCGGAGGCGTTGTGGCTCACAGAGGCTGAGTGCAGGGCCCACCTGCCGCTGGGCAGCTCGCGGGTCTGAATGGTGTAGTAGCGCACGGGGGACAGCCCGTCGCTCCCGGGCTCCCAGGACAGGAGCACGCTGCGTGCCTTCACGTTCTCCTGCTGCACCACGGGCTTGCTGGGGGGCTGCGGGCGGTCTGGAGGGGGTGGATCGGGGAGGAGCAGGTGAGGCCACGGCGGAGGTGGGGGTGCACTTTCTCGGCCCCCGGGAGCACTGATGCCCCCCATCCCATCCCATTTCTGCACGCAGGTCCCAGCAGTCAGCACCGTGGCTCCTGGCCAGCGACTGTCCCTGGGCTACTCGAGGCCCAGGTGCCTGGGAATTTACACCCCCTGAGGGCAGCCCCAGCACAGGGCTGACAGTGAGGTGGTGTGAACGCCCCAGTTCCTTTGCCCCGGTCTGCACGGTGCTGAGATGGGACCTCCACTGTCCCCAGTGGGGTGGGGCTGAGCCCACATCTCCCTCGGTGGGACTCGGCTTTGTCCCCTGCGAGGGCTTGGCCTCTGTTCACTTCCCCACGCCCCATGGCGGGATTCTTGGTCTCAGCACTCTGGCTCTTGGGTGGATGAGGCTTTGTTGCGGGACCTATCCTGTGCGTTGCAGGATGTGTAGCGGCACCCCGGCCTCTACCCTCTAGATGCCAGGGGCATTTCCTTTCCACCTGTGACACCCAGACTCTGCCCGGTATCCCGGGGTGGAGGCAAGGGCGCCCTGGCTGAGAAGCACTGTCCTCCTGGTTTTTCCTGGGAACACTAATAAATCAGGCTCACAGGGATCTGGGGCTCAGGCCTGCTTCTGGGGAACCCAACTTTGTGTGAGAAGCCGGCTCAGGGAGGCAGGGCGACGGCAGCCAGGGCTCTAGGCTGCAGTCCCATCCTCCACCCAACTGGACACAGTCTCCTCTTGAGAAGGAGGGGAGAGAGGAAGGAAGCTGGTCTCAGAGGCTCACCCTTTAGAAAATCTGGGCAGGGCAGGACGCTGGGGAGGGGAACTCCCAGATCAGCTCTGGAAGTCTGCTGGAGCCCTTGCTGACCTTGGCCTCAGAGATTTGAGCCCACTTTCCATTCTGGACCAGGGCAAGAGACTCACAACTAGCCCACTCCCAGCCGTGCACGAGGAGATGGTGTGAGCTCCCGGGCCGGCTGTGGGTGCCCCCCCCCAGGCCCCCCAGGCCTCCCCAGTCCCGGTGGGCAGTCACCTCTCTTCTCCGTGGTCACCACCAAGGCCTCGGCGGCCTCTCCCCAGCCCTTGCGGGTCTGGGCCGTGATGCGGAACAGGTAGACGGACTCTGGCTTGAGGCCGGTGGCCGTGAACTGGCGGGCGCTGGGCACGAGCACCTCCACCGTGGCAGCGTTGGCCGTGGTGGCGTTGAGCCTGTGTGTGATCTGGTAGGCTGCGGGGAAGGAAGGAGACGGGCCATGCTGGGAGGTGGGGCTGCGGGGGGCACGAGCAGGTGCTCTATGCAGCGTCTGCAACCCCCAGCCCAGCCCCCGATGAGGCAACTGAGGCTCAGGGAGGCCAGGCCACCTGCCAGGAATTGACCAAGCTGGAATTCCAGCCCAGGTCTTTCTAAGCCCAAATGCCTTCCCGCCACCCCCCAACCCCCCAGCCCCATCGACTCTGTCTCCAGAGGCACAGCTTTCACAGGGGGCGGGCGCTGCACGATGCCAGGACTGAGCCCTGGACCGGTACAGGTGGTCCGATCCCCCGTTCTACAGGTGAGGGGCTGAGGCCATGGAGGGAAGCCGACTTGCTCAAGTTCACACAGCTGTTCATTTCAAGCCTGTGAGTCTTCTCGTGTGTGTGTGTGTGTGCGTGTGTGTGTGTCTGCGTGTGTGTGTGTGTGTGTGCGTGTGTGTGTGTGTGTGTCTGCGTGTGTGTGTGTTAGTAGGAACCGTGACTACGAAATGATGCTTCCGACCTGTAGCATCCCTCCTGGGTGCCTTAGGCCTCGTTTCCCACCTGTGGGCGCGGCTGCGCTGAGCCAGCCCGTGCGCCCTCACCTGGCTACACTTAGGAACAGCGGCCGAGGTTCACCAGATGGCCAGTCCCCTGGGGACCTGGGTCCCGTGGAGGCACAGAGCTGACCAATGGTCCCTAAGACACCTGAGCCCCAACCTTGCCCTCCCGCTGATTATCTTACAGGCTGAGATTTCCAGTAGGAGAAATTAGACTCACAACCATTCTTGAGGACACGTGGACACTTGTCCTGGGCTTAGCCTCTCTCCTGCCAAGACTGAATCTGCCCCTTTACACCTTATACCTCCTTCTTCCTGCAGCCAGGGCCCAGGCAGGGTACAGGCTTACCAAGAATGATGCCGTTGGGGGCGGCGGGGGGCTGCCAGATCAGCCGCACCGAGGTGGTCCTCACCTCTGGGAACAGGATGCCCATGGGTGGTCCCGGGACTGGAGGGTAAGAGGAGAAGCAGGGGACACTGCAGCTGCTGCTCAGCCCCTAGACCAGCCCGGCTCCGGCAGAGCAGCACGGAGGGGGGCAGGGGAAGAGGTCACTCTGCTCGCTGAACTTCTGAGGAGTGTGTGTCTGTGCTTGGCACCGTGTCCTCACACAGGACGTGGAGATGCTATCAGTGAGGTTTATGCGTTACTTGGCAGGAACTAGACGGGGCCGAGGCTCCAGCTTTGGGGCAAATGAAAGCACCAACCCCAAGCACACACCACTCCTCTTTCTGGACCTCACTCTGGAACCTGCGGGCCTGGAGCTCCACCGCTCCTCTCTCTGGACCTCACTCTGGAACCCGCGGGCCTGGAGCTCCACCGCTCCTCTTTCTGGACCTCACTCCGGGACCCGTGGGTCTGGAGCTCCACCGCTCCTCTTTCTGGACCTCACTCTGGAACCCGCGGGCCTGGAGCTCCACCGCTCCTCTTTCTGGACCTCACTCCGGGACCCGTGGGTCTGGAGCTCCACCGCTCCTCTCTCTGGACCTCACTCCGGGACCCGCGGGCCTGGAGCTCCACCGCTCCTCTTTCTGGACCTCACTCCGGGACCCGCGGGCCTGGAGCTCCACCGCTCCTCTTTCTGGACCTCACTCCGGGACCCGTGGACCTGGAGCTCCACCGCTCCTCTCTCTGGACCTCACTCCGGGACCCGTGGACCTGGAGCTCCACCGCTCCTCTCTCTGGACCTCACTCTGGGACCCGCGGGCCTGGAGCTCCACCGCTCCTCTTTCTGGACCTCACTCCGGGACCCGTGGGTCTGGAGCTCCACCGCTCCTCTCTCTGGACCTCACTCTGGAACCCGCGGGCCTGGAGCTCCACCGCTCCTCTCTCTGGACCTCACTCCGGGACCCGTGGGTCTGGAGCTCCACCGCTCCTCTCTCTGGACCTCACTCCGGGACCCGTGGGTCTGGAGCTCCACCGCTCCTCTCTCTGGACCTCACTCCGGGACCCGCGGGCCTGGAGCTCCACCGCTCCTCTTTCTGGACCTCACTCCGGGACCCGTGGGTCTGGAGCTCCACCGCTCCTCTCTCTGGACCTCACTCTGGAACACGCGGGCCTGGAGCTCCACCGCTCCTCTCTCTGGACCTCACTCTGGAACCCGCGGGCCTGGAGCTCCACCGCTCCTCTCTCTGGACCTCACTCTGGAACCCGCGGGCCTGGAGCTCCACCGCTCCTCTCTCTGGACCTCACTCCGGGACCCGTGGGTCTGGAGCTCCACCGCTCCTCTCTCTGGACCTCACTCCGGGACCCGCGGGCCTGGAGCTCCACCGCTCCTCTCTCTGGACCTCACTCCGGGACCCGCGGGCCTGGAGCTCCACCGCTCCTCTCTCTGGACCTCACTCCGGGACCCGTGGACCTGGAGCTCCACCGCTCCTCTCTCTGGACCTCACTCCGGGACCCGTGGACCTGGAGCTCCACCGCTCCTCTCTCTGGACCTCACTCCGGGACCCGCGGGCCTGGAGCTCCACCGCTCCTCTTTCTGGACCTCACTCCGGGACCCGTGGGTCTGGAGCTCCACCGCTCCTCTCTCTGGACCTCACTCCGGGACCCGTGGGTCTGGAGCTCCACCGCTCCTCTCTCTGGACCTCACTCCGGGACCCGCGGGCCTGGAGCTCCACCGCTCCTCTTTCTGGACCTCACTCTGGGACCCGTGGGCCTGGAGCTCCACCGCTCCTCTCTCTGGACCTCACTCCGGGACCCGCGGGCCTGGAGCTCCACCGCTCCTCTCTCTGGACCTCACTCCGGGACCCGTGGGTCTGGAGCTCCACCGCTCCTCTCTCTGGACCTCACTCCGGGACCCGTGGGTCTGGAGCTCCACCGCTCCTCTCTCTGGACCTCACTCCGGGACCCGTGGGTCTGGAGCTCCACCGCTCCTCTCTCTGGACCTCACTCTGGAACCCGCGGGCCTGGAGCTCCACCGCTCCTCTCTCTGGACCTCACTCCGGGACCCGTGGGTCTGGAGCTCCACCGCTCCTCTCTCTGGACCTCACTCTGGAACCCGCGGGCCTGGAGCTCCACCGCTCCTCTTTCTGGACCTCACTCCGGGACCCGTGGGTCTGGAGCTCCACCGCTCCTCTCTCTGGACCTCACTCCGGGACCCGTGGGTCTGGAGCTCCACCGCTCCTCTCTCTGGACCTCACTCCGGGACCCGTGGGTCTGGAGCTCCACCGCTCCTCTCTCTGGACCTCACTCCGGGACCCGTGGGTCTGGAGCTCCACCGCTCCTCTCTCTGGACCTCACTCCGGGACCCGTGGGCCTGGAGCTCCACCGCTCCTCTCTCTGGACCTCACTCTGGGACCCGTGGGTCTGGAGCTCCACCGCTCCTCTCTCTGGACCTCACTCCGGGACCCGTGGGTCTGGAGCTCCCTGCCCAAGCAGCCCCAGGCATGCTTCCCTTCTACAGGGGCCCGGAACCACCCTCCTGAGGGTGTAGACTTGTCCCTCTGGACGGAGGGATGGCCAAGGGGCAGGTGTTTTGGGCAAATGGATGGAAACGGAATGATATGGGCCAGAGGAGATGGGGGCGGAGGGGAGACAACAGGGTGGCAGAGTCGGGGGACGGCTTGGGGGGCAGCTCTTCCCAGGCTGCCTCGATCTAATTCGGAATGCCAAGAAATCTGAGATTTCTAAACTTGAACTGGGCCTTCCAGGCCATTAGGAGGGTATATCTGTCAAGGCAGGAGCGTAGAACACATTTAATTTAACAGATCATTAGCTTCATTTATCTCTTTAGAACATATGGTGTTTGGGCTTCGCTTTGCACTCTCGTCCCGACCCCACAAGTGTTTTTGGTGAGCAGTATGTGAGGATGTGTGTGGGGAGGAGCAAGGGGGGCAAAGGACCTGTCAGCTCAGCCTCCGATGGGGAGTTTTGCTGCAGAGATGAATGCCTGGAGCCCGGCAGGGGTCACTCGTTTGCTAACAGGACCCGTAGGCTTGTGTAAAGGAAAAAATCAAGCCTTTTGCTTGCACAGACCTGCACTCGGAGAGAGCCTGCCCCAGGTGAACAAGAAATCAAAGCGGGTACAAATCCTCTTCTCTGTTCACCTGTCCCAGAGAGACTGGATCAGATGCCAGTCTGCCCTTGCATTGTCATTTCTTCCTTAGGGATGCGCAGTTTGTAATTAGCATCCCTTGCAGTGGGGTTGGTGGCCCTCAGTGACCTGCTTCCCCCAGCAGAAGCCTGAGGCCACGGTTCCCTTTGGGGCAGAGAGAGACCTCAGAGGGGCAGGGCAGGGCTGGGCAGGGTAGGGGTGGACAAAACGCAGCTCTCAGCCTTCCCCAGGCTCCCAGGGACGGAAACGTACCGTCATCCAGCGTCCGCTCCAGGATGGCAGGATGGCTGGGGCTGCCGTCCCCGATGCGCGTGAAGGCTAGCACCTGCACCTCGTACAGCACGTATTTGCCCAGGCCTGTGAGCTGGGCGCTGCGTGACGAGTTCCCTTCCACCAGCCAGAACCGGGGCTGGGAGTCTGAGTCCTTCTCCTTATACAGCACCTGTTGGAGCCCAGCGCAGGGGTGAGGGCCTCCGGCCTGGGTCTGGTCCCACCAGAACCTCTCCTATCTCCTCCCCAGGAGCCAGGTGGGTGAGGATGAGTGGGTGGACCTGGGGCTCCCTGGAGGGGCTTGGTTCCCAGGTTACACAAGCCTAGTGCTCGGGGAGGGAGGGGGACACAAAGATGCAGTCAGCCATGGAGCTGGAAGGTTCCTTAGAGAGCATCCAGCTGAGAAAACAGGCCCAGAGAGGGGGCGTGACTTGCCCAAGGTCACACAGCCAGTAGTGGCAGAGCTGGGATGTTAAGCTACGTCTCCTGACTTCCAGGCTGGGGTGGCAGGTGCAGCTTTGGGAGGAATTCTAGAAGATAATGGAAATTGAAGCTGGGCCCATCGGGGCTGAGAGTGAGGCTTGGGGCACCCAGTGTGGCCTCCTGGGGGAGGTAGAGCTGCCCCAAGGACCTCAGGCCTTCATGGGAAGCTTCCCCACCCCCAAGGGAGGACTCCTTGGTTGTCATGGTGACCAACGGATGCCACCGGCAGATCCCCCGTGTCCACTGTAGAAGGCAGAGTCCTGGGCCCCAGGGGGTCACGAGGACAGGGCGCCGGGACAGGGAAGTGGGTGCAGGGGCTCCAGCCCCCTCCCGTGCTCGGATCTGGGATTCACCTTGTAGCCCAGCACCAGCCCGTTGCGGTCGGCCTCTGGGACTTCGCTCCAGCGAACCAGCATGCTGCTGGAGGTGGTGGCCAGCACAGACACGTTGGTGGGGCCCGAGGACGGCACTGGGGGAGAAAGGAGCGGAGAGAAGCAGCTCACGACCCAGAGCGGACCCGACAGTGGAGGGGGTGGAGTGGGGTCTGAGGAAGGAAACGGGGCACGGTCCCCAAATAGCAAATTATTCTGCGACGATGATGCCTTTGGCTCCGGAGTGTTGCAGATGCTGCTTCTGGCTTCAGATCAGCCTCCCCGTTATCCCCCCTCAGACTAACGTTAGGATGAGGCTGCATTTCCTGCCGGCGTAGCAGCGAGGGGTGGGGGAGGGGCTAGGGTGGGAAAGCAGCCATCATTTAAAGGGCGTTAGGAAAAAGCCACAGAGCTACACGCCACACGCGGCTGGATGAGGGCTGCCTGTAGGCCGGGAGCACATATTCTGTGGGTGTCCCCTTGCCAGGCCCCTATGAGCCGCTGCTGCTTCTGGAATGTTCTGAGAGCTCACCCAACCCGTACCCTCTCCCCACCCCCCCACCTCCATCTTGGGGTCTCACAGGCACTGCTGGGTGTCAGGGTTAAAAGTGGGGACACAGAGGCGGGAAGCCCCTCCTGGGAACCTCTGGAAGCAGTGCTGGGAAAATCAGGTTCTGGAAGGCGCGGCCACGCACACACAGGGCGCTCTGCGGGACGCTGAGCACAAGTAGGAAAAGGAGCCCAGGACATTTCGCACGACAGCTCCAGCCTTTGAGCCCTTAGCAGGCCCTGAGGGCAGAGAGACAAAGGTGGGGGGGTATCCCCAGGCCCCAGGGCGGTGAAGCGGGTGGGGTAGCTGGCATGAGGGCGCAGTACCTGACTCCCGGGTCCTGCCCAACACCGCCTGGCTCCAGGGCCCGCTCCCGATGGCGTTGAAGGCCTGCACCTGGACGCGGTACTCCGTCCACTCCTCCAGGTCTTCGATGGTGTACTCCCGTTCCACGCGGTCTTGGACCACGTGGCTCAGCGTCTTGCCGTGGCCGTCCGCCCGGCTGTACTTGATCTTGTAGCCCACCGACTCGGGGCTCCCGTTGTATTCCATCTCTGGGAGAGGCTGCGGGAGGGCAGGGGTGGGAAAAGCAGCTGTGAGGCCAGGCCCACCTAGCATATGGAAGAACTGCCTGGCTCGAGCTGCCTCTTCCAGGCAGCCTTCGGGATTACCCAGCCCACTGTCCAGCCCGTCAGCACCCACGTGAGGCGCTCTCACCCCTGGGTGTGGCTTAGTTGTGTAACTCTGTGCTTCTGACAGTCCCACCATCTCCCTGTCTCTCTACCCTGGGTTCAGAGGAGAGGCGGCATCCACTCTTCATTGTGCAGGTGACAAATTTATGACCCTGCCAGGGGAGTTGGCCCTGGTGAAGAGAGGCATAAAGGCTGTCTGTCCCACACTCAGCACCTGTGGCAGGGGCTGTCTCTGCCACTTAACTCCCTCACTCAGCCTGCCAACATATACGTATGTAACTGCCTACGGCACGCCTGGTCTCAGGTTGTGTCTGCCCTTGGAGAAGCAAGCACGTGAAGGCAGCATCTCAGGCATGGGCGGAGCTCCAGTCACTGTCAGGAGGTCCTTCCATCCAGCACACCTCCGCCTCTCCCGCTGCAGTTTCAGCCTCCTCCTTTTTGTTTGAGTCTCAGTGAAGAGAAAAAAGACAACTTCATCTCCTGAGCCTATGATTAGGCTGGTGGGGCTGTGGTCACCGGCTCAAGGTCATGCGGATGAACCTGGGCAGTGCTGATAAGCGGTGGAGGTCTTTGTACACTGGGGGCAGCCTGGGATCTGAAGCAGGCGCGAGCTGAGGGCCCAGCCTTCAGATTCTCCTCTGAAGGTGACAGGGCTGGAGCTGGGGCATCCTCAGCCCTCACCTGCCCGCATTCTGCTTCCCCAGAGGCTCCGACGAGCCCGTGATCCGCAGGCCCTGCACGTCCTGACCTACTTTCTCTGGCTGCTCGGCCTCTGCCTCACCGCCTACATCCCCCGTCCCTCCTGCCAGCCCCCGCTCCTACAGACACTCAGTGAAGCAGACTAGAGGCCATTAAGACAGCAATCAATGGGCCTGAGAGCTTGAGATGGGCCTTGAGCACATGCTCTCCTACCTGCTAAGGAAAGGCAGCGGGCCATGCGCCATTAGGTGGGGCCGGAGGGGCCCGGGGCCCCGCACAGTGCAACCCCTGCCTTTTATTCCCCCTCCAGCTCCCACCCTACGTACCAGACTTTTTAGCCTTTTAGTATTTGGAAACCTTAAAGTGAGATGCAGAAGGGACGTGGGGAGCAGCCTGGAGGGGAGCAGAACTGAGGTGAGAAGCGGGGGGTCGGCGAGGGGCGAACTGGGCCTGACGGCTCTGCCTGCTGCTGGTCCCAGCCGCCTGGGAGGGCCGTCGTCATTCATAACTAGCGCTCGTCTGGGCTGATGGCCATTAGCGCCTCCATCAGGCGTGTCCGGGCAAGCGAAAGGCAGCGATGACTTTCTGGTAAATCTCAGCCCACAGCTCGGGGTTTTGCAAGTTGAGTTTGGGGCAACTAGTAAGACATCTTTAGTGGAAGCAAAAAAGAGTTGCATGGCCGGAGGGGCCTGGTGAAGTGGAGGCAGGCAGTTCCCCCTGAAGCTATCATTCCTGGATTCTCTAAGGAGCCGGGCTGTTCGGTGCTGGCCCCACGTCTGCTTGTCTAGGAATTCCTCTTGGGTTTCTGCTTTGTGGCGACCGCGCCGGGAAACGCGGTTCCAGGCGATGTCCTGGGGGAGAAATGCTCTCTCCTGTTCCCCAGAAGATGGGCTGGCTCAGGGGTTAGGGCGGCGGATTCTGGGGGCCAGACTCCCCGGGTTGGGATCCCGAGCCCTGCTGTTAACTAGGGGGTGTGGGGGGTCTTGGGCCAGTTATTCCACCTCTCTCTGCCTCAGTTTCCTCATCTGTAAGGTGGGGGCCAGGATCACTGTCACAGGCTCGTGGAGAGGGTTCAAGGTCCAACTCTGACAGCACTCAGAACCCAGCTTGGCAGGAGGAGAAGCCCTCTGCACGTATTACTCACTCGTGCAGGGTCACCGGGGTAATGACCCTCGATGTGGAACCCTGATCTGTGGGGACAGAGCCTAATGCCTCCCCGACCCCCCCCTCAACCTGAGAAGCAACCCCTCCCTCTCTGACTTGGTGGGTGAGACAACTTACATCCGAAGCCCAGAACCACCCCGGGAGCTGTGTGACTGTGGGTGAATTCCTAACCTCTCGGAGCCTCAGTTTTCGTAGCTGTAAATTGGGAGAGTACCATGTCCTTTGCAGGATTACTGGGAGGATTAAATGGAAGAAAAAATAATGTAAAGTGCTTGGCGTGTGGCAATGCTCAATACACAGTATTTTTGAGCTTCTTTTCACGTGGGGCGTTTGTTCATTGGACTAAGACTGATGCTCAGAACAGAGGAGGGGCCTGGAGGGAATCCGGTGGACGCCTGCTTTGAGGCACCTCTGCAGGGTGCTGAGGCCCGAGGAGACGTCCCACCCCCGCCGCCCTCGCGGGAGCCTCACCACCCAGCGGAGCCACAGGCTGGTCTCACTCGCCGTGCGCAGCGTCACGTTGGCCGGGGCCATGTCAGGGGGCGCCTGGAGGGTCTGGATCTTTCTGGAAGGCTGGCTGGGTGGGCTAGTGCCCACGATATTCACCTGGCGCATGCGGAAGCTGAGATGGGCGGAGACGGGTGAGCAAAATGGTGAGGGCAGGACCCCAGGGCCAAAGCCCGTCCCAGGCCGGGCAGCCCCCGCCCCTTCCTAACCCATTACCTGTAGTAGGTGAAGGGGTTCAGGTCGGGCACCTCCATGGACCGGGCGTCGGGCTCGTTGGGGAGCTGGTGAATCAGCAGCCACTCCTCTCCCTCCCCGACCACGCCCACCTGAAAATGGAGACACCCTTAGACCTGGCCAGCCTGCCGGGCTGAGATGGGGGTGCTCTGAGCCCCAGCTCCCGGGAGGTATAGCCCGGCCCAGGGAAGGTCTTGACACAAAGCCCAGGGCTCACCCGGAGGGCACCACAGGGGGCCCCCATCTTTCCAGGCCCTTAAACAAGACTTCAAGTGGGACCCCGAGCCCTCCTGCATCAGAAGCTCACGGGATGTTTATTATAATCCCACTCCTGGGCGCTGCCCTTGACCCAGCCAATCAGAACCCCCGGGGGTGGTGCCCAGGCGCCTGCATATCTATCAGCAGTAAGTTCCCAGGTGATTCTCCCCAACACCCTGGCACGCTTCTTAAAACCCCAGCTAAATCAAAATCAGAATTTCTGGGGGTGGGACCCAGGTGCTGGAACTTCTGAACACTCCCCTGGTGCAGGCAAAGGTGAGACCCATGGGTGTAAAGGGCTGCAGGAAGCAGCTGGTTATTTCTCTAGGCTAGCCAGTCACCACCCTGACCAGAGGAGGGGTGTGTGTGTGTGTGTGTGTGTGTACGCAGGTGAGGTGGAGGTGGAACTGTGGGCATTTTTGGTGTATCTGACCTTCTGATAGTTGCATGTGAAACTCACACAGATTGAAACACACATGTGATTTGCTCTCAAGAGCAGGCGTGCGGCCAAGGCCGGGGAGCAGGCTGCCCAGGCTGTAGGGCTCTCCTCCGGCAGCTTTACCTGGGCCTCCACCAGCCAGCGGGAGATGGAGGTCTTCCCATCATAACCTGGCCTGAACTGCAAGGTCACGGAGCGGGGGCCGATGTTGGAAATGCCCAGGTTGGTGGGGGCTCCTGGGAGTTCTGGAAAAGGAAAACAGGGCAGGAAAGGAGTGAGAAGAAGGTCCTTCCACCCCCCACAGGACTCTCCAGGCACGGGGCGGGGGGGGGGGGCTGTGTGTCGCAATTTCCTAGACACCTCGGAGTAGGAGCATGGCCGAGGCCTCAACCCACAACACGGCCTTCGGCCCTGCATCTAAGGCTCACTGTGTTCAGACCAGGGACCGAGGTAGGCTCGGGGCTGAGAGAACCCCCCAGGGCCAGGAAACGGGGGCTGGGCTTCCTGAATGAATTCTCTCCATCTACACACAACCCATTACAGCCCTCCCAAACCAATAATGGCTGAGGGAGGTTAGAAGGAGGGATGAGGACGGGAGGAAGCCCCTGTATTCTTTTTTTTTTTTAATTATTAACTTTATTTAGTTTTTGGCTGCGTTGGGTCTTCGTTGCTGCACACGGGCTTTCTCTAGTTGCAGTGAGCGGGGGCTACTCTTCGTTGAGGTGCGTGGGCTTCTCACTGCGGTGGCTTCTCTTGTGGAGCACAGGCTCTAGGCACACGGGCTCAGTAGTTGTGGCTCGCAGGTTCTAGAATGCAGGCTCAGTAGTTGTGGCGCACGGGCTTAGTTGCTCCGCGGCATGTGGGATCTTCTAGGACCAGGGCTCGAACCCATGTCCCCTGCATTGGCAGGCGTATTCTTAACCGCTACACCACCAGGGAATTCCCAAAGTCCCTGTATTCTGACCAGGAACCTTGGGGTTCAGGGTGAACAGAGAGAGAACAGATTCCGGGGTCGGACTGTCTGAGTTGAAATCCAACTCCACTGCTTCTGATGCTGTGTGCCTTTGGGCAAGTTACCTAACCTTTCTGTGCCGCAGTCTCTTCCTCGGTAAAATGGAGATGATAATAATATTGCCTACCTCAGGGTTGTTGGGAGGGCTAAGTGCACGGATGCACTGAGCTCTGGGCCAGGTGAGCACTACAGTGTATCACTTGGGGTCAGTTGAAGCTCAGGTATCTCAACCACCTCGGTGGGCAGGTCGAGGGATTCTGGCCACATCGCACAAGCACAGACTTACAGACCCAGACAGGACCACGTGGCTATCCGGTGTGTCTCTCCATAGACACAGATGGGGAAACTGAGGCACGGGGGGGACGCCTGACTTGCTCAGGGTCACAGAGCCTGGCAGAAGCGCGATGGGGGCCAAAGCTTGCTGTTTACACCGGGGGTGAGGTTATTCTCACCCTGCTCTATCCCCTTCCCAACCAACATTTCCACTGGTTGGAATCCGTTTGGACCTTTTGGGCAACAGTGAGAATTCTTCCCCTGAATCATAGATACCGCTGCTTGATGCAGAGCCTGGAGAAGGATGGGGGAGCAGAGGGAGGGGGAAGTGGCGGAAGGAGGCAAGGGTGGGGTTCTGCGGGGGCCCGGGCTCCCCAAGAGTCAGGGGAGGAAGCGGCAGCAGCCCACACGGCCTCACCATCACAAGGATGCAGCCGGCCCTGGGAGGACCCGGGAACCCCAGACTCCAGGGAGGGGAGAGCTGTGTGGGAAGAAGCCAATCTTCCTGAAGAAGGGGCCTCCTCCCGAACAGGAGAACAAGAGGCCAGGAGCCCAGCGCGGGGGGCAGGCACCCACCTGGAGGCACCCCGGAGGAGATGGTTGAGGCAGACACCTGGCCCTGGCCCTTGGCGGTCATGGCGGCCACCTCGATGGTGTAGGTGGTGAGCGCGGTGAGGCCCGTGACGCGGTACTCCAGGGTGACGTTGGGCAGGTAGTGCGTCACGCGGGTGTTGGTCCGGTTATACTCCTCCCAGGAGATCCGATATCCTGGGGAGAGGCCCCAGTGTGGTGTGAGCTTGGCTGGGACCTTAACCTTCTGCCCTGCTTCTCACTTCCTTACTAGTCTGGCAGTTAGACACGCATTGGAAGGAGGGGGCCGAGGGAGGTGGGAGCATCGTGCCTGGGGCCCCGAGTGTAACCTGGGTGGGTGCCCCTTGTTGGGTGTGGATTGCAGGAGGGAGGGTGGGTCACTGCGGCTGAAGATCTGGGATGTGGCTCAGGGCACGGGGGCTGAGAGCCTCCCATGAGTCCTTTCTAAGAAAGAGTGGCCTGCTGGGAGGCTCTGGGTGCACACTAGGTCGAAGGGAGGGGCATGGACGGGAGGGCCTTTGCCGCCCGTCTCACCCCGGGGCAGCGATGCCGTGGCGCCTACCTGTGAGAATGCCGTTCTTCTCCCCTGGTTCTTGCCAGCTGACCTTCAGCGAGGTGTCCAGGATTTCAGTGAAGCTCAGGTGTCCCACGGGCCCTGGCACTGTACCCAAAAGCGTCCCCCACCCACCCAATGCCAGTTAGAGCCGGAGAGAGACCACCGTCCTCAAGACAGCCCGTGGGGCTCCAGGGGCGACCCCCGGCTCGAAGACAAGAGCAGGGCCGTCCTGGGCCTGGAGCGCTCAGCCTGGCCCGCGGAGGGGGGTGGGGGCAGAGGGAGCCGGGGTTAGGGCGCTGCCTACCGTCCTCGTGGGTGCGCGCCAGCTGCGGGGTGCTGCGAGGCCCGTCGCCGGGGGTGGTGAAGCACAGCACCGAGGTGAAGTACTCAGTGAACTTCTTCAGGCCCGACACAAAGCCCACGTGGATGCTGTCTTGAAAGTTGGGCCGGGCGGTCACCATGGTAACCTCCTCTTCCTGCTCTGGCTCCCAGGCCATCAGCTGCGGAGAGGGCAGCCACTCAAGCAGGGCGGCAGCGAGCACGCGCCAGCAGAGGCCCAGCGCTTTCCCACAGGCTGGGCCAACGGACAGAGAGTGTCCGGGAGCCCAGCTTTCCTAGGGTCCCTCCTCCCAGGGAGGGGAGGCCGGGCGGATACCCACAGGCCACTGGAGCATCTGTCCTCTGGGAGCTCACTTTGGTGTGCTGCTCCATTTGCTGAGTGATTGACTCTAAGCAAGGTACCGGGCAGGGTGGTTTCAGTGAGTCGTCTCCCACTCGATTCCCACAGCAACCCCACAGGGAGGTACTTGACCAAGACTGGCTACATAATTTGCAGGTCCAGTGCAAAATGCAAATGGAGGCCCCCTTGTTCAAAAATTACGAAGAATTTCCAGAGACGGCAGCAGAGCATTTAACTGAACGTGGGGTCCTTCTGAGCGTGGAGCCCTGAACCCCCACACAGGCATGAAGCCAGTCTTGTTTTTTACAGATGACGAAACAGGCTCAGAGAGGCTAAGTGACTTACAATATATCACACAGCTCCTGGGTAGCTGAGGGTCTCTGCTTCTACACCTGGGCTCCCATGCCTTTCTCTGCCTGGGCCGGGGCAGTTCCTCCTAAGAACTCCAGTATGTAGATAACTCTCTCTTTTAAACTTGTTCCAAGTTGGGATTTCAACTGTAACCATCCTCTAGAGGTGGAGCATTGGCAAGAAAACCCCGTCTGGAAATTCAGCAGCAATTTTCCTCTAATCTCCGCTCTACATATCCCAGCCATAATTGCATAAACGCCCCACCTCCCCTTCCTTCCTCTTTTATTAAAAATTGAAGAATAAAGTTGATTTACAATGTTGTGTTAACTTCTGCAAAGTAATTCATTTATACACATTTATACATCCTTTTTTTATTATTATTTTTTTTTTCCGGTACGCGGGCCTCTCACCGTTGTGGCCTCTCCCGTTGCGGAGCACAGGCTCTGGACACGCAGGCTCAGTGGCCATGGCTCACGGGCCCAGCCGCTCCGCGGCATGTGGGATCTTCCCGGACCGGGGCACGAACCCGCGTCCCCTGCATCGGCAGGCGGACTCTCAACCACTGCGCCACCATGGAAGCCCTATACATTCTTATTTTTTAATATTCTTTTCCATATGGTTTATCACAGGATAGTGAATATAGTTCCCTGTGCTATACAGTAGGACCTTGTTGTTTATCCATCCTATATATAATACTTTAGCATTAAATATAGCATCTGCTATGTTAGCATCTGCTAACCCCAAACTCCCAATCCATCCTTCCCCCAGCCCTCTCCCCCTTGGCAACCACAAGTCTGTCCTCTGTGAGTCTGTTTCTGTTTCGTAGACAACTTCATTTGTGTCGTATTTTAGATTTCACATATGAGTGACATCGCGTGGTGTCTGTCTTTCTCTGTCTGACTCAGTTCACTTAGTAGGAACATCTCTAGTTGCATCCGTGTTGCTGCACGTTCCTGCTGCTTCTTGACCTCCTGCCCCACACTCCTATTTTCTGGGCCCTTTGTCTGTCTCTAACAATGACAGCTGGTCTCACAGATTTCCTCAATTATTTCAAATTGATTAAATAGCAATTAATGGTGAAAAGCTATGTTGGATGAATTTTAATAAGCCTGGGTATTTATAGACATAAAACAATACCACGCCAATGTCTCTTGATTAACTCAGGCCCATGACAGTGCTTCATCTCCTCCTTTTCATGGCCGTGTGTTTATAAAGCATGTTTGGAAATTTAATTGGTATTGTGAAAAGATAGCCTATAGCAAGTTAATTAGATACCAATTAGACCCTAAAAATACTAATCAGAAACACTAAGTGGTATTTAATACGTAGGTTAAATACCATCCTTATTGCGGTTATCTTGTTTCATAGCAATTCAATCGCTGAACTTCGCTGGAGTAGATTAAGAAACAAGCTTGATGTTTTAATATACTTTAATCAATGTAATTGCGAATTAATTACACCATTAGAATTGTGTGGTGCCTTCTCCAGTAAGTGCAAAATCTGGGTAAATATTATTTTTTCGGGTTTAGGCCAATTGTGATCACTACTATTTAAAAAAATAAGGGACGGGCTCCCCTGGTGGCGCAGTGGTTGAGAGTCCGCCTGCCGATGCAGGGGACACGGGTTTGTGCCCCGGTCCGGGAAGATCCCACATGCCGCGGAGCGGCTGGGCCCATGAGCCATGGCCGCTGAGCCGCGCGTCCGGAGCCTATGCTCCGCAACGGGAGAGGCCACAAGGGTGAGAGGCCTGTGTAAAAAAAAAAAAAAAAAAAAAAAAAAAGGACAAAGAATGTCTTGACAGGTGCCTTAAAGCACATTCACAGGGAATTGTCTTCAGATATGACAAAGAAGATGGGGACAGGGTGATGGTCGTGCGGTTGGGTGGAGTCATGACCACAGCATCATCCTCCAGGTCCAGGCCCAGAGCCCAAGACGGAGGCAGGACAGGGGTTGCTTCAAAACATTTACTCTGGGATGTGAACCACGTGTCCTGTAGCTGCATCCAAAGAGGAGGAGGCTAAGGGGTTAAGAGGCCTCTCCCTCAGGTCCAGGAAGACAATAGAATTGTCTTCTGCACCTCTATTGCTTCCAAGGGGCTGGGCTCTGGGCAGCCATGGGGTGGAGGCTGTGCTCCACACACACACTGGGCTCTGGTCCCATGAGCCCTTCCTGTGTGCCTGGCACTGGGTTAAGCCCATCATGGACCAGTCCCGTTTCACCATCACAATGAGGAGGACATGCGAATCACTGTCCTGTGCTGCTATAAAAAGGAAACCAAGGCTCAGGAAGGTTGAGGACTGGTCAGTGCACAGGGGACCACCTGGATCTGGCTTCAGATTTGTGGACCTGAGACCTTAGACGCAGCCCTCTATCTGCCGAGGTACACACAGCTGCCAGGTGAGGGCTGGGGGTTCTCCACGCCTGCTCTTGTTACCGGGGGTCAGCGCTGATTGACTTCCTCAGGTCCTTGGTCTTGGATTCTAAGCAGACTGGGCTGCCCTGAGCATGGCTGGGGTGTGTGGGTGAGTGTGCTTGTGGGGGGACTTCAGATCTAGATGGTGGGACAGGCAACTCCACCTTAGACAGCAGAGGCCCAGGGGGTCACCCCTGTAACTGAAAGGGGTGTGTGTGTGTGTGTGTGTGTGTATGTGTGTGTGTGTGTGTGTGTGTGTGTGTGTGTGTGTGTGTGTGATGGTGGGGGGGCCAGGGTGCAGAATGTGCAGCCAAAGCGGAGAGAAAGGACGACAGAGCACAGCTTTGCCATTTACTGTGTGACCCTGGGAAAATCACTCAACCTCTCTGAGCCTCAGGCTATTACAGGAGCCGGTATTAGCTACCTCAATGGTTGTGGGGAAAACGGCTGAACTGACGTGCCTCCTGTTTCTGATGGAGGCAGTACATCGCGGGCTCGAGAGTCTAGGAGAGTATAACCTGCTAGATTCTGGAGTTAAAAACAAGTAGGGGAAATTCTCTTTTGCACCCTCCCTTTGTCTTTCCCTCTACTTTTCTATCTCTTTTGCACGGATTCGCACAAAACATCCTGGAAGGATATGTAAGAAATTAACAACGGTGGTTCCCTGGAGTGTGGAGAATTTCAAGGTTGGGTGGGATAGAACCAGGCAGATGAGGGACTGGGCTGGCACGGCGTGAGATGGAGGATGTCTGCCTGCTACAAGTTTATCTTTTTACATTTGTTGGTTTTTGAATCGTGTAACTATATTCCCAGTTAAAAATTAAATTAAAAAATTAAAAAAATAACGGGGGCGCTTTGGCAATAGCAGCAAAATTACACACATTTACCTTCTGACCAGCAATCGCATTTCTAAGAATCTGTTTCAGAGTTATATGTGCCAGTACGAAACAATGTAGGCACAAAACTGTTCACTGCAGAAACCTTTGTTATAGTAAAAGACTGGAAACAACCAAAATGTCATCACTAGGGAGCTGGCTGACTAAACAATGGGAGATCCACATAATGGAACACGATACAGATTTTTTAAAAAGGGACAAGGAATATCTCTATATACTCTTACAGAGAGACCTCCAGGATACAATGTAAATAAAAAAGCAAAATGGAGAATGTATGTGGAGTCCACTGTCATTTATCTAAGAAGGCGACGGTATACATTTATACATGCATAGCTTTTGTTTATGTTAAAGACATGGAAGGGAAAACCGAACCAAACCAACAAACAAAAAGAAATCACTTCTCTTGGGAAGGAGGAGGACCAGAATTCAGGCTGATTTTTTTCTGAATTAACTTTGCTTTGTAGATTTAACTTTGGAACCATGTAAATATGCTACATAATTATAGAATAAAATTAAATAAAAAAATCAATCCCTAAAAATCGAAACCCAAATGAAACAAATGAACCTCACTGTATATTGAATTGTAGCAAAATTACACAGAAAGAAACCATTTCAGAGACTTTGCAGCACAGAAAGGGGGGGACTGTATCCCTGGTGGGATACCTCCTGAGAAGTACAGATAATCTGAAACTATTTTCAGTAATCACAGTGTTGATATTGCTGTTCTGAAACTGTCGTGGGTATTTGTGGGATCAAGTAGTGAGTAATTCTGTTGCTGTGGAAGAAACTAGGTTTTCAGAATGGAGAAAAGAGAGACAAAAGACCAATGAGATTATTTTTAAAATGTTAGAGTCCTGAAATTGAATTGGAAGTATCAGTACGTGTTTTATCTTTAAAAAAAGTATTTCTGAGTTGTCCATTCACAGGGCCTTGAAACAACAACCAATGCTAGAACCAGGAGCAGCCCCAGTGCCCAGATTTTGGTATCTAACTATCATTAAAAGAAACAAGGGGGCTTCCCTGGGGGCGCAGTGGTTAGGAGTCCGCCTGCCGATGCAGGGGACGCAGGTTCGTGCCCCGGTCCGGGAGGATCCCACGTGCCGTGGAGCGGCTGGGCCCGAGAGCCATGGCCGCTGAGCCTGCGCGTCCGGAGCCTGTGCTCCGCAAGGGGAGAGGCCACGACAGTGAGAGGCCCGCGTACCGCAAAAAAAAAAAAAAAGAAAAAAAGAAACAAGGGCTCCTTGATGACATGGCTGATCCCAGGCACAGGGCAGGAAAAGGAGCTAGCTTGGGCCACCCTGTCATACCAGATAGCAAGGAACCTATCAAAGACTCCTGGGGCAGGCTTCCCTGGCGGCGCAGTAGTTGAGAATCTGCCTGCCAATGCAGGGGACACGGGTTCAAGCCCTGGTCTGGGAAGATCCCACATGCCACGGAGCAACTGGGCCCGTGAGCCATGGCCGCTGAGCCTGCGTGTCCGGAGCCTGTGCTCCGCAACAAGAGAGGCCGTGACAATGAGAGGCCTGTGCACCGCGATGAAGAGTGGTCCCCGGGCTTCCCTGGTGGCGCAGTAGTTGAGAGTCTGCCTGCCGATGCAGGGGACACGGGTTCATGCCCCGGTCCGGGAAGATCCCACGTGCCGCGGAGCGGCTGGGCCCGTGAGCCATGGCCGCTGAGCCTGCGCGTCCGGAGCCTGTGCTCCGTAACGGGAGAGGCCACAGCAGTGAGAGGCCCGCGTACCGCAAAAAAAAAAAAAAAAGCAAGAAACTTAGCCATTTGTCCTATAGAGTTTTCCACAGCCTGGATTTGCAACTGCATCCCTGTGGGGTCATTTAATATATCCCTCTGAACACTATATTTGCAGTAAATTGGAATTTAGAACTAGAGGCTTGATCATGTTCAGATTTGATTTTTTTTTTTTCAAAATATTACTTCCTAGATGGTGCTGTGCATTTTCATTAGAAGGCACGGAGTCTGCGTGTCTCTCTTACTAGGATGCGGTGACCGTTGACCACCCTTGGGTGCTCTATTATCTCAATAGGGGGTACTTGAGGATATGAAATGTATTCAAGCATCAAAATGAGGATACTTGAATATTATGATTTCTCCTTGATTTATGAGTTGAAATACTTTCCCCCCAAAAGAATTTTTCCGTTAACAACTTTTTGGTTACCTGAAGGTTTAGTTCGTCTAGGAAAAGCATGGTAAATGCTCAGTTCTTTTCCATGACTTAACAATTTTCAGAATAGTGAATTGGTTCCATAGCATCTTCTAAGGTGACAGATGAGTTTGGATGGGGGCAGAGGGAGGCATCTTTTCGTTTTGTTTTTGTTAGTATTATTATGTCCTTAAGGATTTTTAATACGTCTGATATATTTCAATCCACTGCCATTATTACTCTTATTGATACCAAATTGACCCATCACCCACCTCTTCCAAGTTGGTGAGTCCTTTTGATGTGGCCCCAGGAGTCTTTTTTTTTTTAATTCTTTTTTTTAAATTTTATTTATTTATTTTTGGCTGTGTTGGGTCTCCGTTTCTGTGCGAGGGCTTTCTCTAGTTGTGGCGAGCGGGGGCCACTCATTTTTTTTTTGCTGTACGCGGGCCTCTCACTGCTGTGGCCTCTCCCGTTACGGAGCACAGGCTCTGGACGCGCAGGCTCAGCGGCCACGGCTCACGGGCCCAGCCGCTCCGCGGCACGTGGGATCCTCCCGGACTGGGGCACGAACCCGCGTCCCCTGCATCGGCAGGCGGACTCTCAACCACTGCGCCACCAGGGAAGCCCTGACTAAGTTTCTTTAGTAAATAAATTAAAAGGAAGAGAGAGTGAGAGAGAGAAAGGAGAGAGAATCTGTAGATGAACTGAGACCTAGAAAACTTCAACCAGTTGCAACTGTGTGGCTCTCATTTGGACCCTGAGGCAAATAAACCAACCAGTAAAAGAAATGCCGCGGCAACTGGGGAAATTTCAATGCTGACGGGGTATCTGATGCTATTAAGGGGACTGTTGATTTTTCAAGGCACTATAATGGGAATGTGGTTATTGTGTTTAGGTTTTAAGTAGAGACTTTATCTGTAATATTTCTCTGCAGAAATATTTATGGATGAAAGGCTACAATACCTGGGATTTCCTTACAAATATTCTAGGGGAGAAGCAGAGGCCTGGAAAATAGAGGGACCGCATTGGGCCGTGAGTTGGTAACTGTCGAAGCCAGGGAGCGTTATGGTCTGATCAAGGCATCTTAGTCTCCTCACTACTTTTGTAGATGTTTGAAATTGTTCACAATTCAAAGGGGAAAAAACGGTCCCTTCTCACTGGAAGGATGGAAGGGACAGACGCTGCTTTTTTCCCCTCCCTGTGATACTGAAGGCCAAAGGAGCAGGAAATAAAATCCCCACTTGTATCCATTCATACTTAGAAAAAATCAAGTTATAGTTATTTACAATTAAATCATACAACACTTTCTTTTTAATGCAAGACAAAGTGCAGGCTCTGGAGTTCGAAGCCAAGCTTTGCAGTTACTCTGACTTTGAACAAGTCACTGGTCCTCATGCCTCAGTTTCCTCCTCTGTAAAATGGGGTGATGATAACACGCCTTCCTTCTTAGGGGTCTTGTGCAGCTGGTAGGAGACAAGGATGTGAGGGAAGCCCAGGCATCCTGCCTGGCCTGTAGAAAGTGCCCTGGAAGCGTGAGCTCTTCTTACG
Source organism: Pseudorca crassidens (assembly GCF_039906515.1). NCBI lineage: Eukaryota > Metazoa > Chordata > Mammalia > Artiodactyla > Delphinidae > Pseudorca > Pseudorca crassidens. The sequence continues at coordinate 58,892,036 of NC_090314.1, read as the reverse complement.
CACCAGTTTCTATGCTCAAGCTATCTGGACAATTCATTTCTGCTGACTTTCTTGGAGCAGTTATGGGGTGCTGGGCACAGACTGGACCTGGGAATCAGGGGGGCTTCTGCAGCTTCCTCTGGCTCTGGGTCATTGCCCTAATTGTCCCGGCCACTAAGCTGGTCTCCTTGGCCCTCTGAGAGCCATTTGCCTTAGAAGTTTGCAGCCCAGGTCTCCCCAAAGTGGAAGGAAACTTAGAACTAGCAGCAAGAAGCTAATTCTTCCCAGCTCAGCTCCTCTGCATGACGCAAGCCTCCCTCTTCCCTCCACTGCCTCCCCCCAGAGTCCCAATTAGGAGGTTTCTCCAGCCAGCCGGCACTACCGGGGAGCAGCTACAGCCCTGGTCCAGGAGGGCCCCGCTCGGCTTCGGTGATGCACTTTCCTAGAAGCTAGATGTCTGCGGCTGGGGTGTATCGGGATCTGGACCCTCCCTCCTTTACTTGAAACACCAGCAGAACATTCTCTGGGTGATTTAATCTCAGCCCCTTCCCGTCCAGCCATCCCCCATGTTGCAGCAACAAAGGCTAAGGCTGCTAGTCCTAGAAATGGTCCTTGTTGTCACACACGGGTGGTGTGGGAATCTTCTGGAAGTATCTGCGGTCACCTCGAGGCCAGCAGAGCCCGCGGTTCCCTGCCCTCCACGGCTGGCTTCCTGGTGACATGCCTCTCACATCCGGAGGGAGCGCACTCCCTCCTCCCACCCGCCCCACTCAGCTGAGGCCAAGCTGTAAAACACGGCGTGGACCACACACTCTGTGATCTGCCATCTCCCATTCTCTTAGGGAAGGTCAGCTCCGTGCTCCTCGTGGGGTGAGAGGAGAGACCCAGGAGTGGCTGCCAGAGGGGACGGTTGAGAAGTCCCGACTTGCAGCACAGTTCCAATTATAGCAAATTTACTACCATCACCGTCACCACCGCTACTAGTGCTTTTTGTTATGGCTGAATTGTTTCCCCTCCAATTTTTATGTGGAAGCCCTAACCCCCAGGACCTCAGAATGTGACTGTGTTTGGAGATAGCCTTTAAAGAGGTAATTAAGTTAAAACGAGGTCCTTAGTGTGGGTCCTCATCCAACAGAACTGGTGTCCTTCTAAGAAGCGGAAGTCTGGACACAGACACACAGAAGGAAGACGCGTGAGGACACAGAGAAGGCGGCCGTCTACATGCCAAGAAGAGACGCCTCCAAAGGAACCAGCCTTATCAGCACCTTGACCTTGGACTTCCGGCCCCCAGAACTGTGAGGAAATACATTTCTGCTGTTTAAGCCGCCCAGTCTGTGATACTCTGTGAGAGCAGCCTGAGCAACGAATCCATTTCTACTACTATTGCTACCGTTTTCGGAATGCTTCTTAGGTGTCATTCTGCTGAAAAAATTACAAATATTCTCATTGAATCCTCATGCAATCCTAAGGGACAGAAATTATCATCACCTTCGCGTGCAAAGGAGAAAACAGGATGTCTCTTGGCTCTCCAGCAGCCAGAACAGCGCCCATGGTTGGGCTCAGTAAACACTTATTGAAGGAAGGATGCTCAGACAGTTTACAGGACTTGTCCAGGGGCCTGGCCAGAGGCAGAGCCAGGACTTTAATCTAAGCTTTCTGAGTCCTACTCCTGCCCTTAAACACACTGTGTAGGGTCAAGTACAGTCTGAGGACAGATGACCCTGCAGAGTGCCCATTAGCCCATGGCTTGGGGGTAAGAAGCAGGGTCTGGATTTTTCTTTTTTTTTTTTTTTTGCGGTACGCGGGCCTCTCACTGTTGTGGCCTCTCCCGTTGCGGAGCACAGGCTCTGGACGCGCAGGCTCAGCAGCCATGGCTCACGGGCCCAGCCGCTTTGCGGCATGTGGGATCTTCCCGGACCTGGGCACGAACCCGTGTCCCCTGCATCGGCAGGCGGACTCTCAACCACTGCGCCACCAGAGGAGCCCCGTTCTGGATTTTTCTGATGGGGCCGTGGCTGTGCGGGGACCCTGAACCTGAAGCAAACCTGGTTTTGTTCATAAGGCAGGCTCACCGAGACTGACTGCTCCCTGCACTGGCTCACAGACAGGCCAGTGTCCGTACTCCCCGTGGCCTGGACGTGGACCTGGGGAAAGCCCGCATGCCCCTTGCCTTGATCACGTGTCCTCTGCTTGGCTTGAAGCAATGATTCAGAGACAGAGCGGGGACTCCCTCCTCCCCCTTCCTCGCCTTCTCCCTGCCTCTGCGGCCTGCGTCCTTCCGAGAATCTCCAGGCTTCCT